>NW_020884950.1:806277-847389 GCF_003945725.1 Corapipo altera
CCCCCCGGGAGTGGGGAGGAGCCGCGCCGGGAGCCCCCCGGGGGAGGCGGGCGGGCGGGCGGGCGGCCCGGCGGGGAGGGGAGGGGAGGAGAAGGGAGGGGAGGGTCGGGGGTGGTGAAACCCGGGGCGCGGCGGGTCCGCCTCTTCCATTGATGAAATTTAAATTGCTCGGCGTTCGCCGCCCGCCCGCCGGCCCGGGAGGGAGCGCTGGGCGGAGGGGCAGCGCGGCGGGCGGGCGGGAGCTCCCAGGGAGGCCGGGGTCGCCGTCGTTCCCGCCGCAGCCTCCGCAGGGGCGGCAGCCGCGGGGCGGAACCCCCCGGTGCGGGGCACTCTGTGTTTGGCCGAGTGTTTATTGATTAAAGAGCGAAAATGTCGGCGCTCCTGAAAGGTAAGCTGACGCGATTTGTTTTTCTCGGCTCCCTACAGCTGTGTGTTGTGGCCCCGCTCTCTCTCTCTCCCGGCGGCTCGGGGGCAGCGGTGGGTGCAGCAGCAGCCGAGGTGCGATGTGCGGGATATTCCCCGCAGCCCTGTCCGTGATCCCGGCGGGGCCCCCGCCGGCCCGGCTCGGCTCTGCCCGCTCCGCGATCCCGGGGGGAACCGGGCGGGAGCGGCGGGACTGTGCAAGGGGTCCCCGCCAGCGCAAACCTCCGCTCAGCGCTCCGCTAAAGTTGCGGGAGGAAGAATGATGAGGTCCGACGTCTTCGCTTCCTTTTTTTTTTTCCTTTTTAATTTTTTTGAAGGCTTTAGTGCATTTTGGCGTTTTCTGATCCCAGCAGGGCTCCGGCGCTCTCCTTTACTCTCCGCATGTGTGTACGTGGTCTGAGTTTCGGATTCCCTGTGAAACAGGGAACCGAGCCCGCAAGAGGTCATTTCGGGAAGAAAAATTACTTTGGTGCATTGCTGTTGCAGTTTTTTCCCCCCCCCTCCTTTCCGGTGTCCTAATGGTGTTTTTTGTAATGAAATCCGTGCCTGTGGGGTTCCTTAATATAAACCTGTGCAGGCCTATCAACAAATACAGTGCTGCCCGCAGAAGGAACACGAGGAGGTCTTTTGCTGTACGAACTTGGATATTGCAGGCAACTGAGGGCCTTTGCAAGCTTTGGGAAATCACTGTCCCCTCACGCAGTGGGTGTCCAAGACTGTACAATGCTGGCTGTGTAAATGCATCACCTGTCTGGAAATGTCCTGTGATATCTGGGCGAAAGGCAGAGAGCTGAAGGAGGAAAGTGTTTCTCAGCACGTTGCTCAACCGACCACTCTGAAAGTTACCAAGATGAGCCCTTGCGAAATACATTACGAAAATACATTCCTAATTGTTCTTTTTAGATGGAATTGGCTTATCTCAGGCTACTGCTGGAGGTAGCCATCTTGCAGACAAGTGATGTTATTTATGAAACTGAAAGCTGTAGAAACCTGTGTAAAGATCATAGTTTACTTTTTAAATATTACCAAAGGTTTGACAATCCTAGAAGCTTTTTAAAAAAAAAAAAGTATCCAGTATTTAGATACTCTTTTGTCAGGCCAATGGTACTAAAACATGTTGCCAATGTCAAGTGGTATTTTTAGCATGGGGATCAGCTGCTAGACTGAGAAATCCAGCTGTGTCTGACTGTAACACCTAAACTCTTGGTGTGTGCAGCTGGCAAGAACGGCTTCCTACGTTGCAAATTCCTGAGTTAGCTCAGGCTAATGTGCTCATCTGTCAAGGAGTGTCAGAGCATATAGCTTTCGCTTCATGTATGCTTCAGTCCAACATGTGTTGGCAAAGTTTGCCTTTAGTACTAGGAAAATAAAAATGTTTGTAAAGACCGAGTGGGTACGTTCAATTCTGAAAATCAAAGTAATATTCATTAGCATTGCACTTTATAGTGTGGATATTTAAAGAGAGTTTTATCCTTGCCAGAGATAAGGGTTGCCTTGAACTTTAAGCAGAGCTGTTGAAAGTTATTTACTCTGTGTCCTCAGCACAGAGTTCAAGGATAGAACATTTAAAGTTTAGCTATGTGTTGTAACTCACTGGCCACCCTTTCTTGATCTTTATGCTGCAGTCTGGCTCCAAAGAGACCCAGATACTTTTCTGCTGTAGGTCTTTCTGGATTGTTGCTTGGATTGCAAAAGTAATCACAGTTCATAATCCTCAGCCCAAGAGATTCCCCATTTTTCTCATGAGAGAGAGAACTACTTGCTTGACTTGTCCCATGACTCCCTCCTGTGCTGGGTCCTCGTATACTGAATACCAAAGCAGTGAACTTCTCTTCTGAGTGGATTAATGAATAAAATTAATCAATCTTAATGTGTTCTCTGCTTTTAACATAGAATAAGATGAGGGGTGGCAGAAAGGAAACACGTGCAAGCTCCTAAGGGGTCACTGTTTTTCTGTCCTTGTGCAGTTTTCCTGAGGACAGGAATTTTGTTTCTGATAGTGTACAAAGCCCTCCTTTTTATTGGCTTGATCTATCATGTTTTGGTTTTTTTCATATGTCAGTTATAAAATTATGCATCATAAACCTGTTGGTAACTCTGCCATGTGCTGAGGCTTGTGCTGTGAGGGCAGGGGCCAGGTTAGCAGTCAGAGCAGAGCACAAAGGCGTGCTAGAAATAACAGTGGGGGCAGGAGGGCTGGAGTGAAATTCTCCACGCGTCAAACACCATCAGGAACTTGATTAAAGAGCTGTCCTGTCTCTGCTACTCGGGAGGAAGCACTTTCTACCAAAGACATTAAAATAAGATATCCTCGGTGGTCATTTTTGCAAAGCCTAGTGTTTTCTGAAGTCTCAACTATTTAGTCATGCTCTTCTGGTCTGTGCTCATTTCCTGTGTGGGCAGGTCCCCCAAGAGTCTTCCATTACCCTGTCCTACCCGTTTCTTACTTCTGATGAGTGTTCAAGAATATTGGTTTTGTAAAAGTGGGCTTAGGCTGAAATCTGAGGCATTGATGGCGAAATAGTTTGGAAGAGGCATTTCTATTTCAACACAATTTGGGATTTTATGGCTGCATATATCCTGGGAAATCTCTTCCTGCAATTATCCAGCGCCCCTACCTCCCATCTGATTTTTAGAGGCACAATAGTTACTTTTCATTATGGCCTTAGGAAATTTTAGTTGCCTGTAGGAAAGAACCGCTTTAAGATATACAGTTACACTGGCCTTTGCACTAGTTGCTACTAAGGTGAAAAGGGAAATCAATCTTCACCCAGGCTGTTAAATTCATCTGTAGCTCACGTTAAAGGGCTGCAGTTGTCTTTCTGCTGGTAGTAGGCTGGGATGCATAAATACCAGCTTCTTCCCAAAATCTCCGAGGGACAGGGGAACAACTAGTACTGAGATTGTTTGGAGCATGTGTACCAATGCTGATGGTGTGGTCTTGTTTTGGGGAGCCTTTAGAGAGTACTTTAGGGAACCTTTAGAGATCCCTGTCCAGCCCACATCCTGGTGGACGTCTCTTAAGAGAAGTGCTCAAAGCCTCTGCCTCGCAATGGCGTGTTATAAGCAGAAGAGCTTTGTGTTGCTCTTTCTTTTGGCTGCTTAGTTACAGTATTCAAAGTCTTATGTATGCAGAATAGATACTTTTCCTGCACCAGGCAAGCACGTGTTTTTATGCACTCCAGCCATGTCCTTCCTCTCTCTGTCCCCAAAATAATAATTGGACCAACAGCACTAAGGGTGCTCTCCCTAAGAAACCTTGCCCTGACACATTGAATCTGGATGAGACTGAGGGGTTGCAGTAGTTGTTATGTGGTCAGTGTAAACTAAATATCCTCTGTTGCCATTAAGGGTGCAGCCCCCAGTGTTGGCAGCTTTAGCAGGCTGGGTTTAGGTAAGAGCTGTCCCATCTACTGCTGCTCTGAGTGCCTGATGCTTGGTATTGGAAAAAGCAACAGGTTTGCTTTGCTCCTCTGCGAGGGTGTTGGTGATCAAATGTGTTTAGCATTTGCTCATTCAGTTTGTGAGAATTCATAGTATTACAGGAAAAAAAAAAGATGCCAAAACGAGGACGTTATCATGCACTTACTTTTATGACACCTTTCTATTTTGATTTATTTGGTATGCTACTTAGTCTCTAAATGGCTTTATCTGGTAGATACAAGTCTTTTGGCCAATATGAGCGAGCAGGCTTTTTCTATTTACATGACAACCTGTGGAAGTTGCTGGCTGGCTCTGCCTCCTTCAAACCCCAGTGTGTTTAACAGCACGACTGAAAGTCTGTGAACACTTGGGATGTGCAGAGTTCCTTCTGAGGTGTGTTGGCGTCACATTGGGAGGTTCAGATGTTTTACAGGCTGATGAACTGTGAGAAATGGCCACTGTGTTGCTGTACCAGAAGTGGGGTATTGTAATATGTTGCAGGGAGGATTACGAACATGTGAAAGCATCTCCTAGCAGTTGTTTTGCTTTGCATCAACCCAAAATGTGTGAATGAAAAGACAGTGCTTGTAGCAGTTTGGTATGAAAGTATTAAGCTGGTACAGACCTCCTTGTTTTTCTGTAGGAAAAAGTGCTTCCTGATGAAGAGCTGTCCGTGTTTTTATGTGTTTGACCTGGAAAGATGTGCCTAAAAGGCTTTCAACTCTTACCTGCTTTTGCTACTAAATGAAGCATTTGATTAAAAAAAGAACCTATTGTTCACTGCACTGTTCATCTTGAGCTGGCGTTTTCCCGTGTTGCACCACACACAGTATGTGCACTGCAGCACTTGTCTGTCTTTTTTTTTTTTTTTTTTCCTCCCTCCCCTACCTGCAAAACAGTGCAGTCAGGAAAATGGCTTCTGTGGGCTTCAAAGCAAGGATTACATACTGTCGCTGAGGCTGTGGAATACTTTGCTTAAAAAAATAAAATACAATCAAAATTATATTAAAATGAACCGTCTCTGCCATTCTTAGGCATTCTCAATAGGAGAGCCTTTTAATGTGTGTTCTCAGTAGGTAGACTTTAAATGCAGGTTCCTCTTCTAACAATATTTTCTGTCAGTATCACTCTGTTCACTTGCAAAGTTCCCTTCTGTCCCTTTTTGCACTAGTATTCAGGGTGTTTCTAAAATCCAGCTATATTTGGCAATACATCACTCTCTGTGTTACAGGGAAGTCATTACTCAAGGGATTTGGCAGAAATTAAATTAACTGAGGTCTTTAGAGAACATACTCAGAATGTCTTTTGAGAACACACTCGCTTCAAATGCTTTCAGTTGGAAAACAGAGTCATGTTCTCTCCCGGTTCTTCCTGCGGGGTGGACTTTATAGAACATTTGTGTATTTACTCTTTTCCACATTCATGAAGCTTATCACTTTCAAAAGTAAAACAAATGCTGAAGTGATAGACAGCCCAATTTTCTAGGTTGCTTAGTAACTGAAATGCATGCTGTAGTGTGAAAATACTCACACGATAAAGTGAGGGAATATTTACTGGAACAAACAGAAGATCGTGTGAAAACGCGCTGTATAAATAACGAAAGCGTATGTTTTATTTGCTTAGGTGAACAGAAGGATACGCTCAATCACAACGTTCTACAGAGCTTTCCACTAAGAAAATTCTCCTTTTTCACACTTACACTTGCTAAAGTGTGTTGATGCAGTAGGATGTGAATTCTTTAGCAAAAAAAATACACTACTGTGGATTTTTGGACACTTCTTGAGACGGATCATCGGTCTTTTCGGGTTCTTTTGTGTTTTGAAAGAGGGGTTGTTATTCTTTGGCCCGAATTTAAGGTCTGTTCCACAAGTAACTAACTAAGAACAAAAACCTGAGATTCCTGTAGTACAAGTGATAAAATGAAACTAGATTGTATGAGTTTATCATGGTTTTTTTTAAACAAAACTGAAGGCTATTTGTAATCTAAACAAACTAGGTTTGTTTTGTTTCGTTTTTTTTTTAACCCACATTTTCATTTTTATTCAAGATTTCAGCAAAGCAATGTCTCAAGCTGGCTCTTCACAGTTTCAGGAAGTCATTCGACAAGAGCTGGAGTATTCAATGAAAGTAGAACTCGATAAGATACTTGCGACTGCAAACTCAAATGAGATAGAGGTAAGGAGCAGGACGTGGGTGCCACTCAGCATGAGAAACTGAGTGCAGGACATTGAGGCAGGTCTTAGACAAGGCGATAAATCACAGACTACCATGTCCTTATTTTTAGGATGTGCTCTGATCCTGTGTGGAAGAGTAGCCTGGATACAATGTCAGTAGGAGACTTTCAGTTCCCTGTAAACTGGGTGATGGAGTTATTAAGTGTTTAATCATCTTTAGTTATTAAAGGTTCTGTGTAATCTTCAATGGATTACAGAAAGGGAGGGTAAAGCTGTTATCTTAAAGATTGGGTCAAATTGTTAAGGTTATGATTTTCACAAAATACTTGTTGTGCAGGTATCCAAGTTGGTTTTGTACCTTGAGTTTTAGTGAAAATGAGCTTTTGGTACCTTCTAGAATTTTACATAAATTTTAGCATGTCTACTTCAGTGCTAATGAAATTACTCTTGTGAATAGATTGTACATAAATGTGTAGAAATGCTTCTGTGATTGAATGGGTATGCACTAAATATCAGCATTTAGTAATGTATTTCTTTTTTGTAGCACACTAAAAAGGACCTGGAAGGATTTAAGAAGTTATTTCATAGATTCCTACAAGAAAAGGGACCATCTGTGGACTGGGGGAAGATTCAGAGACCTCCAGAAGATTCTGTAAGTTGCAATGAAGTGGCAGTCTGTAAGGAACATAAAACTGATAATTGCTACTTAAGGCAAATGGTGTATCCACCCATCAAGGGGATCTATCTGCCATGGTTCCCTAAAATCAAGTAGGACAACGCTTTGGGTTTGAACTGAGAAATAAATATTTGTTGACATATGATGTATGTGTTCCTGAACATCAGGTCCTGCTTACCATATGTGTCAAGTTCTTTGGTGTTATTTTGTTAGCTGTTCTTTGAGCAGGGGAACAAAATGGGACTGATACCACCTTACCATTTGGTACCTTTTCTGGAGTAAACTGGAACTTGTGTCAGAGGGGAAGTAGGTTCGACCCTTGTTGCTCCCATTTCCCTCCTGCCCCTAAAAGAAGGTTGCACATCTCAGATGAGACTGTTTCCAGAGATCCATTATGCTAAGTAATTTGAAAGGGGACATATGGTGAGTGGGCTGGGTAATAGAGCTCATTTAGCAACTTCTCTAACTTACAGCAGCTCAGTAAAAGAAAGAGATCTGAAACAAGAAGTTGACTGTGGGGGGTTTTGGAGAGTAATTTCCTAGTGCCATCTATGTTGTTGTAACTTATAACCTGTAACTTGAGCTGCTGCTGAAAAAGCACTATATATTTTCTCTGCACTGTTTAGTACTGAAATAAATACTTCCTATTAAACCTAACCTCATTTTATTGATTCATCTGTGGCCCCAGGCTGTCCCTTTGACTCTAATGGTGTAGTTGTGCTACAGATTCTTGCTTTTCCCAGCGTAGTGATCTTGGCATATTGCGGGACTTCTGTGTCCTCACAGGTTTGTGGTTTCTCTGAGGCTCTCTGTGTGATTCAATCGAGGCTCTGTTTCCAACTGAAAGGCAGGCTGTCTGGTTACTTCCAGAACAGATGCAGTGCTGCTCTATAAAGCGTTGAAGAATGATGCTGTTTTAGAGCAAGTCTAGGGTTTTTCCAAGGTTGAGTGTTTTCTTTTAGCTTCAGAAACATGTGATGTCTTTCTTTTCTGTACTGTAACACTGAATGAAGTGTTGCTTTGGGGAGAAAAGTCCACCCTCAATGAAGAGGCCAAGGTGAGAAATTGGAGTTCTAGATAAGGCGACTTAGAAGGAAGGCTGAAGAAAAGGGGATTTCTTTCAGTGTAGGGGGGCTGAGACTGGGGGGGGGGGGGGGGGGGTCTCTTAAATATGTAAAAAGGTAGTTACGACAATGAAAGGAATAAACTGTTCCCTGTGTCAAGATAAAGCCTGGGATTAAATTACAGAAATCTGATGCAAGTGAATGGGCTGCTTTGTGGAGAGGAAGAGCTGTTGTCTATTTTCCAAGGGTTGCACACCTTCCATGGAAAAACTTACAAGTTCTGTAAAGGACTGAAAATGACTGAGTAGGACACTGGGAGCAAATGTCAAACAGGACGGTTATGGAAAGGCACTAAAATAGACTGAGGGGATATTCCCAGGCATGGCAAGGTGTTAAAAAAGAACTAAGGCAAAGGTCTAACTTAAGATCACAGAGGGCTGAATGGAGAAGGGCAGTATCTGTCTTCTTCCTTGTGGTCTGTACTGCTTATTCTCAAATGTGTCCCTGTGCTATGTAGCAACTTTTGACAAGATAAGAATTCTGCAAGATCGGATCGCTGCTGGTCAGATGAGATGCATGCATGATCTTAAATGGGATTTTGCTTCCTAGCATGAACTCTAAATTAAGTAATCATATTTGATAAATGCTACAGAAGAAAGCTAGGGCAAAATATCTGCAAACAAACTTCCTTCCATGCATTCTGTACGTCATAGTAAATATTTCTTTCTTTAGGGTGATACTTAAACTTCCTGATCTGGCAGGAGGTGAGTTTAAGAGCTTGCAAAAACCAAAAGCAAAATTAAATTACTTGAGTATTTTTTTCTTTTCTCTTTTTTGCTGACCATAAGAGTTTCATCTCTCTACCCTCCTTGAATCCTGCTCATATCTACCCTCTCCTTTTTAATACATCAGCCACGTCAGGTACACAACGTGGAAAGTGAAATGTGTCTTATGTGAAACCCTTTTCAAGTGACCTTCTCCCAGAGGATTCTTTGCTGAGGGGTATGACTTGTGGAATTATTAGATAAAAGTTGATTTCTTAAAGACCAGAATATCAGACTTATTAGTCTAGCTAGTATAGGTAAGAACAGTAGAAGAGATAAAGAGGGATGACTTTTGAAGGACTGTAGTAATAAGTTCTTTGGGACAAGTATCCATCTGTGAACATATGTGTGTTTTGTCTGAGTGCTTCTGTTCAGTTCTAGGTGAATTTTCTTTTCTGAGCTATAAACCCTCACATATATTCTCCTCCTGGTCTTGTTAGAACAGTGCAGAGGTTTTTATACACAAGACTTGTTTGCTGGTGATCTTGCAAGTGATTTATAATTGCCTATAGGGATGACCTTGTTTTATGAGGTGATGGGTGTTTGGGTGCTTGGAGAATCTCACACTACAAGGACCACACCCTAGAAAGCACCAGCTTACTCTCCCCAGTGGAAGTCTACTTGCCTGTGATTGTTTTGGAGAATTGCTTTGCTGATGAGAATTCTGGGAAGTATAATCCTCAGCAGAGTAAAAAGCATCTGTTTAGATATATATGTGTGTTTATATACATACAGACATGCACGTGTATCTGTAAACAGAGGCACCCAAAAATGTACCAAAGTGTTAAGTTGCTGGTTTTTTGTTTGTTTAGCAACTTAAAAAGTTCATGAATACTCATAGGCTTTGTCTTTTAGGTGGGAAGGGTGTTTCAGGCTTTTGCCCACTGCCAAGGGACTGTGGTCTGCAGGAGCAGAATTTCTGATCAGACTTCTGTAGGTCGTCTGCCTGTGATATTTGTTCTTTGAATGTAGCTTTCTGCTTTTTCCTGAAGCATGTACTGACAAGTAAAGGCTCCTGTCAGTTAATTTAAACAGAAATTTTTCCTTCGTAATATTCCTCCGTTTTTCTCTGCAATGGGAGATTTCTCCCTGGCCTCCATGTTTTCAGTGTAACAACTAATACTGATGATGGTAACAGATGATTGAACCCATTTCCCACTATATTGGTAAACCTTTGACTTGTTTTTTCCTTCCAGATGCTTTGCTTTCATATGTCCAAAGGCTTACAGTGATAGCTCGCATAGTTAGGACCCATTACTGTTACAGTCTCCAGAGAAGAAAGTACACTGAGAGTGCCAGTTAACAGGGAGAGGAGGTAAAGAATGTGAACATGGCAAGTGTAACTTAATCCCCTCGATGTAGATTGCAGTAATGTGTTTGTTTGAATTGGAAGCAATAGCAAAGTCCTGCTGGGAGGCCTCAGAGAGAACTGCAGTGACCAAGTTAACCACAGAACAGCAATGCAAAACCTCATCTGGGATGTAAAGAGAACATCCAAAGCAATGTGAGTGTGAAAGGAACTTGTCTGTTAGAGACATTTTTTTTCTTCCCCATTGGTTGGATTCTTGTCTGCAGCTCAGGTTGTCATTCAGTGAACTGTATCATGAAGGGAAAGAATGAATGTTTTGCCCTTACTCAAAAGCAAAACACCTTTCTAATCTTCAACTCTGGAAACGGGTTTTAAGGGTTCATAGAATCTTAAAATGGTTTGGAAGGGACCTCGAAGATCATCTTGTTCCAACCCCCTGCCATGGGCAGGGACAACTTCCACTAGACCAGGTTGCTCCAAGCCTCATCCAACCTGGCCTTGAACACCTCCAGGGATGGGGCAACCACAGCTTCTCTAGGTGACCTGTTCCTCTACTTCACCACCCTCGGAGTAAAGAATTTCTTTCTGAGATCTAATTTAAATCTCTCCTCTTGTAGTTTGAAACCATTCCCCCTTGTCCTGTCCCTATCAGCCTGTGTAAAAAGTCATTCTTCCTCTGTAAGCCCCCTCTAGGTACTGGAAGGCTGCAATGAGGTCTCCCGAAGGCCTTCTCTTCTCCAGGCTGAACAACCCCAGCTCTCTCATCCTGTCTTCACAGGAGAGGGGTCCTGTCTCTCTGATCATCTTTGTGGCTTTCCTCTGCACCTGCTCTAACAGGTCCATGTATTTCCTGTGCTGAGGACTCCAGACCTGGGTGCAGCACTGCAGGTGGGGTCTCACAAGGGCAGAGACCTCTTCACTTGGTGGTATTTCTAGAACTGTCCCTTGATGCTGAGTAAATGTTTCCTGGTAGTGTAAGTACATATTAACTAATATGGGTGTATTCCTTTCCCGTCTGCCCACAATGACAGCCCTGATGCTCATTTTGTCTGTCTCTGACAAACTCTTGCAAAGCCTCCTTGCAGTAGGAGTATGATTCTGAAATCTGTTTGTCAGACTCCCAATGCTGCCTCATGCAAACTGTTCTGAGAAATCACTTTTGTGACATTGGCTGCAAAACAAAGGAAGCTGCATATGTCATCTTAGAACACTCCCAAACCACGGCTGTGAGACCTGTCTCAAGTGAGTAACACTGCAGCCAGCCAGCTGTAAGCCATGTCATTCCTGCCCCTGTTTTTTCCTGAGGAATTTCCCCATCAGCATTTACTTGTCAAGCCCGCTGTTCCAAACCTTTAGAGGAAGGATTGATTTTTATTACTGTGGAGCACTTCTTACACTTGTGTATACGCTTGTAGATCATGAGGTAGTTCTGCATATTAGTGCCTACACATGACTGGAATTGCTACATGATGGCACTGGCACCCAGCAGTCCTGATGCTGCAACATTCCTGCTGGAACTTGAGTTCTTGACATTTGTTATTTTCTGAAT
Organism: Corapipo altera; assembly: GCF_003945725.1. Lineage (NCBI taxonomy): Eukaryota > Metazoa > Chordata > Aves > Passeriformes > Pipridae > Corapipo > Corapipo altera. The sequence goes on from NW_020884950.1 coordinate 817,720, forward strand.
TAAAGACCCTTCAAGATCCAGGGCTTCATTGCCAAGTTGTTGTTTCCAATGCCTGTGCCAGAAGAAACTGAAACATTTAGTGAGGCTGAGTCATAAATTTTGTGTTGTAACTGATGCAAGATCCAGTGAACTGAGTCCTCGATGGAGGACCTGGATGGAACTGTTAACTTCTTCAGGATTTTTACTTTGAGCTTTCTGCATAAGCTGGTCTCAGGCATGATGGTGAAGGCATGAAAGGGTAGTTGGCACTTCAGCAAAAGCAAATGATTTTTGAGGCAGTCTAGCCCTGAGCTGAGTGTTAGTCTTTCTGCTTTTTATGAGTGATGCAAGAAGAACATAGTGAGACGTGAAAGTTGAGATAATTTTTCTGGATGTTCAGACGGTGTCTGAACATCGTGGATGTGACTCACGTCCCACCCAGCTAAAGCTCAAGCTGAAATGCTTCTAATCCATTTACAGTCTAATACAGAGCGCTATTGACCTTGGAGTGGATGGGAAGCAGTAAATCTGAGTGTAAATCTCTGTAGGTCCTGCTGGTAGTGAATCCTTCATTAAGCTTCCTGATGTACCTCCAAGACATTAAAATCAGTGTTTATCATCCCTTTGTTAATGAGAAGAACGGTTGTTTGTCAAGGTGTCTGCCCAGCCTGAACACAATCTCTGCTGTCGACAAAGCACAACGAGATTCTGCTTTTTGCGCTCTTCTGTTCCTGAAAAGTTCTTGGAACCTTGGAAGGAAGTTCCTGTGTTTGTCCTCTGGGAAATGGCAGTGTTTGTGTTACTGCTTTCTGTTTGAGCCACAAGAACTCCGTGTGGAGTCACCTTATCTTTATATATATCCTATAAGCTTTTCAGATCCCATAAGGAAGAATTTCCCTAATGTGAGGGAACCGCTCTAATCTGCTGCCTGTGGTACACTGGAATGCTGGAATTGCACAAACTCTCCTCCTTACACCCACACATCCCAGTAAGAAATATGACTCTTGTTCCAGTGCAGTGCAAATTTCCATTTGAACCCCAGCCCAACTTGCCCAAAGCAAACACAGTTCTGAAAACTACTCTGTATGTATTTGTTCTTGGAAATCAGCTGTGGATCTCACACACCCCTTATCAGCATTTAAAATAATTTTCTTGCAGCTGGAACACACACAGCACTGAAACACCAAGGCTTTTCTGCAAAAGAAAATCTTTAGAAGGGGAGGCTAAAGGATAATTATATTGATTCTGCTCTAACAGTTTTGGCATGATTCTTACCGTGGCATTGTTACTGTTGTCTCTCTGCCTGAGGTGCTTTGGATTAAGGAACAAGCAGAGCCTAATGCGAGACACACTGTCATTACAAGCCTGATTTTGCTCTCCACTACTAGCCCTAAATGTAGCCCAGACTCTGTTTTTAAACCGGTCAGTGAGGTAGAAGACTCTCTCTAAATTTTATTGTGAGCTGGATGAACACATCCTGAAAACAGCAGGATAAGAACTAGGAACTTTCTTCCGCTTTGTATCATGCTCTTGGGAGAGATTAATTATTAGATCGGACTAGTAGCTGGAATAAAAGTTAGTTTAGACTGAGTTAAAGAACCAACCTGTTGCCAAGAATGTTGCCCTTGACAACCTTAGAGCAAAGTATAAAAAAAAATAAATCTATGAGTTTAAGCTGCTCAGGGAAGGAAAGTTATATGCCCTGCATGCATATGGGTTCCTAAATTGGGCCTGACTGAAGAGGGAGAGGGGGTCATCTTACTGGGACAGTGAGTTAGGTGGCACCCAGGGAAACCTTCTGCAGGACAAGAAGAGGGTTGTGACTTCTTCCTTACCCATCTTTACCACTGAGTCAGTTCTCTGAACCTGGAAGAGCAGACAGAGGCATCTTCTTATTTGAGTGAAGCTGATGGTGACTGGTGTCACAAAGTCTATAGAACCTCTCAAGGAAAGAGGTTATTGTAGTAACAAATCAGGTTATTTGTACCATAACAAATCAGATTATTATAGACTCACTTTGCAGATGTTCTTTAGTGTCCTAGAGCATATAAATAAGTGTGGGTTTTTTCACCAGATTTTAAGTTCTGAAAGTTTTTAGGAGAAAACAATTTCCTTCCAAATACCTGACTGCTGGTTTTGGGGTTTTGTTTTCCCAGATCCAGCCCTATGAGAAGATCAAGGCCAGAGGCCTGCCTGATAACATTGCTTCTGACTTGAACAAGCTGGTGGTTGTGAAACTCAATGGTGGCCTGGGCACCAGCATGGGCTGTAAAGGCCCAAAAAGTCTTATCGGGGTGCGAAACGAGAACACCTTCCTGGATCTGACGGTTCAGCAGATTGAGGTAACGTTTGATGAGCTTTTCCTTCTGCGTTGGAGGAAGCAAGACACACTGAGCTGCTCCTGCGTGACCTTTTAAGAGGGATCACAGTGGAGGCTTGCCAAAAGGAAGAGGAGAGGGAAATGAGGTCCGGTCACAGTGCTGGGGTGAAGTAGAGAATTCCTTTGGGAAGAGTAGACTCCAAAGGGACGGAGCAATCAGCACCGTCCCCTCCACACGTGTTAGCACAAGTGTGATCCAGCCTGTTCACACCAGCCTGGACAGTGGGAACTGTGTCCAGAAACACAAGCAGTCACACTGTAGAGCTGGTCTGGCCTGGGTAACTAACTCCTGGGCTTGTTTATGGCTCCTCCAGCTGCAAGTTTATCTTTTTTAAAAAGGGGTTTTTAAAGTGCATTAGAACAAAGCTTTTCACAGCAACTCCAAGTTCCTTGTTGAAGTTAAACTCTCATGCTGGAAGTAATTGCTGGCATTTTCCTCTGAAGAAAGAAGAGTAAAAGAAAATAACAGCTGCTGGTGTTGGGAGAGGACATTTCAGCTTATGCTTTTAATACTGAATGTTCCTCTTCCAGCAGATAATGAAGATAGTCATTAGAGTAGGAAATTGGGTGTGCCTGTTCCATAGTTTCTGGAGTGCCAACAATTTTTGCCTCAGTGTGCTGTTTGTTTGGAGTTACTCTCCCATATGTGATAGATGGTTCTGTAGCAGACTCAAATTTACATCCAACTGATGCAGCTCTTTATCCAAGGGGTCATTGTGGAAGTCTCCCAACTCCACCAAAGGATAACGATCCCAAACACTCTCCAGCAGATGAGGGCAAGCTCATACACAAAGCTTAAAACTCACTGAAATGTATGTTTGGTTTTTTTTCCCTGCACACTGTTTGTGGTGAAACACTGTCGTGATCTCCAATTTTTTGCTGTGCACATGGAAATGCTCCTGTGTATTTCAGCTCCATTCTATAGATTCCCAAATAATTAACATGGTGACATTTCATTCATTATGTACTCTTGATACCGTTGTCCATCTCATGGCCTCCCAAGAAGGCCCAAAAGTGCAGAGACAGTTTGGAAATGTCATCTTGACAGACTGTAACAATTTGATGGAAAACATGCCTTTTGTACTCAACAGTAGCTAAAACTTAAAATCATCATTTTGTGGTGTTGTGCTTTTCAAATTACAAATTTTGATGCAGATTTAAAAACAAAGATTAATTAAAGATACATTAATTAATACAGGCCCATTCTTTACTACTAACAAGGATTTATTTTCCTTTACCCAATTTATTAGCCTTTCTGTCAGCATAAGTGCATCTCTCTTTTCTCTCATGCATTTATTATTTCTAGTCTGTTTTATCTAATTTCTTTCTCCCAAAATCTTAGATGTCAGGAGTTAAAGCTTAATAATACATGCTGAATTTACCATTTATTTCCCATCTCAGCATTTAAACAAATCTTACAACACCGATGTTCCTCTGGTTCTCATGAATTCCTTCAACACTGACGATGACACAAAGAAAATCCTGCAGAAATACAGTCACAGCCGTGTGAAGATATATACTTTTAATCAAAGCAGGTATCAAAAAACTTCACCACTTGGGGTAAAAGGACGAATTAGCTTGTTTCTCCAAATTCCAAATGGGGTGGATTTTAGTTTGAGGTGCTGGGATAGCAATAGTGTCTTCTGTATCCATGTTCAGTCTATTTTAGATCTGTTTTTGAGACTGAAACATGAGGGTGTTGGGCAGAGTCAAGGGCAATGTGTTAAAATCAGGGAGAGGGGTATGTGTGGGACACAGTTTCTAAGAAATATAGGAATAATGGTGTATGAGATTCTGGCCACTTGATTCCTGAATTTGCTTTTAGTGTCCCTAGGCTTTGGAGGGAGACAGACCGTGGTTCCTTATCCAGAACAAACTCTAATCAAAGTGGCTGCTGGGTCAGAGGTGTGCTTGGCATGTTCTGAAGCTGCCTGTGAAAGGCAGGTTGGTTTACAGCATGGTCTGAGAACTGGCTTTAAATCCTTGAGTAGAGGGATTGCATTCTGTAGCTTCTCACCTCAGAATTTGGATGGGTCTTCCGATTGAGAGTACTTACAGTAACCTGGAGGGCACACCTTCCTTCAAAAGCTGTGTGGAAAAGCCCAGGGAGTTGCACCTTTACTGTTGTATTTTTTTCTTTATGCCAGTCTGACATTAGCGAGAACTTAACAAAACCCATTGTCTTCACAGGTATCCTAGAATTAACAAGGAAACTCTGCTGCCAATAGCCAAGGATGTCTCTTACTCAGGAGAGAACACGGAGTGCTGGTACCCTCCAGGCCATGGAGACATCTACGCCAGTTTCTATAACTCTGGTCTGCTGGATAACCTCATTGCAGAGGGGAAGGAATATATATTTGTGTCCAATATAGATAATTTGGGTGCCACTGTGGACCTTTACATTCTTAACCACCTTATGAACCCACCCAATGGAAAACGCTGTGAATTCGTCATGGAAGTCACAAACAAAACCCGGGCAGATGTGAAGGTAAAGGGAGATGGGTGTGAGTGTGTCTGTGCCTGGTGTGTTGGTGGTGATCTCCAGCCTCTCACCTCCTCTGAATGCATGGATTCAGACATACATCCATCCAATCTCCTTATAGCTATTTTAGGCACCATTTAACACATCAGCTTTGTTCTAATTTGACTTGCACAAAACCAGCAAGTTTATGACGTTCTAATTCATGGAACAAATTTGATCCACGTTCTGGGCAGCGGCAGACAAGGGCAGCCTGGGCTTGACCACAAACACGAGTGATTTCTGCAGGGTGCAGGTCACAACCTCTGTGCCTTCTCCAAACTGTCACCGACACAGGGGGAGAAGCTTGAGGGTGGTAAAAACAGAGCACTGAGGGCTGGGATGCAGCAGCTACATCCTCTGACTGAAAGCTGCCTAAGCTACTTACTGAGCTGTCCAGGTATGCATTGCACAACTCTGTGTGGTGCAGCTGCACATCTGCTCCTGTCCTAGACCCTTGACTTCTGTACAAAGTCCAGGTGTGCCACGTGTCAGAGGTTTGTGACGTATCAAATACTTGTAGCCTGCACTAATTTGTCCTGTAAGTGTACTTTGCCTCTGTTCTTTTAAATGTGAGTGTGGATGATATGTGATTTTTTTTCCTGTGTTTATTACCTCTTAAGAAAGCTCTGACTTAGTCCTATAAAAGCACAGAAATGCCCTGTAAGAATCCAGTTCAGGTTACTGAAGTACTCAGATTTAATTTAGCTTTTGTTCTGTCATCTAGCAAAGCACTGCTGAAGGTGGTTCTTGACAACAGTGGCACTTGCAAAAGATTCCCAACAACTTTCATTAAAGGAATTAACTGTCTTGGAGTGCTGAAATATGATCGTTGGACAGTTCTGACTGTACTTTAAACACACTCTATAATTAGTAACCTGCTAGCTGGTTACTAAAAACAAGAAATGTGTTCAGTTGAACCTTGCTCTGAGGCTCAAGTTTAAATGCCAACAAACCAGTGCCTCTGTTTGGGCTGAGGGGAGGATTTCTCTGGCTTCTATGAACAGGACTTAAAACTTCTCATTTTCCCCTCACAGGGTGGCACGCTCACGCAATACGAAAATAAGCTGAGGCTTGTGGAGATAGCTCAGGTCCCAAAAGCACACGTGGATGAATTCAAGTCTGTGTCAAAATTCAAAATATTCAATACCAACAATCTGTGGATTGCTCTGTCTGCAATTAAAAGGCTGCAGGAGAAGAACGCCATTGACATGGAGATCATTGTTAACCCAAAGGTAATCAGCCAGGGAGGGTTTAGAGGAAAGACTCAAAGGCACTGTTTGTTTCCAGGTAACCAACAGGCACTGCTGCCTTCAGGAAGTGGGTGAAGGCAGAGCTCTGGCTGATGTTTGACTCTAGTTCTGAGACCCAGAACCTACTCACTGTGCTCATGTGAATTTTCTCTTCCAGACTCTGGATGGAGGCTTGAATGTTATCCAGCTGGAGACTGCAGTTGGTGCTGCTATCAAGAGTTTTGAAAACTCTCTGGGGATAAACGTACCTCGTAGTCGTTTCCTGCCTGTTAAGACCACATCAGATCTCTTGCTTGTGATGTCAAACTTGTACAGCCTTAATGCTGGGTCTCTAACCATGAGCGAGAAGCGTGAATTCCCAACAGTGCCTCTTGTCAAACTGGGAAGCTCTTTCACAAAGGTAAACTCCTATAATTATACTTGGTGTTTATCTCTTTGGATAAAAATACAGTTCATAGCAATAAATCAGTTAAAAGTGAGGTTTACCTTATCTCCCTCTGCCCATCTGGGCATTGCCTTTTGCTCTTTGTAAAGAACTGTGAGAATACAAAGTACTTAACATGTATGTGTAGCCTCCTACTGCTGTTGGGTGCTCCTGTACCCCCTCAGCTGAGGAAAGGGAAGGTGAGCTGGGCTGTGTGTGTTCTCCAGAGCTTGCCCAGCACTGGTGGGAAGATGTCCCTACTGTTCCTCACGCTTATCTCTGAAAGAAATTACAAAGTAGCAACTCCTATACTGATTCAGATGTAGATTATAAGAAGGTTCCTGAAAGGAGTATTCAAGAGGCTTGTCTTTAATCTACAGATGGATTTAAAGCTGTCTCTATTATTTTCTCCTTCTAAAAGGTTCAAGATTACCTACGGAGGTTTGAAAGTATTCCAGATATGCTGGAGCTGGATCATCTCACGGTTTCAGGTGATGTTACATTTGGGAAGAATGTTTCATTAAAGGTGAGTGTGTAATTAGGATGCCCCTGCACTAAACATGACTGATCTCTGCTCCCTGGGCATTGATCTTGCCTCGGTCAGTGCCTGTACACACAGTCCACAGGAGCACTCTTGGGAATTAGGGAACTGGCCCAAGGATCGTAGAGGCCAAGGCTGGACAGTGACCCCTGTGAAGGAGTGCAGGGTGTTAATTGCCAGAGCTGCTGCTCTATACAGGCCCAGGGAGAGATGAGTTTTTTCTGTGAGCCTTGAAAGTACCACAGACCTCAGGTCTGTTCACACACTGCTGCCATCTCTGTCCTGTGGCTTGACAAGGCATGTCTCACCTCACCTCCCAGGCTGGCCTTACCACACCGTTTCCGGCCCCTTCTCATCAGTTTGGGGTTCTTGATTTATTAGTAAATATTGGCGCTGAGCAGGTTAAGTTTCTCTCTCAAATTCTTCCTTAGCATCTAGGACAGTTCAGCAGCTGACAGATGGGTGCAAGGTGGGGCTGTCTCCCCCAGCACTGGCAGTGGCTCAGCTCTGGGGCTCAAGGCTGTCCCTCTGTGCCCAAATTTGCTGTACAGCTGCAGCGGGGGGCTGGGCTGTGACACACGGACTGATGGGGGTAACATTTTTTCACCTCAAAGCAAGCAGACGTGACAAGAGCCCTTACAGCAAGTATGTATCTTCAAAGAAGTTACAGTTCTGCTTGTAGGCTGACAGTATCTAGTCTGCTGGTGATTACAGTGTTTCCAATAATGCTTGTTTAAAACCTTTGTTCTGGGGGAAAAAAACCCGAAACAAACCATGAAAAAGCCTATGCAGAAACAATACAACAAAGTGCATCCAGGCTCTGGCTGTGTCACCTGTGACACCTAAATGGTCCTCCAGACAACCTACTCCCTCCTTCCAAATTAACAGGTAACGAGTTTCTAAACACTTTGTTTTCTTTTCTTTTCTCTAAACCCAGGGAACAGTTATCATCATTGCAAATCATGGGGACAGGATTGATATCCCAGCTGGAGCTCTACTAGAGAACAAAATCGTGTCTGGCAACCTGCGGATCCTGGACCACTGAGTCCATGAGAGGGCACGGTCAGGTCTGAGGCTGCTGTGCTAAACCAGCCTCAGCATGGAAGAACCTTTTAAGCATTAGAAATCTTAAGTACACAGAGGGCCTATGCTTTGTCATCTTCACAGTACCCTGCAGTATTAATTTAAAATTAATTTCTCTTGCTTATCTCTAAGCAGCCACATAGTGCCATGGATGTGCGTAAGTAATGCTTCAGTCCTTAAAGAGATTCTGTAACTCAGTTAATATAACCTTGAAGTGCAATACTGTTTGTCTTGCGGGAAGATGGACAGATCTTCTTTGATAAGAAGTTAAGAGGCTTGCCTCGAACATTCAGTAGTTTTGAATTGCTTGTAACTGCAGAAATAAAGCTGTGAAGCAATACATGTGGGACAACATGGTTGGCAACTCCTGTGACGTTTTAGGAAGGCACAGTTGAAAACCAAAAGTTTCACTACTGCTAAACAGGCTCTTAAAACCCTGTATTTCATGTGCTCACAACCTCTAGCCCTCTTCACCCCCCCCCCAAACTACAGGTGGGATGTCCTATCCCAGTTGTACGTCGAGGTACTGGGGTAAGGCTGTCAATACCTCCATTTCCGTATCGTGAGAGTGGGAATCATCCGTGTTCCAAACTTGCCCAAAGAATCCAATACTTGAGAAAAATGCCTCAGTATCCACGTGTGGTGTTTGCTTTTTCACATCCCATTCAAGACTGGATCTCCTGTTGATATCTTAATCCTTGATCTGCCCTCTTTTTTCAATAAATGGATCACGTTGACTACACCTATGTTCATATTGTCACAGCCATGTATGTTAATTTATCTTCTCGAGTCATTTCTAAATTTGTACAGGAATCGAAATCCCTGTCCTGATCACTATTGATTTCTTAATGTTTCTCTTGTATTTACATGCAGACAACTTTATTTTATAAGCTTAGTATAACACTGGTATGTATCATTAAAGAAGTTGGTCTTTAAAAACAACTGTGATTTTAGAGCTTTATTTTGACTGACAATTAATGACATCTGTTATGCTGACAGGTGAGCATGCCTGGCTGAGGGAACCAGAGGCACACACACACTGCAGCAGATCATTCCATCATCCATTGATCATCACAGGGTTAGGCACTCAGACTGGGGTCAGGTAAAGAGGGGTGAGGTGAGATACACAGGCACTTGTACTTAGTACTGGCAGCCTCCAGTCTGTAAAAGGTAGTATTAAAAACTCTCAAATTAAGTTTATTTCAGCTGCGCCTTCCTTAATGGTGCAACCTTTTATAAGCAGCCTAAAAGCTTCAAAATTCTCTTCTTCCTGCCCTGTTTTCTTCTGTCCCAGTCCTTCCCAGTGCCTGGGGCCATGCCAGCCCAGGGCTGGGCAGCTGGGGGTGACCATCCCCACACCAGCCTTTCTGCTACCTTACAGTTCCCCCAGTAACCCCTGTCACTGCTAACAGTGATCAGGTCACCCCTCCTTCCCACAGGTAATGGCTTTGGGGAACTTTTGTTTGTTAGAACATCTTGCCTTCAGAGGGCAGGCTGGAGCCCAGCTGTGAGAAATCCCCTCAAACAGGACTGCTCCCTAACAAAGCTGAATCCTGTATGCGAGCAATCAAAAGACATTTATTTATATAAAGTTCTGTAAAAAAATAAATTTTAGAACAGCATAGTTTCATAGAGAAAAACATTTTCTACAGAGTTCCAACTGCAAGATTTTTATATTGTACCATCATTAAATAAGGTGGGACACCATGTGAATTTCATTGCACTAGAAGAAATGCAAAGCATCTTTTTAATATAAAGATATACAGAGCATTCTAGACAACTACAGCTGTGTTACAGCTATGTGTTCTTTTGGATTTGGTCCAAAGAAACCTGAGTCTGTTTCCAGAGAGAATGAAAAAACATTGCACAGACAGCTGATCACTTGTTTCTTGCTGAAGGACACTGGAAGGATCACTCCCTGCAGCTCCTTCTGAGTCTAGCTCCCCTGACTATCAGTTGTGCCCTTTCTTGGAATCTGGGCTCAAGTATTCACCTCACCGTCCTCACGCTGCTTAGAAGAAAGTCAGTCTGCTGTCAGAGCCAAGTGACTGCTCCCAGTGGATTATCACCTCTTCTGCTCCCAGATTTCAGCCATGTTTAGGTCTAAGTTGTTAAGGCCTTTCAGAGCTTGAAGGTTTCCAGTGTAAAAAGCTACATCTGAAGTAACCAGCCTGCAGTGAAACACATGACAAGATTAGAATCAGACCCCATCCCATCCACCTGGAGTGCTCAGACAAATAGCCAGGGTTTGTTTAGGACTTTGGCACACAATTACTACAATACATGTTCAAATCCTAGGCCTGGATTAGATATTTTAAGTATCAGTTCAAAACTCAATGCTATGGCTGTGGTATATTTTACAGCAGTGATCATCCATAACAGGATTACTGCTGGGCATAAAACTAGTTCTAGGGAAGGGAGATCAAACCACGAGTTCAGAAAACTCAGCAGGAATTAGGCATTTAAAACTTCTATTCTCTTGCTGTAATCCCAGGCTTATCTAGATTTGAACTCCCAATTCCATTGAAACCAAGAATATTAATTATTGCAACATTAAATTCTGTATTATAGAGGGTAATGATTCTAAGGATAATGTAAAAAGTAAAAGCTGCATTGTTTGTAACAGTTTATACAGAATTAAAATCCCTCAGACATTGCTGAAACATCAGGGGTCATGATGCTTCTAGCTAGCAAGATGCAGGAACAGAAGTTGTATTTTCATATTAAAAACTTAAGCAGGAGTCACAGAACTGGATTTTTACTATTACTACAGAAACAAACAGTTTAAAACAGTTTACAACAGGAGGAGGATCAGAAAACCATGTTAAAAACTCAGTCAATGAAGGCTGCTGGAACAGCAGCGAGTGACATCCAGTGTTTGATGTTCACAAACAGCCCCAACTATGTGCTCCCAGAGAGCTGTGTCTGAGGTAAGAACTGCTGCCATCCCAGTTCCTGGGCCAGCTGAGACCTGCCTGCTGGGAAATACACCCCAGCATGCCACCAGAACACCTGCCCCAACCCTCCTGTCAAAAAGGGATTCATTTAATCCACCCGACCACAAGTATCAAACAAACCTGACAGCACAGGTCAGTGTTTGGGACTGGAAATCCGAGTGTGAAACACCCCAAACACACTCCAGGTGCTCTCACTTCACTGGGGTTGCAGTGGCCTCACCCCACAAATATCTTCATTTAAGTACCAAAGGCAACAGGATGTCACCTTGTGAATACACACCAAGGACAGAGAACCATTTCAGATAAACCCTCTCACAGAGGAATACTATCTCACAGAAGAATACACACAAGCAGGACAAACCAGAACAAATCGGACAGGAACAAAACTCTTTCACTCCAGCGACTTTTGAAACATTAATTTCCTTCTCTGACTTCTTCCACCTAAGACAATCTCTTCCTGCACATGGGTAGGCCGACTGAATTTCACCCTTTCTACACTGCAAACACCACATAACCCCCCTGAGGTCATTAAGAATGATTATATAAACCCCACCATTTCAGGGGACAATCCAACTGACAACAGCATTCAGCCTGCAAAAGGCTGTAGGCTTTCCTGGGAGGTGGGGACATCAGGCACAGCCAGGCACCCTCAGGAGAAGCACCACTGATCTGCTTGGGGATGGAGGGTTGGGTTGGAGCAGGAAAGGGGAAGAGCTCTGTTTCAAATCTAGTTCTGCTGTAAAAACCATTTCTGTAGAGCAGCTGTTCACTGCACAGATGAAATGCTGCTTTTTCCTATTTTTACTTTGCCAGTGCCATGAGTCACCATCCACGTTTCTAAACTGCTTCGGGAATCACGTAATTCATGTGAATTAAACTGTGGCTGCTGCTGTCACACAAAGGGAGAAAAAGCAATCCATGAACTGAGGAACCTACAGCAGTTTTCCAGTCTGACAATGTCCACCTCCCAACCTGTTACCAGGTGGATTGCACTCCTACTTACTGTGGAACAGCACAAGTCATGTCCTTTACTGTAAGAAAGCTCCAAACCCGACATACTAAAACACGGAGCGTGGCTGCATTCTGCAATCACGACTTTCTTGCAGGAGATGATGCCTGATTATCTGAGCAGTAAAAAAGGAAGAGTGCCCCAACATACCCATTTAGAGGTCCTCCATCATTGACCACGTTGAGGTGGGCCAGCTGCCTCTTCAGGTGGAGCTTGTAGCTTGCGTTGATTCGTAAAAACAACATCTAAAAGAAACCACAGCACCAGAGTAAGGATCTGTCCCTGTGCTTGCATCACTGCCTCCAGAGAGGAAATACGCTGCCAGCACCTTCAGTCACTAACTTTTGGGTTTGTTTTTGCAACTCGTGATTTTTTTTTTTCCTTCTGCCAGTCCTTTGGCCTCCTCATCTTTCTGGCTAACATACAATTTGTAACACACAGGACAGAACATACCCTCCCTTACTAATTTTGTGTTGCACATTGTTAGGAGCATGAACTTTTCTTATCTGTTTGAAGCATCTAACAACTGGTATGAAGGCTAGAAGATAAAAAAATCTCTTTCCTGTACTAGAACTACTTAAAGTGGTTTTTCCAAGAAAAAAATACGAAAAACAGTTTGAAGGGACCATTTAATCTAATGTGAAAAAGAAATGACAACTTGGTGTATTCAATGATTGGATCAGTCCTTTCTGTCCTTTCCAATTCTGCAGTAGCAATAACTGCAGCAAAATACTGGAAAAGGACATCTGGTACAATTTGGGTGCATAATACATTTAGGGACTTTTGGAAGCCACTGATTTTGAGCATTACAGAATTATCCTCTGAAAAAGGGCTGTACTTGAGCCCTAAAGTGTTGCAATTTGTGTAGAATTTCAGCACTAATTCCTGAATTGAAGATTGTCCTCTTTAGAACTTAAAAGGCTGCTCAAAATACTGAAATCTGTTCTTTTTGTGTGTCTCATCTCCCTACACATCCAAACACTTCCCTCAGTTCAGCCCAAGCTGTCTGCATGACTGCTGCCAAGCCCTTTAACGTGTGGGTTTCACAAACACTCAAAAAAGAATTCCCCTCTCCACACATGAAGTCCTTCTTGTTACTGAGTTCATGTACATTTGCAAACGAGGTGTTAGATGAGGCTCAAAAATAACATTCACCTGAGTTTGCTCCTCAGGAAGGAGATCATATATAGCTTCATGCATCTTTGCCATTTGCTTGCAGATATTCCTGAAGCATGCTGAAGGAACAGGAGCTTTCACTTCATACTGGAAATAAACACACAACCAGTTACTCCTTCCTACGGCTTTAAAATGGTTTATATAGGAGAGTTCCCAACAGCCACCTGAAGCTCTGCTGTGCTAATGACATCAAGAATCAAAGTTCATTTAGCACATCACAAATTAAAATAGTCACTGGGCATGAACTGAGCCAGCCATGAATTACAGATGCAGAGAGAATAATCTGTGCCAGCCACCCCAAAGCAGTTGGCCTCTCCTTCAGATTGGGATGAGTCAATGACAGACAAGCACTTCTACCTCTGAGAAATATGCCCCTCGAGTAACTCATGAGAGAAAACTACTTCTCTAGGATCACATACATCCAAATTTGTGAAGAATCAAGGAAAAGAAACCATCAAGAAATGGAAACTCCTGAAAACTCATCACTGGCCATAAAAAAAAAATGCAACCACACCACCAAACAAAACCCACACAAAAGCGTTGCAGAAATACGTTGGAAAGCAAAGTAAAAAACATCCCTTCTCCTAGTGCCTGAAATCCACTAGAAAACACCAGATGGCAAGAGATTTGCTACAAAGAGAACAAAATGCTTATGTCCCTACTCTGGACAGGGAAGATCTGACCAGGATTGCAGAAACACTGAAATCCTCTCCCAAGAACAGTGAAACAAGCTCTGCAATTCCAGTTGGAGAGGCTGTGCCAGCAAAGGCCCAGGTGACACACTGGCAGGTCATCTTTGGAACAGTGACACTTCTCTGTGGAGCCTTGCACAATTCAGGGAAGAACCAAATCATTACAACTACCTAATTTACAAACAGATTGGAGGAGATGCTTGCTCTTCTGCTGGCCTGAATTGCAAAAGAAAACAAAGTTTATCCTGACAGGAGAAAAAGAAATGGGGAGTTTTGAGAAAATCTTTACAGGAAAGCCAAACCATTGACCTAATTTTGACAGGACAAGTAGCAGAAAAATAGTGCTTACTGCTCCAAGGGACAACCACCCAGCATGCAGGATCATGCCTCGAGACAAGGAAGTTAAGCAAGAAATTATTTCCAACTTCCCAGCACATTGTAAAGCCAGAGGGAACTGGCAGGCTCTTACATGACTACAGCCAGAGCAAACTCTTCATGGGCACAGAGAAAACCAACAGCCCCAGGAAGTAAGCCAAGCTCCAGCCCTGCAAGGTGCTGGCCATTTTATCTCCAGCTGAGGTCAACAGCATGTAACACCATGAGGGATCAGACAAAAATTCACTGCTCTTCTGTCCAAACAGTCACAAGAGACAAGTTCCAAGAGAACTCAGAACTAGCACTGGGTTTTCTCCGTGAACACTTATTCATGGAAACGAATGAGCCTTTTCCATTCTTTAATTATATTATTTCCACTGTTCAATATCCCCATTCCTGTTTTATCTTCCTGTCAAGGATAACAGACAGCTGCTGGGAAGTGTCGCTGAACCTCCTCCGCACACTGGCACTGGGTGAGGACATTCCATGGAGCTCCCAGGGGAAAGCATAGCCTGGAAACTCAGAACTAACTTGCTCATATTACCCAAGTGCCAGGTCTCCTGGTATCTCCTGTCTGCTGCACCAAACTGCTTGTCTCCTAAAAAGCAGGATCATGCAATTGCTGGTTTCAAAGCGTGCCGGACACCCAGTGCTGTGGAACTCACTGACTGGTTCAGACTTACACACCTCAAGGCAGGTGTGCAATTTTATGCACAGTACTCTGAAATATTTGGACTCTCAGAAAAACATATAACCCCAAGAACACACTGACATGGTTGTACTGACATGCCCATTTGCAAATTTCCTGGGTTTATGCACTTCACAGCCTTCAGATTTTATTATTTTCAGGAATGAGATGAGCCAAATGATGGGGTATGGTGGAAATGGTGGCAAATCAACACATGGTGTCCTTTGCTCCTGGACTCTGTGGGTTGCATTCCTGTGGGCCAAGCACTGTCACTCAGGCCCTTAAGAGCTCTAAAGGACAGAAATATTCGCAGTTTATAACTTGTGCCAGCTCCCAAGGGGAGAATGGGCTGTAAAGATGGAAGGACAGTAAGGGATGAGTTCTTACTAACTGTCATCGAGAACATAAACTGTGTTACCGGTTTGTTGTGGGCTAACTTGTTTGGTATCAATGATGTAAATACCTGCATTTGTCTTCTACTCTCAAGAGATATGGGGTAAAGTGGCCAAAAAGCCATGTTAATTCACATGACAGCTATTTTTATGGGGGATAAAACCCCCAAAAAAAGCAGCAGTCCATTTTTGTCTTCAGAAAAGAGCATAAACACATTTTTAAAAAAGTAAATACAATAGGGGCAGGGAATCCCAACTTAAATGCTTTTGGCCTTTTTTTTTCCTCCCCTAAATTTAGGTAACACTATTTGATAGACAAAAGAAACAGATGAAATGAAAAAGCACAACATAAAATAACAGAAACAGAAAGGAAGACAGAAATGCTGCCTGCTACAGCTCTTATCAGCCTGTCCCCCATCTGTGCTCCCGTGCTTCTCATGAGCCCAGGCCTATCAATCAAATCTGTCACTAAAGAATTAATTTATTTCTCTCATGAAATAGCTTTTTTTTAACCCCCAAGGACCATAAGATCCAAAGCACAATACTAAGCTTTAACAGCTCGTGTACTTTATCTGTCGGATCCGTGGGCCCAGGAGGTCCCATCCTGGGGAGGTCTCTCAATGTATCCCACCCTAACGTGAGTCACAGTGAGTAGATCCAGCCCAGGACCAGACTGAACCACTGAGGAGTGTTCAAAAAGCAAAATACACTAAGAGCAATTCATGGGACAGCTACTAATGCTGCTGCAGAGCAGGAACTGCTGAGCACAGACCTCCAGTCCCCAGGCCTGCAGCCCAATAGATGGGCTGGTCCTTCCCTTCCAAAAACTCTTCCTCCTCAGCATTTTTTTGCTGTTTCCTCAGCTGCTGGAAATGCCACCCTCCCCACTTCCAAAGAGGCACCACTGGAAAGAGCAGGAAACGGGACTTGCTGAGCCTGGCTACAGACAAGAACTGTCAGTGGTAGGAGAGCACTTCAACTCCTGAACACCTGAGCATCTGTGCCAGGCAAAGCACTTCTCTTCCTGCTGAAGGAGTCAATGGAAAATTTATTTTTTGTGTGATTGATGCCTCAGTGGCAAATGTTAACACAAAATACGTTCATGAGAACAGCACAGAGCTTTCTGTTTACACAGTTTAAAGGAGTTCAAACAAGTCCTGATTAGGAAAGTTTAAGACTCCATTTGAAACATCTAGGCTGCATACAGTGAGACTTCCAATTGCAATTTAGAGAGTATATAATTATTTCCATAAATCATTACCTTGGATAATAGTTTGTCAAATAAGCTATCCATTATGGCAACGAGCTTTGCTGAAATTTCAGCTATGTGGTCGTGATAATCCTGTAAGGGAAGAAAGCAGGTTTCATTTTCTAATGGCATTCATATTCTTCAGAGTACAGTTGAATTGCAGAACTTTGTGTTTAATTAGGAAATGCCACAAGAATTACCTTTGTAATGTGGTCAAAATGCCTGAGCATGCTAAACTGCTTCGGCTGCAGTCGAGCTTCGAAATGAGCCCTGATAATGGGAATGTAGTGTACAATGAGCTGTAGGCAACGGGAAGAAAGGGCTGTAAATTCAAAAAGAAAAATAATGTAATTATTGCACAGGAAAAGTCATTTTGTATGGACTGTATCTCCTTTAACATAAATAACAAATTGGACACAATTTATCAATTTTTTGTTAGTCTGTTTGTTTCTACTGGGAAACCCCACCCAGTGAAGATGCCAGACTGGTACCTGGCTATTCACACCCAGCTTCGGAAAGATATGGGATAAGGAACTAATTTTCCCAGAGGCTTTCAGTGTTTACTTGACATTTTGAGCCCTGGGCACACACAGACATGGGAGAGATCTCAGAAGACCTGACTCATCATCCACCTAACCACAAGAATCACATTCTCAAGGCATCAACGTTTCTTCTGCTGTGGCTTACAGAAACACCCTGCCTTGCCAGTGCTGGCGTGCCCTGAACCTGCTTCTGCTGCAGTGCCAACAGGATCCACAAAACTGAGCTTATCCTGAGTCCAACAAGGCCTGAGCCAGTAGGAGGACACACAGTGTGACATATGGTCACCACACTGCCAAGCGTTCTGCAGCAAAAACCTGACCCAGCTGTAGCCCACAGCCCCTTGGGGGGCAGCCTCTCAACTTTTTCTCCTCAAGCTGTTCCCTTTCCAAAAGGGAAATGCAGACTGCTAATCAGGACACCCTGAAACATGGGAACTGTAAGTTCAGACACCTGCTTCAACTCATCAGTCAAAGGCTCTTAATTTCAGGAGACAGTTTAAAACTGGAGGTCTGGAATAGCGTGTCAAGACTTTTCTGCAGCATGGAACAGGACACCCGGTTCTCCCGGGCCTTCTGAGCAGCCAAAGCAGCCCAGGCAGGTAACCAGTAAGGTCTTATCACCCTCTGTGTCCATGCATGGCACCAAAACTCAAACACAACATCATAAATGTTCAGGGGTTTTTTTGCATTTTGGTTTAACAGGCAGAAGAACAAGCTCTGACCTTTTAAATATAGAAATCCATACCTAGGTTTTTTGTAGTGATTGTTTTCAAACCAACAACTTGTAATGCACCAGCTCCAAGCACTAGTTGGCAACTTCTAGAGTTGAAATACTGTGAGAAAGAAAAAGACAGTGAAAATGCATGCTGACTCCTTATCAACTATACATAACCACAGTTCAGAAATACCATCAACAGAATTTTGCAAGATAAGACAATTATTATGAAGGCCAGTTTCAGAGCTTCACATATTTCTTACTCCAGAGGAGTCCATGACTATTAATTAGTAAGACAAAAGGAACTTTTTTACCACTCTCAGTAGTCACTGGTCCAGTGTTTTTTGACTCAGCTTATGGTAAAGTACTCAAGGCAGTGCTTCAGCAATGGGAAGCAGAAATACTGCTTTTAAAAACAGTGATTTCAATTCAAGGACTAGTTTCTGCTTCTCTAAGAGACCTTTAACTGAGGCTTCTCTCCGAGTGAAAGAAAGCAGCAAGACAGATTTGCTGCAGACTCACCATGTTCAGCCTTCCTTTGAAAGCAGTAACAAGAATAGCCTTGTACTACAAATCTATAAAACAGAATTCTCAAACCAGGACCTTGGACGGGGAAAAGGGTAAGGAACTCGCTAGTTTTCTTCAGCAGATGTGTAAAACACTCTGACAGGCCACCCAAATCTCTGGACAGTAAGACAGTTGCTGTCAGCATCTTCTGCCTTATATTGGAATTCTGCTTCATCATCCAGCTTGAGATACCAGATATTCCAGACTGGCCCGGGTGATGCAGTAGAAGAGCCACTGCTCTTGTCCCTGCACTGAATGGAAAGCAGAAGTCCCAGGGTTCATGTTTAAACATGTTTGTCTATTGACACTGGGCTGGAAATTGGGAGGCAAAACTTACACGGAGCTGATCCTTTCTCATACACCTAAAGATTCAGAAGAAATTGTGACAAGGTTGCCCTGCAACTTGTGTCTGCAACACAGAGGATCTCCCTCACATAGACCTCCTTTTTTTAGGGGGGTACAATCCTGCTTCACAGGTCTTGCTTCACAATAATACAAGAACAAACCCAAAATTTCAAATGCTCCTTGGGTAAAAAGAAGAAATAATTTTTCTGGCTATTGCCTGGAGTCAGTCACAAAATGCAGGCCCACAGAGAACACACCATGAACCCCACACCCCCAGCTCTGGGCTGCCAGTGGTGTATCCAGGGCCAGAGGAGCAACCCAAACCTCATACCACAACTGAACCAGAGCTACATGTGGCCCCTGATGTGAGAGAGGCACTACCTACCCTGCTCTCAGACAGAGGTCAGGCTCTGAAACTGTCTGACATTCACTTCATCTCCTCCTCTGGAAAAGCAAGACCTTTTCTTACACCTCTGGGTGGACTTTAGAAGTAGAACCACAGAGCCGAAGACAGATGTGTCTCACACAGCCTAAGCTGCTCTGAGCTATTTAGCTCAGGTTAGTGTTAACTGTGAGGCAGACCATTAAAAACTCTGGCTGTAAAGGACGAAGGACACAGTCACTCTCCCCTGCCTTCTGTGGGCATGACGCTGTTCCCAGATCGCCTGTTGCAGACAGAGCAGTGAGGAAGCAGCACGTCTGAAACAGCAGAAGAGCAACACCCCCTCCTTGTGCCTGCTGGGAGGAAAGCATTTCTGCACCCAGCACGTGGCCACAAGCCTTCTCTTGTCTGCACCATCTAAACAATCCATTAATTACAACTACGTGTGGTCAGTTTTGGGCCCCTCCCAACAAGAAAGACACCGAGATGCTGGAGTGTGTCCACTCCAGGGCAACAGAGCTGGGGAAGAGTCTGGGAGCACAAGTCTGATGAGGAGAAGCTCAGGGAGATGGGGGATGGTTCAGCCTGGACAAAAGGAGGCTCAGGGGGGACCTTATTGATCTCTACAACTCCCTGAAAGGAGGGTGTAGCCGGGTGGAGGTTGATCTTTTCTCCCAAGCAACAAGTGACAGGATAAGAGGAAATGGCCTCAATTTGCACCAGGAAGGTATAGTTTGGATATTAGGGAAAACCTCTTCACTGGAAAGGTTGTCACTGGAACAGGCTTGCCCAGGACAGTGGTTGAGTCACCATCCCTGGAGGTATTTAAAAGACGTGTAGATGTGGCACTCGTTTAGTGGCAGACTTGGCAATCTTCAGTTAATGACTGGACTCGATTGATCTTAGAGGTCTTTTCCAATCTAAATGTTTCTACGATTTTGCCCATACACTGGTGTCATTTCACTCAGGTTGCAGCCACAGTTCAAAACTGCCTGGAATTTCAATACCTTGAAATGGAACACTTTCCGTTTTCCACCACAACAAAGTCTAGCTCTTGCTACCAACCCTCACAGTTTGGTAGCTCTGACTGTTGTCAAACAAAAAGTGTAGTGACCTGCAAGGACATCTTGAGTGGCTCTATTTTGTTCTAAGTGTAATAAACGAGCTTTTGTTTCTGCTAGTTGTTCTTGATGTTTCTCCAGTTGATGGCACCTTGCTGACAGACAGGAAATACAATAATTAAACTGCACATGGTGTTTGAACACAAAGAAGTAAAGCACAAATGGCAGAGCTACAAGATAAGGTAAGGACAGGGAAGTAAAAGAGAGATGCAAATCTTGTCAAGTTTGAGACACTGCCTGTGAAAGGATGCTGCAATTTTTGAGAGAAGCAGCAGCTGGAGAAGGAGAGGTGAAGAGGGGCAGGCCCAAACAGACTGATCTGCCTTGGATAGTGCTTTTAAAGGGGAAGGTTTGTGGATGAATCTGAATGACAACTGCAGGGAGGAGTGTTCCTGCATCTGGTTATTCAAACAAGAACTACCAACAGGATAATTATTTAAAGGTCCATCTCCCTGAGTGTGTTTCCCCTTCCCCGGCATCTACAAAAGTAAAATATACTTCTGGAGAGTAAAATCTGGTTATCTTTTATTGATTATGTTCATGTTCAGAATTCTAATACCTGATATAACCTTTGTGGGTAAAGGCACAAGTGAAAGTCTTGACATAAATTAACTGCTAGGCTTTGGAGCCTATACAGATACATATATGTATGTATGTGTGTGCATATATATATATATATGACAGTTTTAAGGTGCATTAACGTGCTCCTTTTATTGTTGTTTACAAATATTACCTTGCAGTATCTGGGCTTCACCAGCTTTCCCCTTCTCTAGTGAGAAATAAATGAGAAAGAGGTCCTGGTGTTTTATCATCTCTACATTTTACATCAGAAGCTTCATCCCATACTATTTTTCATGCTTCTACTGACTATAACTCTACTGACTTATAAAAAAATCAAGGAACTTGTTTTCCTTCCTCAATAAAGATATATTTATGTGGCATCTGGGATCAACCTGCTTTTTCTTCAGCAGCATTAATTGTACACCCAGCCTGGGGGGTTGGTGTAGATGGACAGGCAGCTGTGACAAATACTGCTTGATGGGATTTCCAACATTCCAGGTGACCAAGAGGAAAGACAGCCCTCCCAAAGTTAATTCCCACAACAAATTGCATCTTTAATGCCTTTGACTTAAAAGGCTTCCTTATGGCACAGTAGAAAACACAATGATTTCTAGATAATTTATATGAAATTATAAAAACCCAGGGGCATTACAGAGAGTAAGACATTTGTCCACCCTGACTGCCCCTGCTGAGCACAGGTGGTGCATCCTGAGTCATACCTTCAGTAAATCAGACAGGCGGGTCAGCATGTCAGTGGTGATGGAAGGAATGTTATCCACACACTGGCAGTACTCGAGGATTATTCTTATTAGCAGCAATACTGTCCTACAAGAGAGGAAACAGCCAAATATGTCATCTCAGGGCACAGAAGATGCTGAAAAAAAAAATCAAACACAGGCCAGTCATGTTGATAGAAAGCTACCCAATGCTAGAGATTATAGCATTGAATAAACCCACTAACTGATGTGAAGTAGAAGTAAAATATAAAAGAAGGTATACATAAAGATAGTTATAATGAATACTCCTTCCAAAGGGAAGTGTGGGGAAAAAAAAGTATTTTATATCAGAGAAAAATCTCTGAAAAAACATGTAATAAATTCTAAGGAGTCACAAACAGAGAAAGCAGTGAAGAAAGAAGCTGCGAAGAAATAGCACCAAATATTCAAAGATGCTGAACACCTGTAATTTCCCCTGAAGCCAGCAGGCACTGGAGAATTTGGGAGCTACTGGATGGAATTACGAAGGCTCCACACATAGCAGGCATGCTCCTTTGAATTCAAATACACAGAAGGCAGGAAAACCAAGGCAAGATCAAATGTTCAGAGTAGATATTATAACATTTCAAAGAGTTAAATGTCTTTCTTCCTTTAGGCAGTAGAGTGCAGAGAGATGATGAAAAGTCAGCTGAAAATACACACCTGAAGAATGCTTTGTGAACATCAAGGCATTTTTGATGAATGCCTTTTATTTGATTAAATACAATGAAACTGCATGTAAAAGTTGCAGAACTGAAACAAATATTTGCACCAGGAGGCTCGCAACTGCTTCACAGAGCTAAATGTAACAAGTTTCAAATGAGCAGAGATGGATCATCAAACACATCATATATTAGGCAAATTTTATCCCTTAAAGCAGTGCTCCTACACAACCTGAAATGCTCTTTTGCAGTGATATCAGTTGGCTGGCACAGAAGTTCTCAGCCACAGCTTCTGCTTCTTATTGAACAACGATGCATCATCATGAAGCAACTCATAAAATGACAGCTGGTCCGAGACATTCTGCACATCACAACTTTTAAGTATGGGTAAATTGATGTGAGGACTCTGGGGAGTGAGATCTTCCAGGTTTTTACTCCCTCCCCAAAAAACATTTTCATGCATATTTAATGCTTAAGCCTCACAGTCTTTGGAAACACAGCATGCTTTTAAATGAAAGAAGTATGTATCGTATATTTTAAAATGTCTTTGATATAACCAGCTCTAAGAAATTACTTTCCAATTCAAAGTAACCAAGATGCCAAGACATATCAGTGTATGCAGCTCCTGAGATGGCCCATTTCTCCTTCTGAATAAGAGAAGCAATTTTTCAGTAGCGGACTCCTGTATTTTGGTGCTGTTCAGCCTGGAGAAGAGGGCTCCAGGGAGACCTTACTGCAGCTTTTCAGTGGGCTTATGGGAAAGATGGGCACAAACTTCTCAGCAGGTCCTGTGGTGACAGGATGAGGAGTAATAGTTTTTTAAAGCAAAGGAGGGTAGATTCAGACTAGATATAAGGAAGGAATTTTTTTACAATGTGGGTGGTGAAACACTGGCAGAGGCTGCCCTGAGGGTGACCCATCCCTGGAACATTCAAGGTCAGGTTGGACAGGGCACTCAGCAGCCTGCTTTAGTGGAAGGTGTCCCTGCTTATTGCAAGAAGGGTGGGCTAGATGACCTCTGAAAGTCCCTTCCATCCCAAACTATTCCAGAAGCCTATGATTTTTGCCAGAGATACTTGGACTTCATAAGAAATAACTGTGTGCTATGAAGACAAACGTGTATTTTCACAATTACGTGTTTTCATGAAATAATGGGAAAACACATTCAAATAAAATTATAAATTTCGGCCAAGTCATTCAGAGGAAAAACAGCATTTTAATGTACGGAAGAGCTTTTATAACTGTTTGGGAACTAAAGAGAAACTAGTCTGTGAAAGGAGAGGGATTTCCAATTTAAATAAGATTGTTAAAGCTGTTAGCATTCATCACAGTTCTACTCAGAAGTTCTTGCCAACTAACCCACTGCTAAGAGAAAAGTGTGCATCTTACCCAACTGTTGCATATTTTTGTCCTTCGACAATAAGGAATTCAGCTGGCTTTCTTTCTTCAGTAGCTAGACATTTTAGCAAGACAGGAAAAGGAATGAGTTCAACCAAAAACAAGGGCAAAAAATGTTATTTATAAAAACGCAATGTTCACCTGTTAAAGTTTGAAATAACCCACAATCAGTCTTTGGAACACTGCTCTTTTTTTTTTACAATGTTAATTAGATACTTGATCGCCCATCATAATTATTACAATCCACAAAGTTACATTATTATTTAGGTCAAAAATTCCACAACGTCCCACAGTCACTATGGTCTTAAAAACCCCAAGTACAACAGGTTACAAATAGAAGAAAAGCAGAAAAAGTCACTAGGTTTTCTACTATACATTCTCAAGTCACTTGCTGTGTATATTAATATTTTAGCTTCAAGTCACTTCTTCAGGCTTCATAGAAGCTCTTACTGATGCAGTTTTTCATGCTAAATTATCTGCCTGAAGGGAGCTGCAAATTTTAAGAGCAATGGTTGACAAATGTATTTTGGTGTTGTGTTCCATAATTGGAGAGATTATTACTAACACACTCTCTGTATCTGTTTTTTTATATTGCTTTTGGAAGGGTTTCTCTACCAAGACATCACTGTACTTTCTTTCTTCTAATCCATGGCCATTTTTCTCCCCCTCTCTGTATGTTTTCTTCCTCTTCTAGATATTCACACACATCCCTCACTGTAATGTTGGATGAGTTTCCCCACGAGGTAAGAACACATTAAGTATTCCCATTGCACACATGGGGAAATAGGGCACGAGGAGAAAAAGTGACTTCTCTGAGGTCAAATGAGGTTTCTATGGCAAGGTAAATAATTGAATGAACGTGAGTTTTCCCTTCCATGAGCATGCTGCCTTTCATTGGAACTGGCAGATGAAGTAGTGGCAAGGAACAAGCTTTGTTTCACACAAGGGGGGCTGAGCACATGCACATGCTCCTCAGTCCCTGGCAATTCTTCAGTGGTTTGTTCTCAGAAAAGACCGAATTTGTGCAAAGACTGTAAGCCTCTACACTGGGAATACTTGTATAAAGAGGCAGTTCCCTCCCTGTGCTAACACTTCTGGGTGTTTTCAAGAAATAAATATATAATTTGTCAAGGTCAGGACAAGAAGTTTCAACACCGGTAAGAGACAAAAAAAATAATAATCAAAAAAAAGAAAATAGACATCAATTTCCTTCTGATGCCCCCAGAAGACAGTGAGCAAATGCAGATCAAGAGTGGCATCAGAATATGTCCATCAGCACTCACTAGCAGAATTTGCTGATAATAAATTCATTTCACAGTAGGACTGCAAGATACACACCTGCTGGTTTTTTTTCAGGGAGAGAAATTCTGCCATCTGACACTGAATCGACAAGGTCCTGAAACTCCGCGGGAACTTCAGCTTGCTTCCAGCGCTCATTGTCCAAAAGCAGGCTGGTTATAAACACAAAAGAGAGGAGGCTGAGAAAGAAAAGCCTTGTATTGATGCTCCTCCTGCCTGTAAAAAGCCACATTGTGCTAGTCATCTTCATCAGAAGGAGGTGTCCAACAACGGGCAGCAACAAAACAGAACAACACTGTATTGGTCTAGAGATCTCACAGTTTGTTCATTCAATCCGTCATAGGGACCAAAAAACTACACTAGGCAATAAAGGTCTTCATGAGATCATTGTCCATGAAGTAATGTGCAAATACAGTACTTCAATTTTTACAGCTTTTGATGGATGAAAGCAAATAGACTTGTTGCATGTTCCCCAAGTGGTTTAGTTTTATCTTTTTTATTATTTTTAGAAAACAGTTGAAAGTGAATTATTCTTAAACTTCTGAGACAAAGCCATGTTGCTCTTCAATGTTAGTCCTGTGTACTTTCTGTAGCCATTACTGTCCTTAGAACAGTATTGTAGAATACAGTTTGAGGAAATCAAGTTACAAAGACAGTAAAAGTCTAAACCACTTAGAAATAATTGGGGTTTAATACAGTTTTTTCACCCCCTGCTCTTAAGTATAACAGGCTTACTAGTGCTCTAGGCAACAAAAGATTGTGTTTGGCTGGCATACAATTGACAAAATCATTCATGAAAGAACAATAAAGATCTTCTACCCAGAAATACCTTAGTTTTGTCTTTCTCTCCTCATGAAATCTATTCACAAATCTGTTGGCTTGACTCTGAAGTGCTCCTCGTAAGGACATACTCTTCTTGCCACAGATCTGCTCAGTATCTAAGATAAAGCCTTCCATCAAGCGAGAGAGAGTAACAAACTCGTTGGAATTCAGTTTCTCTAGGAAGCCATCCTATATGCAAAGAAAACCATTGTAAGGAGACAAAACACCACAAAAAATTCAGAAATGTAAAGAAGTAACTAGTCAGCATATCTGAGGGTTACTAGTATTTTAAGAGGCACATCATTTAACCCTATATGGGACAGACAAGGTAGATCACAGTTACTGTACTCAAATCGTGAGTGCCATTTCAAAACCCTGGGAGCAAATTCCCATTAAGAATGATCCATGCTCCTTACCTTTGCTCTTGCCATGAGGAACTTGACTGAACGATCATGGCAGATATCAGAGGCATTATAAAGTAACTCCTGAATATTGTTTGCCAGCCTGACCAGTTCCAGGTCAGTCAGCTTCATGTCATCACCGATCCTACAAATGACAGAACCAGCAGATTGAGCATCAGTTTATAGAAAAAAATCAGTATTTCTGCACACAGGTTGAAGGAGGAAAAAGCCTTGCAGCGACTGTCAAATGCAGACAGTCAATTAATCACTAAAGTCACTTTGTACATATGGGATCTTCTAAGCTGCTGTCAATGTCATGTCAGTCCCTGTAGCAAGAAAATGCATAACTACCTTTTTTTTTTTGAATACACATTCTAATTGCTATGAATGGTCTAAGAGGAAACCGGATACAGTCATTACCAATCCAATAAATAAAATTAACATTTACTGAGCTAAAATTTACCTAGGTCCTGTAACACTTGAGCATCACAAAGCATATGACAGATAAAACACAGCATTTCTCTTCTGATGAAAGTGTAAGACCTAAAATATAGATATTGGCACTCCCCCCAACCTTACTCCACAGGCTGTCGTTCTATGAGCTCTTTAGGTTCTTAAGTTGGTTGTTTTTAAAAAGCTTGTATGACTTGTCTACTGTTTTGAGGTCAGCACGTAGCTCAGCTCTGCCATTCATGGCTCATGTCACCAGTGAAGATCACAATCTTCTGGTTCAGCTCAAGGGACTGACAGTTTGAGAGGAGAGAGAAAACTCGGGACACTACAGAGCAGCAACTGGGCTAACACTGTTCTGTGTATTTTTATTAGCCTGCTCCAAACACAGAGCAAAGGTGCAATAAAAAACAGAAGAGGGATAAAGCAACTTCATTTTAGAATGAAGTTATGCAACCAGCTGCAGAAACAACTTTGCTCCTCAAGAGCTCTAGCTGAGTGGTGTATTTTTAGCACATTTGGCAAACTGCTCCAAACTAGTTTGGATCCAACCTTTCTCTCTCCCCCCCCTCTTCCCTGTAGCCCTGGACTCCTCTTCACATTTCGTTTCTCTTCCACCATAAGGCATGCACAAAAGGATGCCAAAAAGTTACACCTCTGGAGTCTGGAGCACCTCAGGGCAGCACTGTTTACGGAACCAAAGCATTGAGATGGGTTTATTTATTTAACTATGCAAGTCAAATGATTAACGACAAACAGGAGATTTTTCTCTAGAATTTATCAAGGTGTATTCCATGAAGTCAGCTAAAAAAGAAAAAAAAAAAAGACAAAAAACTGCAAGAGGGAGCATGGACAGGGAACAGAGATGATTTTGCCTGCTAAAGGGTCAACAATCTGTCTTTCATGTAGGCTGGACTTGCATCTCTCCTGCTCTCTACACAAGTGGCCTCCCCAGAAGAGTCTATGGAGAAGGGACAAGTGACAGTCCCTGTACCACCTACACACAGAGGTGAAAACAAGGCAAATAAATGAAACAAAGGTGAGCTGGAAGCAGTGCACTCTGATGGCAGCCTCTAGGGGCAATGGTGGAGGTTCACTACACCTACCTAAAAAGCACTTTCCTCCAAAGTCAATTTTTGTACTGTATCATTAGAAACGACTGCCTGCACCTCACAACTTGTTCCTGCCATTGCTGCAAAGTGGAGATGGGCACCGCGTTCACTTACATCATCTCTACTCCTCCTGGAGTAACAGAAGAGGACGTTTGCTCCTTGCTGGATGAGGAATCGGTCGTGCACTCGGGTTCAGAGACGGAGTCGCTGCTGCAGGGCTCACTGTTTGGGGAGGTGTTCCTTTGAGAGGTAGTGTCAGCTGCTCCGGCCGGGAGCTCCCCTTCTCCGAACGCATCGCTTATGAACATGCCCTCGTGGGTCAGATAAGCCACTTCGGTGTCCACCAAGCTCTCCTTGGCAGAGTTCTTTTGTAAGGTGTCCTCCAGGTCTCTGTTTTTTTGGTTCTTGTCTAGAACCAAGAAAACCACGCTACGGATAGTATTTAACGTTGCCTGGAATAAAATATAACTTTTATTACAAAAAAACCCTATAACAAAACCCTGTGCCACAAGCTCATGCTAGGAAGAGATTTTCTTTTACCCACGAAATTAAACTAAATCCTGGCTTTATTTTCTATTATATAATTAGTATTCGGAGGCAGACCCATTCATCTGATGGGAACCAATATCAGATGTTTCTGAGAATGAGGTTTCTTTCACCAATCTAACACATACAAAAGTTCTGTCCTAATCCCTAGAAGCCTAAAATAGATGTAATCATGCAAAAAGAGGTAATATCTCTTTGCCACTGCTCCCTTTGTTAGCACTAATCATTTTTGCCCTGGATGCCAATATTCACATCTCCCTCTTTCAATCAGAAGTTTGAACTCTATAAGCAAAACCAACACCTTAAGACTTCAAATGGAAAGTAACTTCATTCCCTTTCATGCCTGAACTACGTAAAGCTCTTTGTAAATGAATGTCTTACCTTTATTCTCTTGAGGAAGATTGTGAACTTAGAAAAAATATTCTTCAGTAAATCAAACCACTGAGGAAAATTCATCATCCTCATCTGGTCTGCAAGCCTAAAAAAAGAGCAGTATTCAGCAAACAGCAACTGTTTGCTGGTCATGATGTCTACTGGCACATAAAGAAAAAAAACACATGCTCTAACCTGAATTGTAAATTGTAAATACAGGGAAAACTATACAGACTTCTATCTGGCAGAACAACAGACATTACCTGAACAACAGTCATGTAAGTGGAATGGGAAAGGAGGGATACAAAATGAGACAACACTATAAAAAAATGAAAGCTTCACATTTACCATTTAGTTTCTTTCCTAGGCATAGTGTATTTTGCCCTGGCATAAATATGTGTTACCAACAAGGGAGGGGGGGTTATTAACACTTTCACAAATCATGTGGGAGGAAAACAAAAATTACAAAAAAAATTAAATGAAAATATTTTGTAAGTGTTACAAAAGCTGTGTTATTAAGCTCATTTTGTGGCATTGCAATGAGACCACTTCTGCTATTAAAGTACAAGTCAGCTGTTTGTGGTAAAGGGCAGAAAAGTCATTGACAGAACAAAAGTTAAACCCTGTAATACACAGTTAGGACCCTACAGCAGAATAGTAAACACTGGAGAATAGTGACCAACTACCCAAATGTTTAAAAATGACCCTGTGCCCAGTCTTTTCCCAATCTGGACATGAATCCCATGTAGATTCTGCCACTCACTTTGCTTTATCAGCTGGACTATTTTTATTATCTTGGGGTAACACTTTGCTGAGTCAAGTGAATCATAAAGCCACGGTAAAAACAGAAGCTGGCAGGGGCCTCTGGAGCCCGGGGCCTCTGGAGCCCGGGGCCTCTGGAGCC
>NW_020884950.1:847399-932568 GCF_003945725.1 Corapipo altera
GAGCCCGGGGCCTCTGGAGCCCGGGGCCTCTGGAGCCCGGGGCCTCTCGAGCCCGGGGCCTCTGGAGCCCGGGGCCTCTCGAGCCCGGGGCCTCTCGAGCCCGGGGCCTCTCGAGCCCGGGGCCTCTCGAGCCCGGGGCCTCTCGAGCCCGGGGCCTCTCGAGCCCGGGGCCTCTCGAGCCCGGGGCCTCTCGAGCCCGGGGCCTCTCGAGCCCCTTTGGCCAAGCCCTGCTCAAGGCAGGTCCAACTAGACTGGGTTGCTCTGGGCCCTGTCCAGTTAAAGCCTGACCACGTCCCAGAACACATTTCTCTGGGCCCCTATTCCAGTGTTTGACTATCCTTATAGGGAACAGATTTTTCTGGCCTTTCTCATCTTTTGTCTGGTACCCATTGCCCCTTGTCCTTCCCCTGCACACCTCTGAGAGGAGCCTGACTCCATCTCCATCTCTGCCATGGTATTTGCCTTTACTGGGCTTTGTGAGGTTCCTGATGGACCATTTCTAAGACTGAAGCTGTCTGGTCTCATCTCTGGATAGTTCCTGTTCTCAGTCACACAGGAGGAACTGAAACTACTGACACGTCTTAATATAAAATCCTGGATTATGACAACAGGGAATGCTTTCAAGTGGATATATATTTAAGAGATATATGCTTCATGTAGTGAGATTCACAGAATTTTATTATTTATTTTAGAGTTAAATTTAAGGTAACATTAGAATGTGAACGAGAAGGGGAACACAGTATGCACACAGAGGCAGACAGAAGCAGAGGTTTAAGATGAAAGAGAAGGATAATCCTTAATTATAGCGAAATTAAAGCAAAAATTAGAACAGTAAATTTATCTATGCTAAAAAACATCCTATCCCCACCCACCACCAAAAACCAAAATCTGGCTGCATACTTACTTAACAACCACTTCTGTATCTATTTCTTCTATCTGCGATACCGTATTAACCACACACTGTCAAATTTTAAAGGGGAAAAAACAAAACAAAAGAAGATCTTAGCTTCCTTCTAACCGCTTCTGAGTTTCATAACATACACAACAATCCTCAAGTTAAATAAGGTAAAGTAAAATAACAAAATAAAGACACATTTGTATCACTTTCACAACTTGTTTCTCTACAAACAAATGACAAAAACCCCAAAAGAAACCCCCAAAAGCACTTGGTACACACAAAACTGGCCAGTTTCTTCAGGTCTCCAGAACAATCCGTTTTCATTCCAAACACATCTATTGTTTTACAGCCATTTCACTGATCTGTTTTCACACTACTTGTAAGCCCAAGGTACAAATCAACTCCATTCAGACCAAAAAAGGTGTTTTTTCCCAAATGTCAATCAATAATCTGAATAAATGAGTCAGTAGCATGTGAATTCATCTTGCCTTTAACAAATATGTACAATCCCAATGGTGACTGAGGGCTGCCATCTCAAGCTACATGGGTTTTACCTGTGTTTTGAGTAATGGTGGTCAGTACACCTGCAGAACAACAGGTGTGTTGTTCTTCAAGAACACACTTTGTCCTTGAACTGTGTGTGAACTGTCTATTCAGTGCTTACAAACCTCTGCCCTTTCACCTGCCTGGCCATAAGCAGCTTCTAAAAAGCACTGACCAAAACAGCCCAACAATGCATTTGAACAGGAAGCACATTTGAGGTGTGGGAAGGGAACAGTTTCCTTCATTAAGGAAAAGTATCCCTAAGAGATGAGACAATGGGCCACAACACAAAAGTGTTGCACAAACCACACAGAAATACTCCAATCCTGTCTTATTTTACTTATTCAACAGAAATTTACAGCCTAAGTTGATTAAACTTTGCCTATTTTCAAGCAGAGGTGACACCCAAAAAAATTCAGCATGAAGACAAATATTCCCAGCAGAACAACTGCAATGTGAAGGCAATTGGGAGAGCCAATTCTGGCTTAAAACAGAAACCTTCAAATAACAATATTAAAAAAATAAATCCAAACTTCTTAAAACTAGGTTCCCAACCCAGTTCACAATGCAGCTGTGGACAGCAGACTACATACTATGAGGACAGGAGATGGTAAACCCAGCACCTACCTCCCAGCCACTGAGCTCCCAGATACAAGTCAGAGGGAGCTCACAGCACATCAGACCATAACTCTCAAAGTAACTATGCATCTTTAGGGAAAAAACCCACCTCTTACACAATATTCTCACATATGTGTGCAAACAAACAAGATGAGTAAAATTAAAAGTACCAAACACACACTCAAAGTTCAGTCTCTGTTTTTGTTTGCAAACAAAAGCCGTCATGTCACTACCCAAACTAGCCCATGCATTTTCCCCCAAAGATGCAATCTGAACTTTGTTCAATTGCTGGTTTTAGCTGGTTTTCTTCATTACTTCACCTTGCTCTCTCGGAAAAAGGCAAGGGTGTTATCCAGTTTTTTAATGAAGTGCCTATGCTAGGTCTCTGTTAACATTAAGGCAAGCAAAGTTTTCTGTAGCATTTGCTGGGAATTCGATTCTTTCAACTGGCAAGTTCTTTGATTCTCTTTTATGTGTTTAAACCAAGAACTTGGGGAGTTTGCTTTTCAGAGGATTGGGGGTCAGGCTTTTTGGTGTGGTTTAGGGGTGTTTGTTTTGTTGTGTGGTGTTTTTGTTGTTGTTTGTTTTTTTAATGAAACGTAGTGTTATAACACAATTATACTACTCAGGAGAGCCATGTGTTGAGAGAAAGGAAAGTTGAGAACAACTGTAATTATACTGAGAAAACTGGGGTGTGTTATGCTATCTACACCTTCCAAAAAGTCTTTTCTGCAAACAGACCTCTGTGCTTCTGGAAGCCCTTAGTGTCTGCAAGCTCAGCTGCTCTAAATGAGAGACCATCAGCCACCAAAAAACTTCATCAGAGCTGTTCTTAGCAACTAAAAAAATAATTTGTAAGGGGTTGAGGCTTGTCAGATACATCAGAAATGTTTGGCTTACCTGTTTAATTATGTTCTTTGCAGTATTAATCATTTCATCTCCATATATTTCATAAAAATTTAACTTCCTTTGTTTTAAAAGTCCAAACACTAGAGATACGAGTCTTTCCTATCAAGAAAAAGGAAAATTAAAAAAACACATGAAAAATATCAAAGTGAAGACAAGAAACAATTTTAAGAAATTGCACAGCAGTAAGAAAGTTCATGTATCAAACACACAGTGAATAGCATTTAGATCAGTCCAGTACCTCGAGCCTAATTCCATGCTTTACTTCTACAAAGTTCCCTGTGGCAATATCAGCTGAGTTCCTTTCTCTCATCCCCTTTCCTGCCTGTTCCTTAGTTGGGCTCATTCACTAGGGCTTAAAAACATGGATATTTCTAATGATGAGTGAGTTTCCTTAGCTTGAGCAAGACTGACACTAAATACAGCCCAAGTGAGAGGCTGGCACACTGCAGCACAGAAGGGGGAAGAAACTGTAGGGCCAAAATGGGTGTATTTCACTGCTATTGCCAATCACTACATTTTATGAAACAAGACTGAACAGTTCTTAGGGTCCAGTAATTACTGAAGAACAGTACAGGCAAAATCCAGAAAAATCTTTTCCAGGCTAGAGAGCAATCACAACAGCTTAATCTTCAAATGTTTATCATCTTCAGAGGAATGAGGAATATATATATATACTGCAAATGAAGCATGTATTCAGGGCAGCCATATGCTTGATATAAGCACCCATAAAAGCATAGGGAGACAGAATGAGAACAACATGTAAATATCAGCTT
Organism: Corapipo altera; assembly: GCF_003945725.1. Classification (NCBI taxonomy): domain Eukaryota; kingdom Metazoa; phylum Chordata; class Aves; order Passeriformes; family Pipridae; genus Corapipo; species Corapipo altera. Next base: position 851,141 of record NW_020884950.1, read on the forward strand.
TCATTGCAAAACTGAAATTTTACAGCCAAGTCAATGAGAGTCCATGTTCTTTTCCACTTACATGCTGAGGTTCATAAAGTGAACTCAGGATACATATAACAGAGAAAAGTGAACTGAGTATTTTTGAAAAACTAAAGTGGGGCTGGATGAGAGTTCTGAGTTTAATTAGAATTATTTAATTTTATCAAGCACAAAAATAAAGGGGCGGGGGAAGGTTTGGATGAGAAGAGAAATAGTCTAAAATTATAGTGTTGCTACTAGGGACCTGAGTGAATTAGTTGGTGCTAATTAAGTATGTTAAGGATGCAAACATATTCATCAGACAGTTTATTTCAATAACAGACATACCTCTTCTAGAATCTGGCAATCATCTTCTAGGGGTCTATTTAAATCATTGCGAGCATAAGTTGAAAACTCTGCAATCATCATTTTATCTATCAGCTTTTCCAGTTCACAAAGCTGTGAGCCAAGATGCCTAAGAAAAACAGCCATTGAGATATGAGCTAAATAATCAACCTGAAAATGAATCATTAGTTCACAGCTGAAGAAAATAACCACCCAGCAGGTAATTTCCATGCAATCAACACCAGCTTAATGGGAGGCTCCAATCTTTCACTCCTCAGAGCAGCTGAAACCATGCATTTTTCAGAGACACTGTCACCTTGCACCAAAACATATGGACTTGAATATTGATAAAGGATAAAATTTGGAAGTAGGGCTTTTTTTTTTTTTTTTGGAAGGTGTGAAGTACCTCTCTGCCCAGTGAAGCAAATCAGAACTAAGAATACTCAGTGCTTGTCAGTATAAAGGTGTTGAAAAGAAAGAATACTTCTTTTGCTTGTTGAGTTCCTCAGCTCATCAGTCCGTAAGTTCTTCTAATTCAAACATCTGAGTTTTTGATGTGGTTACACATTAAATTCACATGACTGAGATGCAGTAATAGCATTACGTGGTAGGATGGCTTTCAGAGAACACAGAAGAGTTTTTAAATTTTCAATTTTTATGCTATTCTAAATAAAAAACGGTTTTCCATGTACTGGAGATTTTAAACCATATTTTGCAGACTGTTTTCATACAGAATCACAAGGGAATTTCTCACATCAGAAATATCAACCACTCTTTAAAAGTTGTGCAGCTAGAGAAATTTCTAGCAAAGTAAAACTAAATGTGGGAACTTCGGAGATGTCAAACACTCCAGGCTTTTCAACTTCCCCTGACAGCTGGGAACAAATATCAGTAAAAATCAGACTGCTTTTTTTTTTTTTTTAACAAAAACAAACAAGACACTTTGCCAGTAAGAATTAGCAGAAACTGTGATATTTTAGATAAAGAACCTGGATACAAAATAAGGAGGATGAACATGGCTTTAATTCAGTGCTGGTGTAACTGGACTATTAGATCATGTAGCTCATGACTCCCTGGTATCTCCTCCCTGCAGAAACCCACATGGCCAGTACTGAGCTGAAGTCAATGAATCTTGCTGGATATGGAGCTGAGCAGACTAATTTATTGGGTTTTTCCATTTCAAGATGATCAGGGACGTGCCTGCTTTTGAAATTGTTATTCGATGATTCATCCGAATGGACAAAGTAGATACATTTCAAATATTTAATTTCAGCAAAAATAGCCTCTAGAAAATCCAAGCCAGTTGCATCATGGACATTTCAAAACAAACACAACAGCAAAACCCCCTAACGATTATTATTTGTAACACAGTAACTGGAGTCACAAAACCTACTGTAGGACTAATACCCACGGCACAAAGGCCCTTGGGAAAGCATGAAGATGCTCTTTGGTACATTATTTCTGTAACTGTGCTTAACTGCACTGAAACACAACATAACCTGCCCTCTCCAACCCCAGGTATGGAAACATTCAACTAGAGTTCCCAGCACTTGCTCTCACCCCTTTGCCCACGATATTCCAGTCCCTAACAGCAACAGAAATGCCCCCAGCCTGAAACATGCAGAAACAAGTCAAACCTTAAGTCACACTCCAGTAAAAAACCTTGGCAATTATCTCTTAACAGGTCCCAGATCCCTTCAATTACGAATGCAGGGCAAAACTCCGTTTAAAACACACAAATGAGAACTATTTTTCATGTACCCAGGTTTTACTGTGCAAAAAAGTATAAAAGTGTGGTTTGCCAGCATACCTGTGCAAAAAAAAATAAAACCACTGTATCTCCATCACCCCAACAAGGACTGTGAGAACAACGCAGAAAGTGGTAGAACAGATTTGAAATTTAGTTAACACGTTAGTTTTGGGGTTTTTTGGTAAAATTAAAAAGATAAACTTGAAAAGGTTGGAGCTCTAAAACTTTAATTGTATCCCAGAGTAGTAGCAAGCAGTTACAACTGACATAATTAGGGATATTAACCTAGATTAAAGACACCAATTTATTACTTCACAGAACCATTAAGGTTCTTTCATTTTTTACTACAACTAGAGGCAAACCACATTTTTTTCTGCATATAGTATGACAAGAGAAAAATTATTGTCTATGGATGACCTGAGTAGTTTTCTTACTGCTTTATATTAAAAGACATGACTCAATTTAAAGTTGTCTTTTCATAAGCAAATTCTACAAGCTGCCATAACAACACTAAAGCAACAAGTTGTTTGGGTTTTTTTAATCAGATACAAATTATTTACAAAAAAAGACAGTAATTATTCTTTAAAAATAAGATACTGATTTAGAAGTTCATCTCTTCTTAAAACAAACCAGGTATTTAACTCACTTGACCACTGCAGCAGTCTTGCTCAGAACAAAGCAAGAAGATTCCCTTTGCTATTTCTTGGGAAAAGCTGAAGTATATGTTCTTGCCATCAACTGAGATTTTTAAAAATTTTACTTATTTTTTGAAACACAACATTCTACTCAGAAGTTTTAGCAAGATCTCCATCTTTCCATTGCACATTATTTTTCCACACAAGCTATATATATATATGTAGACAGCCCACTAAGAGATTTGGGAATTGTGCTGGGAACTCCTTAACTGCACTTGCATGCCTGGTGGGGCAATGGACTGAGGCTGCCCTTTACTCACCTTTCTGAGTCTTTGCTATCCAAAGCACTGGGGACATTTCCCACTCACATCACTATTTGCAAAAAAAAACCCAGCTAAGCTTTATTCATAGAAATTATTCCTTACAGACAAGATGAATATCTACCTGCAAATATGTTCCACGTCTGAGGGTAATTTTAAAATAACGGCACATTTTCGGGACATCGTGTGTATCAACCACTGTGACAACAGAATTGCACTCTGCTGACAGAGCACACAGGTTACTCAACTGCAAAACACAACTAATTCTGACTGATGTTGTCACAGGGTTGTAGAAGTACATTGACTATCATCAAGATCAATACAAATGGGATTGAGTCACAGTCTATGCACCATAATCAAGAGGTTGAGAGTGGGAATCCTAAAGGGGACAGAAACTGTGCTGAGGTGTCTGAAGAGGGACAATCTACACTTTTTAGATGGTCTGTTTCTAGGTTTTTTAGAGAAGCACTAACAGCTTCCAGCAACTTTCGCCCCAACAGTTTATTAGCTCTTTAAATTAATTTTTTCCTTTTTTTTAATTTGTAACTACTTTTCCCGAGAACTTTTCTACATAAAATTTTAGTTTTCCAAACCCGCTGGAAGGGTGTTAGAAGAGGAGCTTTGACAGAACAGATGGACAAGAGCAGTAACCATAAAAACTTGTCAATATTCCTGTTACAGTCATTGAGCAACAACCATGCTTTTATTGTGCAAGCTGAGGACCACCAGGCTGCAGGAACCATGTAACCTCGAAACAAACCACCCCCTCACCCAGCATAAATTTAAAAAAACTAAGGATACAGCTCCTCAGCTGACTGATACAAGCCTTGAGCTGATTTAACCACACACTATTTCTGCCAGCACCACACCACACTAGCAGCTTTGCCCGCAATATTTTTAAACTGTGATGGTTGTGGTAGCTTATTTTACATCAGCTAAAAGAATTCTACTGTATTAATACTCTTGCATATGACAGAGGACCTCACCCAGTGCAGTGGCATCTCCCAGAGGAGCTCTAAGCATCCACTATTAACAGATTCCATCACATTCCCATTACTGTAGCAAACATGGGTAAGAAAGCAGCAGCAACAGCAGCAGCCTGGGCAGCACCTCCTCACTGTTTCTTCCCTTTGCAACTTGAACAGCTCACAGAAGTGGATTTCCTCAATCGAATGGAGCAAGAGGAAACACTCCTGGCCACAAGAGCAGACATGGCTGAACACATCCCACCTGACCAGCTGTCAACCTCAGATCACATTTTGAGCTGCTGCTTGACAGTTTTGCACTGCCTTTTGCTTGCAAAGCTCCTTCCAGCACAAGCTCAGGCCGGGGCTGACCTACCTGACACATGGTCCGTGCATATTCCCCTAACACCACAAGCCCAGATCAGCCACTAAAGATGCAGGCCTGGAGCACATCTGTGTATCCAAAGACCCCATCTCTGGGGTGCTACATCCATGAGGATTGCAGACCCCCACAAGGAAAAAACCCTCTCAGCTGCGGGCTACAAGCCGTGCACGATGAGAGTCCAGCCACAGCTCATCTCTCATCTTTGCATCCCTAAAACATCTGTAAACAAGAATGCAGTAAAAAGCATCTATATGTTAAAAGTTCACCCCACTTAAAAAAAAAAGGTAAAAAATCATCAGGCATTAGTCACACTGCTTATGCCACACTTACATTTTGTACCTTTTGTACCATGTCCTCTAAGAAGGAATGAACAAAGGTAGAACAAACCCCTTCGGCCCACATAATGTGCTCAACACATTCCAGCTCTACTTGCATTTTATTCATTTCCTGGATGGTTACCTACCGGAAACTGTGAATACCTTGAAGCTCTTGCTGTAACACCTCCTGTGTTGTTGCTATTAAGTCCAAAGCTCCAACAAACTCAGAAGTGGATAGCAGCAACTGTACTGTGGGCTGTGTTTGGTGTACAGTAGCCATTAACTTCAATTTATTGTATGCTTTTATACAGTTATTTCTGGTGAGTGACAGTCTGAGAACTCGAAGTGATCCTTCACACATTACTTTATCAATTTTAGAGATTTTCTCTCTAAGCAATTTTACAGCCTGGGAGGTTTTCCTGAGGTAGTCCTGCAACTCATGCTGAGAGGTCATTGCATGAAAAAATGCTTCTGAGCGCAGAGAAATCTGATGAGCAATATTGACTTCCACGATGTCCAGGTAATGGCTCAGCTAGAAAGAGCAGGGAAGAGGAAAAATGAACACTATTGTTATGACTTGGAAGCTTTATCACCATGCAAATACACTTTCAGGGTATTTGTCTTATTGCATCATGAAGAAATTTTGCTAATAAAAACTAAACCTCTTTGTCATATTAGCAAGCAAACAACTATCCATTGTGGTTTAATAATTTCTTTGTAAAGGAACTCAAAATCACTTTGGGAAGGCTGATTTGATGCTTCTCCTGCTTGAAAATAACAAAGTTAGAAAAGCAAATAACTCTAAAATACCCAAACTTTCGTAACACATGGTTGCACACTGGCTCTGTTAGAATATGGACAATAACCAGGAGACTGCTCTGGATTACTGGCTTGCAACCACCAACAGTATACACACAGAAATATTCTATGTCTAATTTGTGCCACTGAAGCTGCTAAAGGTGTAGCTGACTCTACTTGATGACATGCCATTGGAATGGCTCTGCTTATTTCAAGAGCTGTAGTACCTTCTGGGCAGAAAAATCTCCAGGATACCTTTGGCTCCGGCTGCTTTTTTGCCAATGAGTAGGAGTTAGTAGCAAGCATATTTCCTGTGTGCTGGCACCGTGAGATTCCCAGGGACAGACTATACCTACATGTTCAGAACCTGAAATTCCAGTTCTCTGTGTTGAACAGTTACCAGACCACCGGCTTGTCCCAATTATTTGACCTGTAAAAGTTCTGTGTTCTGGCTGATGCTGAATATGCAAACTCAAAGGACTGAGGCATTAGGATGCTTGTCTGAATGCTAATACTCAGATGACCTGGTTTCTAAGAGATGCCAAGCATTCAAACCTCATCCTGAATTTCAAAAGGCCCATCCAGAGATGGAAAGGAAATCAGCTGGACAATGTTTCCTTGTTAACAGTTATTTTCACGCATTTTCTACGGATACACTACGGATTTATACAATATGCAAACCCATCTTTTTTTGTGCATATGTTTAATCAAAAGCATCCTCCACCAACCACCTGTGATACATGTAGCCACAGGAAAAACGGAGACACAGGGATCAGAGAAGGGGCTATTTATGTGATTGTACCAACCAGATGTCCCAGGTCCTTTCACTATGCTAAGTGAAGTAGAAAAACAAGAACAAAATCATAGTACCTGCCTCAGAGAGTTTACAGTCCCAATGTAGGGCAACACATGGAAGGAGGTAAGGAAGAGAAAAACATCATGGGGAAATTGTTGAAGTAGATCAGCAGCAGCTCAAAAGCACTAACAGGCTAAGGAGGTGTGCTTAAGGCACTGTTTTCAAAATCCTGTTGAAACACAGTGCCTGGAGCTAAGGACAATTATGGCAGCAGGGTGTATATTTACATGTGGTAAGTGTAAACCTCATGCAGTTCAGTCTTTAAAAAGTAAAACAAAAAATTGGGGTTCATTTCAGTAATATGAAGCAGTGTAATAATTTGTTTGTTAGGCAAGTGGCTTTGGAGGCAACAGAACAATTTTGTGCTATTTGTATCACCTCTCTCCAAAGCAGCTTGGCTCGTGGCTATTTGAAGCCTAATTTTCACTCCTCTGAGGGCTCTGGGTCTCCTTCACTCAAAGTCCTTCTTGAGTGTCCATCCTGCTGCTACCAGGAACACTTTGGAAGTTTAAAACACATGCCAGACACTGCTTTTTCATATTCAGATGGCAGCTGCCTCAGGAAACTCTAAAGCATTCCTCCAACTTTAGGTGTGGAGGACAACTTGATGAGTTGGCCACCAGCAGAGTCTGTCTCTTCTCCTGACCTGGCAGGAGTGCAGGAAGACTAACTCCTGGAAATTTGGAAACACTTTCCAGAGGATCTCATATTATTTTTTCTTAATATACCTCACTATTTCTTTTTCCCCTAGCTCCCAATATCTTTGGTAGATTAAACAGAAGGGAAAATTAAAGTTAGAAAACAGACTCCACAATTATGCAGATTTTCTAAATGCATTTTATGGGTATTTGTACCATAAAGATGATTCATTATGAGATTTTCTACAGTGTGACTACATAACTAGCAAAAAAAAATTAAAAAAGACCAAGTAAAGACTTCTGTTTCCAATATGAAAGAAAGAGCTCTGCTTTCATGCTCTCCTTTGTGAAATGCAAAAATAGATCAGTGCAGATGCCATGACAACTAACGTAAGAGGAATCTCCTAAAATACAAACCCCATAGGATTTAGTATTGCTTTTAGCATAGAAACCACAGTGCCTTGAATCTGTATTTTTCCTGAGATGTGAGAAAAATAATAGTCTTACACAGTGTACAACCTCTAGCTTTCCCTTCTCATGGAAATGCTCTCCCTCCCTAAAAAACTGCTCCACATCTCTGAAGTTCTCAATATATACCTGCTTCACTAAGTTTTAGCCAGCTACTACATCATATACAGATTCTTTTTTCCAGATTTGACAGATTTATTTAGCAGGGAAAAAAATAGTTCTCTTACGGCAAGATGCTTCTCTAGTAACAATCTGCAGCCTGATGTAAAATGAGAGAGAACAAAGCCCACAAGAGTGGTGTCTCAACAAACAGTACCCAACAGCAGCAATGGGGTTTCTTTGTAGTACCTAACAGCTGCAATGGATAACAACATCTCACATCAGCTGTACCTTTTCTTGAAGTAACTTGGAGGAAGCTGCATCACGATTTCCTTTCCCACCAGCGGTACTAAAATGAGACCATGGTAAAACGGTATTAAATGTTAGGGAATCTTCCAAGGCAAAATCTGGTTTCATAAAAATCTGAAATAGAAAAACAAAAGAAATAAGTGTGCCTCACTCAGCCCTACATTTTCTGCCCCAGTTAAACACACCTCCTGTCTCATTAAGATAACAGAGACATTATTTGTTGATGTCAAAATCCAGATTTTCATTTATCGAGGCAAACAAATGCATTCCAAACCTTACAACCCATCTACTTTACACTTTAAAAGTTTGTGTGATCTGACAAAATCTTATCTTCCTAAAAGTGGAAGGCACAGTTCCAAAACTGCATGGGTGTTCAAGCACCTGAGATGATCTAAGCATCCTGAGTGTGCAAACATAGGCAGCAATAAAGTGCAGGTGAGTCCCCTAAAGAATCTGAGCCAACCTTCTCCCCTAACTGGGGCATCCTGCTGCTGATCTGCTCATTTCTGGGGCCACAGCTTCTACCAGACTGAGCCAGCTGTCAGGGTGCAGCAAGTGTTGCCAGGATGGAGCAGAGCTTCAGGCTGATCTCCTTTAGCAGGATGCAGCAAACATGCTCAGGAAAAATCAGTAACATGTAACATTAATGTCTTGGAGAACTATTGATCTAAAATTCTCTCCGATAACATTATTTACACTTGACAAAACTGGTACAAACCTTGAGCTTCCAGGCACACAGTAGAACCCTTTCCCTTGTATTTATGGAGTGTAATTTCAAAAGGTTCAACGTAAACTACAGCCTCACACCACACTCAAGCATTCCTGTTTCCTGGACTTTAAACAATGCAGTGACAGCTATTCAAATCACAGCCCACACAACTGGCACAGAGATGCTGCCCACATTAACACTCTGACTTCTTAATGTACCCAGAAAAAATTATTCAGACTAAAACAGAATCTAGAGTTGTGTCTTTGGCCAACCTAACACTGAAAGTACATATATACTGCATGCATATATGCAAGAGCTTTGATCAAGGATTCAAGGAGTTAAACCTAATGCTAAGTTGTACACTATGCAATATTTAAGCTTCTACCAAACTCTTCAGTTTCCCTTTTCTCCCAGGGTGGCTAATTTTGTTCAGTTCTGAGGTTTTAACTTTTTCTTATTTAAAGATGAAAAAAATAATGGTATTTGTATTCTACTTTAAGTGAAAAATCAAGACCATGGGTCTAACAAATTGTTTGTTGTTGTTTTTTTTTAAATTCTGAGCACTGCAGATCCTCTTGAGAATCAACCCAAGTCATCAGCAAGGACAAAGTTACTACAGAGCACATGCATATATTCAACACTTCATGCGAGAAAACCTTACAAAAGCTTAGAGTGCACAGAAGCCATACCTTAGGTACTTGTTCCAGATCTGTTCTGGATTTATCTAAAATTAAACAGAACACAAGCAGTCATTCATAAGCAAACAACAGAATACAATTCCTTTGAACAAGATAACAATGCCATGTTCCTCACAGAGAGGGAACAGGGTTACAAATTGAAATGAAACATTCTGACTGAACATGAGGAGAACCTTTTCCCCCATGAGGACAATCAAGCATTGGAGTAGGCTGCCCATCCTTGGAGATTTTCTGGCTAAAGCTCTGAATGGCTTGGCCTGACCTCACAGCTGAACTAGCTTTGAGATGGCAGTTGCAGTAAAGACACTCTGAAGTCCCTTCCAACCTGAAATATTCTGATTCTTTGAAATGCTCTGTTGTCCTTTGTAGTTCAGGTCTCATGCTCGGAGCACTCAAAGGTGCTTGCACTTGGCTGATTTGACAGTGACAATGACATACAAAGCACTTCACATTCATTAATGCACTAGCAAGGGCCAGTAAAAGGTCCTTCTACCATCATTCCAGTTTTGATGCTCCAGACTGAAGCTGTCCATATAATCACTTCAGCAGAGCACTTGGAGATTGGATGCACAAAGGTTGGCAAGAAGCACAAACAAGGGCTCAGGACAGAGTCCCAAGCACGGTGAGCAAGCAGCACAGCAGCTTTACTTCCCATGAAGTAAGCTGACCTGACAACTGCAGAGGGTGAGGGAGTTGAGCTGGGGAAAGAGCTGCATTATTATACATCAGCAGAACTTGAAGAAAAGGCAAATTCAGACTCTTGAGGTTCAGTCAAAATCCCCTTTTCCTTCCTTACTCACTAACTTAGGAGCATTATGGAGGGAGGGCACACTGGAGGACAAAAACGTTAAGGAATTTAAAAGCAACAAGCCCATGTCTCTGCTGGATGGTCTGCTCACCCCTGACAAACATGGTAAGTGCTAGCTCAGCATCATCTCCCACATTGCTCTCACCTCTTTGGTTTTCACTTGATTTGTTTCTTATTTTATTTGTATTGAAATACAAAAGACAACCTCGGAATCATCCTGCTGTCCTCAGTCTTTGACAGACCAATTCTTACGGAAGTGAAAGGCCAAGTCTTGTGGGCTGGAGTTAGAGGAAGACAGGAAATGCTAACAGCAGAAATTACAGAAAATTTTGAGTTTCAGTTAACCAAATGATGCTTCAACTAGGAACTTTCTGGCTACTAAGGACCTCCCAGTTAATTTGGTGACACTAATTTTCTTTTTAAAAACAAAAGACTCAGACTCTTTCAAAATGGATTAAGGTAAGACTGAAGAAGGAACTTTTATTCTGCCATATGTGCCATAGACATTCAGGAGCAGCTATTCCAAAATAACACCCATACAAAAAAAACCCTGCAGAAGGGTTTCCTTTTGCACAGAAAAGGAGGAAGAAAGTCAACTGAAAGAACTTTATTGAAGTAAAGTACTGAATGCTTCTTGCTGCATTATCTGTAGACATTGATATAGATAAGCCTTATCAAACAGGGATTGGTAAATGAACCATTTTATGCTAGCATTTTTGAGAAAGTAAATTAAAATAAATATTAAAAACTATCTCCAACTTATGAAGTGTTTCTTTTCCTTTTGCTCGTCTTTTCCTTTCTCATTTTGCCTCTCACCTTCCTTTGTCTGGTTTCATATTAGTTGAATATTGCCATAAAATCTTGAAATTCAGCCTTGCTACAACTGCCCAGTTCTGAGCTCCCCAGTACAAGACAGACCTAGACACACTGGAGTGATCCTGTGAAGAGCCACAAAGACAACTAAGAGACAAGGAGGAGAGGCTGAGAGAGCTGAGATTGTTTAGGCTGCAAAAGCCCAGGGGAGATCTTACCAATGTGTTTAAAGATCTGATGAGAGGGTGTAAGGAAGTCATAGCATTTTTTCCTCAGTGGTCCCCAGTGACAGGACAGAGGGCAAATGGGCAGAAACTGATAAATGAAAAATTCCATTTGAACATAAGGAAATCCTTTTACCATGAGGGTGCTCAAACACCAAAACAGGTTGTTCAGACGGGTTGTGTAATCTCCATCTGTGGATAAATTCAAAACCTAACTGGACAATGGTGACCCTGCTGGAGCAGATGGTTTGGACTAGACCATCTTGAGATGTCACTTCCCACCTCAGCCACCCTGTGATCCTCATAGCAGAGGCACAGGAATGGCCCTGCACTGCTGTTCTTCACTGCCAACACAACAGCTGCCACAGATTTGATGCAACAGTTTCAGTGGATGTTAAAATAAAAAGCAGTTAAAGAAAACACTGTTGGGGACACAATGACCTGCCATGAATGCAAACATGCCAAGAAAAAGTTTCAAAGCAGATATCACAAGCATTCTGACCTATAAAATATCAGCAATGTTCTTGAATAATTCTAGTCAACCACGTTTGAGTTTTCAATTACTGTTACAATGAAATCATCACCAGCTACTACTGCACATGAAGCCCTTGAGCAACTAACAGATGATCAGTACGTTATAGAATCAATAATGAATAACATTCATAACATTCATTATTGATGACATAACATACTCATACAAAAAGACATTACTTTTTAATGACTAAAGGACGGCTTTGACTGTACCATGTGTGTGTAAGAGAGTCCTGCCAAAGGTATCTTTAGGAGTACAAATATTCTTGCATCTTTCATGAACCTTCTCTCTCTGCAAAAGAGAAAATATATTAAAGAATTATTCTGAGGCTTAGAAACCATTTTTAAAAAATAAGTTTTTTCTTTCAAGTAGAACATTCAGTGAAATACAACTGCAATTATGCCAAATAATTCTGACAAGTTCACAACATTATTTTCCTCCTGTAATAAGCTCAGACAGTTTGTCCAGGTAAAAGGTACCAAAAATTTCAACCTACAGTAGATAGGTTGTTTTTTACCTGTATCTTTATATTTGAAAGAAAATGAACACAGAAGTTATTGAAGAAGTGTAATAACTTCTCTACATAAGGATATATAAACATAGATCAACTGTAATTACATAAACAAACATTTATTTGATGTCTAATCCAGAAATCACACTAACACACAATGAATGCTTTTTCATTACTAAATTAAATTGGATCAAAGTAGAAATTGCTTCCATATCTTACTAATGAGTACCTTGCTGAAACCACATATCTTGTTTCATCATGCTGAGCTTCAAATTTCATACACCACCAGAGACCACAGTGGTGAGAAATTATGTTTCTAAAGAACACCAATGTTAACTAGATTTCTGCTAGAAGCTACCTCACAGGTCAGCTCCCTGTTTTCAAAATCTTCCTTCATTTAGCAGTCACTAATGAAGTGCTAATTTTACAGGATGAAATCTTAAACATTTAAAATGCTGAATATGTGAGTTAATGGTGGCAATAGTTCAGTTATAGACAATTCACTTCCAGTCTTTAACTACAATTACATAAGTAACATTTCCTGCAGCAAATTCCGAACCAGCAAAAAAATAAGGAAGTTACAAACCAAGGAAGCAGAAAACAGCAGGAGACTTCTACATGTTCTTTCAGTGAAAAAGAAAAAAAAAAAAGAATACTACATACTTACTGATACCTGTATTATAAGAGTTTGTAGAAGTCTCCTACTGGTCCTGGTGTCCTTAGATTTAGCTTAAACCTTCCTGTTACAAAAGAAATCATCAAGATAATAGGCCTATTTATAGTTTAAGAACTTTGTGTATAAATGTTTAGATTGAAGACTCTTAAGAAAGTATCTTCAACCCTTGCAGCATGTAGTCATTTGACCCAAAGGTCTGAGAATGCTATGTTGGCACTGTAGAGCCCAACCATTAAACAATCCTCACAGAAAAAAAAAGTATTCTGAATCAGAAAGAATAAATATGAACTGTAAGCCTTGGTGCAGAGCTCAGTATTCAGAGAAAGAAACTAAAAATAAAAAAAAAAAATATATGAAATTGGCCTGGGACAATTCGGACAGCATTTTCCACATGATGGATACTGAGATTATAAAACAAGAAACGTCTAATGAAGGCCCAACAAACACTGAAAAGCAAATTAATTATCAGCTAGCTGTATGATGGACTACTAGCAGGGACATTCTAATTAGAAGAAGGATATCTTTCTGGTCCCTTGCACCACGTGCATCTACCTGGGCATTCTTACCGGAGTGATTTCCTGTTGGTATAATGCAAAATGTTCCTTGGTGATCTGTGGGAGGTAGAATGAAGGCGTGACTTCAGTGTCCACAAAGTCCACTCCCCATGTTTTTGTAAAGAAATCAGATTCCCTTTTTGCTAACCTAGGATCATTTAGTGCTGCTGGGAGATTGACTTTGGAATGATAAATAGTCCATCTTTGCTGATCCACAACTAGAGATGGGCTGTCACATAAGTTACTCGGATCGCCTGCAGCACAAAAGACAAGACAGTTTGTTAAGGTCAGAAACAAAGTTGTAGTTTTTGCTAAACTGTGGTTCTTAAGCCATGTTTTCCCAATTACATAGTGGATTAGCATTATCTATGCAAAAGACAGATGATGTTCTTCAGCAACACTTCAACTTGCACTGCTATCAGATTAGCCAACACAAGTTTCGAACACAGTATTGGTGTACTGACACTCATTAAACATATTTAGCTCAACAGCATTAGTTTCTACTGAAGAGAAAAAAATTCGAACCACAAACAGATTTCTAATACTCTGAACTTGATCAGAATGACACCTGCAATTCATTAGCATTATGTATCATAACTCTGAAGATCCCACCCCACCTACTCATTTTTATAAACTAAGCTTTAGTGCACCACAGCAGCTGGAACTGTGACCAAAACCTGGTTTTATGACAGCACTAGAGACTAATAACAGTACTACAGACAAGTCTCTTGCTTCGTAGTGCAGAAGGGCTGGGATGTTTCACAGAAGCAATGCAGCCAGACTCCAAGCACACTGGACACATCTGCTGCAGGCTCTGAAAGACTATACCCCCTCATTGCATGGAGTATGGATTACAGCTGCAATGTGGAATCATATCCCATCTCTAATGGGACCAGGTTAAAACCAGCTGCAAATAGGAAGTCTCTCCTATTGCTCCAAAGGGACACTGGGTGGTACAAAGCAGAATTACAGCACACTTGGACAAATATGACTGTGGCTCAGTGCACTACACCCACCATGACAAACGCTGACTGAACAACTGCAAACAGTTTAGTAAATTCAACTGCATTCTCACTGTCCCTGCACACCAACATTACCTGTGGGTTCCTTGGGACACACATCAGGCAGTGACTGCACAGGGCGAAAGCGTTTCGTGGCATCCATTTCTTTTTTAAAGAAAGCATCACTGCTGTTTGACTGAGGCACTGGTGAAGAACTGTGGCTTGATGCCATTGCATAAAATCACCACTTGATAAAAGCTAAATAGGAAACAATAAATATCAAGGCTTTAATAAGGCTCTGCTGACACACTGCAGCAAAACAATGACATTCCAGTATTTTTTAAACTGCAATACTTCAACTGACACATTTCAACAACAACAGGAGAAAGTTTACTTTAAACATAAAAATAAAAGGCAGAATATAACTTCATAGTCTGTTCCTCCCACACCTCTAGGTTTGGAGGATAGCTTGTTCTTGTGCACAGCACCAATAAAATGTTACATTAAAAAGAAAAAAAAAAAGTCTTTCAGGCACTTCTTGCTTTCTTGCCACAGTTACTGCAGCCATAGTGCAGACATTCACAGTAGAATTTCATCTCAAGTATCAGGAAACTTGGAACTTCAATCAGGAAAATTGATAATTCGACTTTTCATGGCAGCCTAGTAAACTACAGTTTATTTCACCACAAAAAGTATTTGCACAGACAAGACAATTAAAACATAGATCAAAAAGCTTCAGAGCAAGGAAAGTCCCACTAATTTTCAGTTCAATTTTAAGCTTCCAATTTGAAAGTAAACAGCCTCAAAAAATTTACATCAGGGCTGAACTTAATGAGTTCTTTCCATCTGTAAACAAAACTGCATTTCCATCAAAGTATCAGTCAGTAGTAAAATGCAGAACTACAAGAGGTTTGAGAGTTTATTAAAACCCTTAAACAGGGATGTTTATTAAAACACCCCCATAATGTACAGCTCAAAGAGAGCCTGTTCAAAGGGACCAATCTGGATCCTGGCCTTTAAGGAGAAATTAAATGCATCCAGCAAGATCTTAGCATTTAACTATCAACCCTTAATGGACACCTAAATTACTTACTACCCTGTGAAGGAGCACAAAAAGATAAAAGGCCTATTTTATCTTCAATCACTGAAGGAGGCACGAAGAGATGACTGTACCTCACTCACCCTGTCAGATTCTAACAGCATCACACACATTACAGCAAATCCCATTTGGAAGAGAAAAAAAAAGTTCTACGTTCTGAATGAGGTTGAAAGTGTCCTACAGAACAATTCTAAAGACCAGTTAAGATATGTAAGTACAGCTGTAACAGAGCATCCCAATGAAGAGGCCCATAGTAAAAAAACCCTACTGGTTGACATAGAGAATTGCAACAGTCAGAAACAGAGAAAAAAACCTTTCCAGCCATCTGACATAAACATCATAAAGCATCGGTCTCTCGCCACAAAAAGCCCCAAAACCTCCTTTTTCTCTACTACTTCTATTGCATGTTCATATTTTTATGTTCTTCCCTTGACATTTCCAAAGCAACTTCTTTCTTCATGAAGCTCTTCCCGGATGTTTTGGGGTGGTTTTGTGAAAAATCTAGTATGCTAAAATGACAGTGTTTTGTCATAATATTCTTAAAAAACACATCCAGTACTCTGCTGCAATGACCAAGTCTCCCAAAGGCATACAGTAAATTTATCTGCACTTGGAACTGCTTCAGAGTGCTGTATTTGCAGCTTTTCTCCTGTAAAAGGCTCTGTAATATGAGACACAGTCTGCTCTAGCCAGATGTATGAGCAACTAGGGCAATTTGTAGAAAGCACTGAAATCTTGCACTCTTGCTAGCAAGTCTTTCATTAAGCCTTGCTCCTTCCCCACAACGAAGTACTACCTAAAAGGACTGTCTAGGATGTGAATTGTCTCAACTACATAAATCTGAGTGGAGAAAATGCTAACTGTATTAGGCTAGTCAAAGATTAAAAATAAATTTAAAAGACAGTTTAAGACTGAAGTCAAGCTCAGTACCTCAGCTTTTCAAAAACAAACTATACCTACTCTTGCACAGATATTTTTGTTACTTATCACCATAAAATATTCACTGACAAATCTTACAATAGAATGAAAGGAGTACAATAAAATATCAGTGCAAGCAGTAACCTCCATATTACTGAGTGAATTTAAACAAGATATAAGGCTTCACAGGCAGAGGCCTTCTTAAGTGGCACGCAATCTGATGCTGCACTAAATTATTCATAGTTAACAGCTATTCTAGTACCCTCATAAGTCAGGACCTTATGGATAATTAACCTCAATGAACAGCCACATTTGCACAGGAATAAACCCATCCATACTGCCCCAAACCAGGCATTCCTCAAAATGCAGTCCTTAAATTAGGCAAGGAAGTGCAGCTTCAAAGAGAGAAAGAAAAATGGGCAATAATGCCTGAATAAAATTCAAACTAGAAAGGAGCATTTGCCAAGTCCATAAGTAGATAAAAATCCCACCCTACACCCAAACCCTCCTCTGTGCACTAACTTTGCCCACAGCTGGAAAAGTTTCATCATTTGTTCACCAACAGAACAGCTGTTCCTTCTGCTCCACTACAAAGCATTCTATAGACAAACAAACCTATAACCAGCCTCCTGAATCAACATTTTAAAATATGCAATAATATATAAATTTGCCGATCTAAACACACCAAAACAAATGAAACGCAACGTTAACACAGAACAGAACTGCCGCAGAATATTTTAACTCATTCAATCTCCCATGCAAGTGAAAGGCAGGTAAATGCAGTTAACTGCACAAACTGTGCAGAATGAGTTATGAAATGGTGACTTCCCATGAGTCTCTTACTCAGAAGAACCTATGGCCACAGTAAGAATATGCAACCCTGTAACTTCATGACATCAGTATTTAAATTGTACACAATTATGTGTTACATAAACTGTGTTCTCTCCAGTAATCACCATAAGTTACTCACATTTTGTCTACCAATTAAAAAAAACCCCCAACTTTAGAGGTTAGATACAAGAGTAATGATGGAACCTGGAGCCCATGATTATGGTTTTAGTTACAACATGCCTTCAAATATACTACATCTATTTTGTACACAATGTATTAATTTCCTTAGTTAAAATTAAATTACACTGTTACTGCAATGACTCAATATCGCTGAAGTTAAACCAAATGAACCATGGCAACCATGAAAATACCTCTGATGAGTCGAATTTACAGCTTTCTTACAGCCTGAACACATGAAGGGTAACCTTTCATCTTACAGCTTCCCTCTTTAAAAGCATTCTTGTTCAATAACAGGCTCAGCAGCTAGGATATGACACAGCTGTACAACTCACAGCATGGAACAAAACGGCTGCCATGACGAAAGGAATAACCACACGCCTGGATACTTGTACAGTCAGCAAACCAGAAGATCTGTGCAGTCAGTAATGTATTCATCACATGACCCTTAAGAAGTTATTTCTGTGATGACTACGGCTCTGACTCTGGAGTTTCGCACCCGAGGTTTCAGCTGTTAGAAGAGAACACAACAAACAACCAAGTGTATTACTCAGAAGCAATTGCCCAGGGCAGTTGTAACTCTGCAGCGTTGGCTTGTTTTTCCAAGACTTGGACAAAAGCTCTTTGGAAACTGTCTCTCCATATTCCGAGTGTTGTTCACATGCTTTGTGTTTATGAGGGTGAGTCTTCGCTACCGAAACATCCAGTACTGTCACAATATAAACACCTTATTGGAGAAGGTGCAAACTGAGCCTTGTCTGTTCATGGATACTAACTTCATATTTCTTTATTTTTGGGGAGATTTTAATTAGCATTATCAACCCATTTTCTATTTCCTACTTAAGATGACAGCTTTGCACAAGTTAATAATTTTTACCGGGAATTTTCACGTGTGCATACTCTGGTTTGTAAAGCTTTAATTCGTATTAACAATGCAAATTAGAATTTATTAAGCCAGCATAATCCCTGCAAGGTGCCTGAAGTCTCCATTTATGCATTAAATAAACTCATATTTCTCCTTTCTCTGCGCTCTCCCTCTCAAATGAAAATAAATCTACAGCCCACTAGTAATACTTTCAACTTAAATTGGCAGTTTTGATAAGCTAGCTGGTACTTCAAAGGACACCCAGGAACATGGAGTTTATAAGCTTCAGCTCTTCAGACACTTCTCAAACCCGCTCTCCAAACTTTACTTCGGCTTCAAAAGCAGTCATAGCAGAGAAGAGACACTAAGCACCCAAGGGAAAGACAGCGGGGTTCCAACTGACCATACAACACTGTGCAAGCTTCCCTTTAAGTATTCCACATTGTCCACTGGGTGCCCATTGGACACCAGCAGGTTCTTCTGAAGAGGTACACTCTGCATCCCAAAAATAAGGCAGGAGAAGTTTCTCTGTGAACACAAATGGAACAGGAAAGTCCCCGCTGCTTTTCACGGCTTTGGCAACAACAGGGTGAAATGAAAACATTGCAAGTACTGTTCTGGTTATCCAACACCCTTTGGAAGAGAAAACCATCAGAAGCCACACATAAATTAAGCTAAAGCGAAATATTTCACCTCTTCTAGAAGACACCATAAATACCAAAGATCCTTATTAAGAAAAAGTGTACCTGAAACATAACTGAAGGAGAAAAATGCCCAAGGGATTCCTTCCAGGGCCTCAACAGCCAATAGCAAGTTGTTATTGATCTAACGTGTTTACTCTGCCCTCAAAAGTTTAGGTTTCCCTGCCTATTATTATGCAGCTCTTTTTGCTAAATCACCATGACTTCCCTGTAACAGTCATGGTACGAGCAAAGTACACACCACCTCTGCAAGACAATGTGAACCAAACTGTGTTAACACAAGCTTTCAGGTGTTTTTTTTTCAACCACCTAATAATTCCTCAGGTTGAAATTTCCACACTTGTCCCTGGTGCCCTGAGACAGACATCCCTATTTCAGAGGAGGAGCTGAGAAGATTAGCTGGGAGCAGAAATGTTGAAGCAGTTTCAGAGAATGAGCTGTAGCTGTTCTGCTAAGCCAAGCTCTTTCTGAACAACCTACTTCCACCCTGGGCTTTCAGACTAGGAAGCAGATGACTGTCAGGGGGGTGATGAGGCCGGAGTCAGAGGACGGTTGTGACTTGTCCCCATGGCAAGGCATCTACATTTGGGGCACACTCCAACATCAAACCTCTTTACACAACCTGGAGAGGAGCCTGGGTCAGCCTGGCCTTTCTGAAAGCCTAATAAATATACATATATTTGTATTCATAAACACACGTGTATTTTAGTGCATTTTGCACATCCAAATAGTATCCCAAATCTCCTGTTCTCACACTGAGGGTGTGAACTTCTCTGCAAAGTCAGCAGGAGTGTCAACCACACAGATCAGCTCTGCTGGGATGAAAGCAACCCAACAAGGAAGCTGTGTATGAGTTATCTGCCTTTCTCATCAGCCCTGCTTAGCCACATGTGCTGTTATGATCCAGCAGATTCTGCAGTTCCTCAGACTGTGCCACTTTCCCAGCAAACTGCATAGTGGGGACTGGGGAAAAGCAAGAGCACCTGAACAGCTTAAAAGAGTAATGCCACCAACCCTCTCCTTAAATTGTCTCTTTCATAAAGGCATCTCAAAATGCTCTCTTCAAACAGGGAAACAGGGAAGAAAGAACAGTAATCTGACTCCAGAGAAAGAACTGGACAGCTGCATCCTCACTGCAAAGCACCATGGATAGACTACAAGGCCAGGATAAACCATCTGATTTTCATATTATTATATTTTGTATTTTGTTTCTTTTGCCCTCCCCAGCTGAAGACACCACAACACCAGATGAAAAAAAAAACAAACACAAAAACAAACACAAACTAAAAAAAGCTTTAGTTGAGCTTCACTTCTTTAAACCCAAGAATAAGATAATCAGAAAAAAATCACCCAAGAAGGTCCCATCACTGAATAACATCTTTTGACTTAGAATAATACATAAATGTAAAGATTTTGTCAGAAACTGGAAAGCAATTATCTCCTTATAGACAAACTATCTGGAAAAGTAATATTTCACTTTTGTTCAGGTACTGAATAAAATAATTACATGAAACATCTGTGATGTACCCAATGTACCAAATGTACTTCCTCTCATCCGGAAACCCAAGCTCCCAAAGCTGAACACTAATCTGAAATCGGAAGGCAGCTTCTCTGCTGGAGGAACAGACCTTTCTACAGCTATTTAGGTCATTATGCACCAAGTTCTTCTGTGCCAGGGGTGCTAGAATCATTCAGAAACAATCAGCAAAGCAGTTAAAATATATGGCAGAAAAGGCCTGCAGTTAGTTGCCCACACTTTCACACAAGATGGGAGTGAAATCTTTTTTTGCACTAATTTTTTTCAGGCATCAGGATTACAGTGTGTATGACCCTCTTGGAAAATGGTGAAATATGAGCATCTTCTACAGCTCCACAGAGGCCCATGCAGCTGAACAAAGACCACGGAGCCCCGGCAGGCATTCCTGCTACAAGTCCGTCACGGGCAGAGACTGCAGAGCAGTGACGTGTGGAGGAAAGGCAGAAGAATTTCACCAGCCCCAGCAAAAATCCCAACACTGAGGTCCTGACTTTACAAAAGGAGTCTGACAGAAGCTCAGGGCAATTTGCATCAACAGCAAGTTTCCCTGTGCAGCCTCTCTGCCTGCTGTCTCCAGCAGGGTTAGGCTCGTCTGAAACTAATCTTTCAAATATGTGAATTTTCGTGAGAATTTCGTCTTTCCAAAGCCTTACCCAAGTCCTGAGCCACAAGTAGCTATGAAGGAGTCAAATTAAAATACATAACACCTTTGACATTATGCATAAAGCTGAGACCAGAGAGCATCAAAAAGCAGGCCCAGCACACCCCATATCAAGTCTTACTGAGCAGTCTTGACACAGGATGCCAGTCCACTGGCACGAGGCAAGAAGTCACTCTACAGGGCAGGTCCTCAGCAAACAAGGCCATCCAAACTTCAACTTGGTGAGAAACAAGAGTGTGCCACCCATGTTTGCTGATAGTTCTCGTGGTACCTAATACCTGCCCAACACAAGGTCAAACGAGACTGATCACCTCTGCTCACATCACCTCCTTTTCATCCCTCAAATGGCTTCCACTGACACAAAGGATAAATAATTCTATAACCTAAAAACCGGTATGGTTATGCTGCATCTAGAAAGCCAAAAAACAAAAGGGAGGCCTGACACTGCTGCTTACAGCAACGGTGTAAAACTGGTGGGAACTCCCCTGGCATGTTGCAAAGTGTCAGATACGCTATTCCAACTCTAATAACCCATCTTAAACATGCTCCCACACACATCCAAAGCAGCTCCTCTCCTCTTTTTATTTTTTATTTAAGAACCAGCTTGATAGAGAAAAGGCTGGGATATTTCAGCTATTACATATGAGTATTTTGGAACATCTGATAAGTAAATAGATCTGTCATTTTTGACTACAAGGGAAATACATTAACAGTTCTTTACCTTTTGAAAAGAATACTCAGTTGTTTTTTTATTTTTTAATCTAGCACCTAGGTGAAGTGGGTGCAAAAAGTTAAAAATACGGGGAAGATAAATCTTAAATGTGCCAGTAAATATTTCTTTGGACTTAATCACACGAGGCCCCAAAAACATGTACGTAGAGTCTCCACATTCATGCTCATCCACTCGCTTTTTCTGCTCCATTCATGAAACAAGACGAAGAATAAACAAAGGGTAAAGAAAAAATAAACCAAAAGAAAACTGATCCTCCCAACTGGAAGGATAATATGATGTTTGTTGCCCTTCTCTCTTCTTAAGAGACTCACAGCTCCTTGTTTCCCCAGTCTGAAAAGGAAAAGCAGAAGTGGCTTCTACACAGAGTCGCTGCCCCAAAAGAAGAAATAATACGTACATGATTCCATTTCCCAACTTCTTCCCACCTAAACTGCCAAAGAGCAAGTCTGCAGTCTGCTTCCTCCACTCTTTCTAGTGCCTCCTGACACCTTCCAGGCAAACAATATCCTCCTTCAACCTTGGAAATGTACATACTCTTCTCCTCCCATGAGGTTTGTGCTGTCAACAAGGCAAGATTCCAACACGCACACCAGACTCCTGCCACAGAGAAAGATGGTACTGAAGACACAGGGACACTCAGGACAGACCCTGTTACTGGCAAATCAGATGGCAGAGGTAGAGATGCTCCTTGGTGTGCAACCTTCTGACCCCACTGTGAGGCTGCCTACATGATGCACAGTGACTTTTGCTTAAACAGCCAGGGATCTCCTGCCTGTTAGTCCATTTTAGGCATCGTTTTTCTAACCCACAGAAGCACTATCCTATCCCCAAAGAATTGCAAGGGAACTATAGCTTTTGCCTGCACTACAGTTTGGCCAAGACTGTAGTGTAGGCAAAGTCACACTGACTCCCAGGTAAAAATAGTAATTACTGCAGCCACCACAACAATTAATGTACTACCGTCAGGTCTTTTAGTAAGAGTGTTTTTTCACAGGGTCGCAAAGCAGATGTTATAGCACAGCTGCAAGGAAGTCCATAGGACTTGTCATTCACAACTTCATCAGACAGGGTACAGGTAACACACTGAAGACACTACCTATGCTTGAAAAATCTGAAAAAACCCACACGTGCAAGTCTGAAGTCCAATGATTATTTTGACGTACACTCAACGTCATGTAAGAGAAACCCTAAGTATTTAGAGAATATAAGAAAAGCAGAGAAGGAAAAGAGAACCAATAACATACTAAGGCCTAAACCAGACAGTCAGAGAGGGAAAGTTTTGGTTGAGCGTGCAGAAGGTTGGTATTTTACACACACATATGGGTATTTCTCTCGACAGGACATACTGTGCTTGAAAAATTACAGTAAGGGAAGGCGAAAAATTACATTTGCCCATGCACACAATTTTAGGATCATCTACAAACCCGGGAATCATCGCAATCCTAAACAGCTTATGGAACCAACAAACCCTTCAGCAGCCCAGTCTATCCCATTCCTGCTGCCATGCGCCAGCGCTACAGAGGAAACCCCAAAACACTCTCCCTAAACCAAAGCCAGGAGCCGGCCATACCTTGGGGAAAACACGCCGGGAGTATCTCCGGGAGGCCGTCGTCATATCTGTCCCCGTAGCATCGCTTGGAATGCTGCCGGGGGCTGGGGACCTGCGGGGGGGAGAGCGACCACATGAGGGAGGCCCAGCCTCCCACCGGCACCTCCAAACACACCCGGCGCCGCTCCCAGCCACCGCCCGCTCCCCGCCGGGGGGTTACCATGGAAATCCAGATCGTGGATTTGCAGGAAAAGGGCAGAGAAAAGCGGGGAGAAGCGGGCAGCCACCCCCGCCGCCCGCCCTTCCCTCACGCCGCCCGCCCCGCCACCCGGCCCAGGCCGCCGGCGCCGCTCACACAAAGGGGCGCCCCGGGGAAATTAAACTTTCCCGGCCGCTCCCCCGGGGGGAGCCCCGGCTGCGGGCGGGGGCGGGAGGCACCTGCGGCGCCGAGAGCAGGCGGGCGGGCGGGCCGTGGAGCGGGCGGGCCCCGCTGCCTCACCTGCGGCGGCGGGCGGGATGCGCGGCCTAGCGCGGCTCCTCCGCCGCGACACGTCGGTGCCCCCGCGCAGGGCGGCGCAGGAAGCGGCCCGGGCGGCGGCGGCAGCCGGAGGAGGGAGGAGAGAGCCGGGCACCGCCTCTGCCACCGCCCGGAGGAGGAGCCGCGGCCAGCGGAAGGGGCCGCGCTGGGGCTGCGGTTCCGCCCCCTCGGGAGAGGGGCCGGCTGAGGGTGGGATGAGGGGGTGAGGCGGTGCCGACGTTCGGGGGGCCCTGCGAGTGAGCCATTGCTGTGAGAGCCCCCGTCAGTGACCCCCAGCAGTGACCCACAGGTGCAGCTCTCGCCCCGACCCCCATCAGTGCCACCGCCGTCCCGGTGGTGAGATCCTCCCCCTCGGTGATCCACAGCTGCAGCGCCAGCCATCGTCCCCCGGGTGGACGATGGGTGCTGCTCCACAGCCAGTGTTATTCAGATTTATGTTTATTAATTTTTCATCAGGCCACAGGAGATTCTGAAGTACGGGGACGCTGTTAGGTCACAGTTAAGCGGCAGCAGCCTCGTGCCTGGTCGTGCCTTAGACAATGATTAAATCCTCGGCCACGGTGGCACAAGGTGGTTCTGATTAACAGCAGCGATTCTCGGTATGTTAAATGGCAGAAGCGTGTGAGCACGTGGCCATGGGCTGTGTAAATGGATGTGTGTGGAAATCCGTGGGGTCACGCCTGGGCTTGTGGCTCACTAAGTCGTGTTTGTGTCTGCCCCTGTGCTGACACCAGACAGAGTGGGCTGAGGATGTTGTTTTGCTCCTCGGTGATTATGTTGGCAGACACTTGTCGCGTACAATTTGTTTTGCAGACTCAGCAGATAACCCCAAATGAGTGTCGCAAAGATCAGGTGCTCGAGAGTCACAGGGACTCCTGGACTTCCTTGAGAGATGCGTCCGACCTGACCAGTGTTTACCCTTCAAAAGGATGAGTTTAAAGAGCAGAAAATGTGACACTACCAGACAGAAAGACCTGTTTATTATTACTATTACTTCATAACTGTGGCCTTCAGTGTCAATGGTTGTCACCACCACTGCTGCATGTGCATCCTTTATACCTTTTGTAGACAAGCTTTAGAAAATAAAGATGTACTTTCTTTTCTTCAAAATGGAATCCTTGGCTTTCCAGAGTTATTATCAGCTCAGCACAGATCAAACAGACTTTATTGGAAGCTGGAACAGCAAAAGCTGTCAAAAAAATCAACTATGTTAAATTTTAAATGCTTGTTAGGAAGCCAGTGGGAATTTCCCTCCAGCAACCTGCAAACGTCACTCACAATATTTTCATAGCATGTTTTCCACTACCTGGCAGAAATCTCTTTGTGCCTTACAGCCTCTGCTGTGCTCAGACTGCAGACACACATTTGACACACTCCTCGTGGGAAAAACATGGTGGTTTGGGGTTTTTTCTTGGTTTTTTTCCCCTTGGGGATCACATTAATTGGCATCTGTCTGTCTTCTAATCCCTAAAACCTGACACAGCAGCAATAAAGTGAGAGATCATGAGGTAAAACTGATCACTGTGTATCGATCCAGACAGCAGAAAGACTGAGTTTGCAGGATTTGGTCATGTGGATAAAGTCAAGGAAATCGAAGAGGCTGTGGGAGGGAGGGAGGTGGTGTTGGCCCTGTCCTACCTGCCATTCTGCTTTATGTCACTTACTGTTTTCCCTGAGGAGTGTCCTCAGCCATGTGGATTAGGGATAGCATTCCTGCCTCAGCATTGCTGCCAGCTGGCTGGGGCTGTCTCCATGGCTTCTGCAACCGCTCACAAGTGAGTCAGAAAGTTTGGATTTGCTCAAATCATGTTAATTGTTTGCTTTCAGTAGTCTGACTTTCTGGAATTGAACCTGGGAGTATCTACATAACCGGTTTCCATTAGGAAAGAGACAGATGGGAGGGGATCAGAAGGGAGAGGCAAAAAGAAAGGGAATCCCCAGCAGAGAAGCAGCTGTGGGTGATTATTAACTACAGACACTGGTTTTGAAGGGAAAGCCCTTCCCACAGCCTTGGTGGCAAACCAAGTTTCCCCTTTCCAGCCCTATGGGTCAGGCTGAGGCTGAAGGCAAATCCTGCAGGGTGGATACTATTTTCCATGCCTCCCTTGTATGAATCATGGACTGATCCACTTGCTGCTGCAATGTGTTTGGGTCCTGGTGAGTAAACTGAGCCAGAGCCAAGTCCAGTCATGCAGGACTGACCTCAGTGCTCAGCTGGTGAGGTTCACATCACCGATCTTGAAGCATCTTCACTGAGTCAGGGAGATACCCTACCGGGTTCATCTCAGTTGATTACTGACAGCAGCTCTAAAAAGAAATTTTGCATCAGTGGTTTAGCATGAAATGTCCTTTATGTAGAGCTAGGCTTACCCCACAGTTGACATTTGCCCAGGAAGCCCTGATCTGGCTGAAAAATGTCAGGTCTGTGTTTCTCTTGCACCAGAGAGGTACATTCAAATCCAGTGATTAACTGTGTCAGAGACACACGGGAAAGCCATACCCTGGAAGTGACCTTTTAGCCATGCACCCTCCCATGACCTTTAATATTTTCCAGTTGCAATGAAAAGAGTCTTGTTATCTGCTCACACAGGGAAAGTAACAAACTGTTTGATTTTCTACCTTGTGCTTCATTGACGTTCTCTCTGAGCTGAATGTTGTTACTGTTCTGCTGCATTTTGTATTATCAGCAAAGCCCTCTGTTCCCCTTGAGAAAAATAAACTAGTGCTGCATCATAGTTGTGGATCGGAAGAAAAGGGTGACAGCCAAGCAGTTACCTCCTGCTGCTTGCTTTTCTGACTGTCACCTTTCAGCTAAACCCCGTGGTGGCAGTGACAACACCAGTCCAGCCTGAGATATCTCCTCCCCTCTGGACTGTAGGATACTCAGTGGGTGATTTCTAGAGACTTTGAGAAGAAAGGCTGCGGTTTAAAGCATAAAAGCCTCCCCAAGGCACGTGGAATGGCTGGGCTTGTGAGCTGTCGTCTGAATGTGCTGACGGATCTCTGCGGGTAAGAGCAGCCATTGCTTTACGAGCAGGGCTGGTGAGGTGAGGGAATTGTGAGTCAGCAAACCACAGTTCACTTGATCTGCCCCTTCAAGTACAGCTTCTGTCCCTAGAGTCTGCTTTTATGGTGGCATTTCAGTTATCTTTGCTTCCTACTGATTGCCAAGGGCCACGTCAGCTTTGCAGGACAGCCGCAACTCAGCCCTGCCAGCGCTACAGTGCCCGGGTGACATAAACCAACAAACACTCCTGGGCATGTGGGACATGGTCCTACAGGGAGTCTCTAAGGGAAAAAGTACAGTCCCAAGTAGTTTTAGCCAGGAAAATATTTCTACCGCTACTTTTTCAGCTACATGAGTTAAATTGGCATTCTTGCAAAACAACAGAAACATGACGGGGTTTTTTCCTACACTCACGCAGGTTCAGGAGTCTTCTGCGGACTCTTCCTAGGAAGGAAATGGGAAACAGTGGGTTTAGTGCTGTGGAAAATAAACAGTAAAAAGAACAAAGTAGCTCAATGTTTTCCCAGATACGAGAGAGAGCAAGAGACAATAAAAAGTAAGGAAATGCTTATTACTGCTCAGTGTCAGAACCAGCAGCCAGCTGTTGTGGCAGCTGGGTTATCTCCAGGAATATCTGGGCTCCTTTCTTGGGATGCTATGGTGTTTTACAGGGTCCTTGGTTACAAGGTCCTGGTACCACTAGCTTTCAGAAACTTCCATAGAAAACCTTTGCTTGGCTTGTACTGCAAGTGAAAAAATTAGGAAGGTACTGCGATCCATAGGGAATATGAGGGAAAAGAGTGATTAAATGTAATTAGAGGGCAAGTCCCCTAGGGACCCTGAGTGTAGTGGGTAATCTTGTCTCTAAAAGAGCAGCATTAAACAATGATAGGAACAACCAAACTTCGAGGAAAAACTCTCCCTGGAGGAAGCAAGGGATATAAAAGAAATATGTAAAATAATGAACACTGCAGAGAAAGCAGATGGAGAGTTTCTGCTCTTCTTGTCGTAAGTGATGCGAAGTGATATTAAGACTGAATTTTTCATGCCAATAGCAGGGAAGATATTTCCATGCCCTGTGTAAGTGGAGCGTAGTGCTCAATGCCACGAGAAACCTTTCAAGACAGGAGCTTAGGAAGATGCAGAGTGGGATGGCAGTTTTATAGGGCAACATTTCTGGCTCTCAAAATTAACACAGGTGACAATTTTGAAGATTATTTTTATAATGTCAACCAAAGGCTAACTATTATAGCTCAGGATCAGACCTGTGTAGAGAAAACATGACTGGCCTACATCTACACTCATGGGCCACCACCTGACATGGCTCTTTCTAGGGCAGTTTCTTAATGGACTCCATGAAGACACTGTCATAACCTAAGGACAGCCCATAAAACTGGGATGCCAAGTCTCTCCTGTTGCTCCTAAGTGCTCTGGCACATATTCCTTCATGTTCCTCCTGGCTCTTAGTCATTCCTCGGCATGTTAGACATGCTGCATATGTAGCTACATTTCACGCAGTTTCTTCTTGGTTCTCTCTGTCTCCAGTAAAGAGGCTGTGTAAAATTAAAAGCTCTTTCTTCTGTATCTGGATTGAGCCCAACATAGCAGTTTATTCTGATGGACTACATTAATACCTGAGTCATCAGGGGCTCTGGCTTTTTTTATGTCAGTTTTCCAGGCTAGCTTTGTTATGTGCAGTGCTCCCTTTGAATCTGGACACTGCCACCCCAACATTACAAAAAGAGGGATTCTGGTGGGATGTTTTCAGGAAAGTGTAATGGGAAACAGTCTTGTCTGAGTAGCACCTCAGGCAAGGAAAAAGCTCTGAGGTTACTTGTGAGTTAAAATGTGCAGTTTCAAAGTGAGTGATGGTGTGGAGTGAGAACAAAAGTACAGAAAAAGCAGGTCAAGTTGGTGATGTCTAAAGAAGGCAACAAGGAAGCAGGGCTGGGATCTTACGGACTTTCAGAGATCAGAATTAGATTATAGATACCACAGGGTTCAGTACAGGTTTTATTTTAAAGATCAGAGATAAAGGCCTGGAATTATGGATGTTTTGAGACTTTGCTCTGCTCTGGGTTGCAAGATCTGTGGGTAGAGGGTACAGCCACTGACCAAGTTCTCTCACACACACACCCCACTGAGAGGAAAAACACCTTTCTGCATTTTAAAATTCTACAACTGAGAGGCTGTAGAATGATGTGGGTGCCCAGATTAAACAGAGGAAGCAGCACGCTGTCCCCTCACTGCAGGCTCACCCAGCCAGCAGCTTTCTAAATAGTGCCTCAGTCCTCTGTCTTTGACCTTGAGTGGAAGTCGCAGGGATTAAAGCAGGTGGGGACCACAGGGAGGATTCTCTTCCTCTAAGGGCATGATAGGTAACAGCCATTATTAGGAGAGGGATCTGTGTGGAAAGCATCACCAGGTTTTTAAGCGCACAGTTCATCTTTGCTTGTCTTACCCCGCTGTTGCCCTGAGCTCATCACAGCTTCAGTGTGACTGCTGTGATTTGATTTAGGTCAAACGTATTTCCAGGAACCGCTTTGCGTGACAGCAGAGGGCAGCCTTTCCCCAGACTTCCAGAAATGACGAGTACGTGGATTTCAGACAATCTTTTCTTGTCTCCTGGTGTCTGCTAGCTGCCAGCAGAAGCCTCCGTAGGAACAGAGCAACCGATTCAAAGCAAGTAGAGATAGAAACAGCAGTTCAAATCATCTCCTTGC
Source organism: Corapipo altera (assembly GCF_003945725.1). Lineage (NCBI taxonomy): Eukaryota > Metazoa > Chordata > Aves > Passeriformes > Pipridae > Corapipo > Corapipo altera. Next base: position 880,891 of record NW_020884950.1, read on the forward strand.
GTTTGCACAGCTTGGCTTCTCACCAGAGGGTGATCAGCTCTTGCACCTCCTCATTGTTCATCTAAGGTGATGTTTCCCTTCCAACTTATATCAGAGTTCAACATCAAAGTAATTAAAAATCCACGCTAACTCATTTCTTCACCTTGACAACAACACATAACAGAAAATACATCATTCTTGGTGGGGAGTATGTCAAAATCAACGTGACATTTTTCAGTGCTTGACATGCTGCATTGAAAAGCACCTCTGTTAAGAGACCTACGCAGCTGGCTGAATAAACTGTGGTGTGGGTGAGGCCTCAAATTACTTCATCTGCTGGTGACTTTTCAAAAGAGCCTCAGATATGCTCTGTGGATTCACCCAGCCCTGAAAAGCAAGGAGAAAAGTGATCAGCACTCTAATGTCCTGCCCCTTTTTATTCCCTGCTCGCAGAGCCAGAAGAGGAATGCTTACTGGGACAGGGTGTTTTGAGATGACCAGAGCCAAGCTCTTTCTAACATCTCCTGGATCCTGTGGAAGCATTTCTTATTACCACATGGCAACAACCTCGTCCAAACTGTGTTTTTGTACTTACTTGACTGATATTAGTCTGGCTGTTTCACAAGCACAAGAAAGATGCAAAGATGTCTTCTTCTGGGAGGTTGCTCCTGATGCAAACACAAAAGAACACAGATTTACTTCTATGTAGGATCTGCTTTCAATTTCTACTTTTTATCCTGCTTCTGTTCTCTCAAAACATGTTAATGGCATCCAGATGCTTATTAACACGCTTCATAGTAAGAACCAGAGACAGGAAATACAGGCCAGATGAGGAAGAGAACAGCTTAAACAACAGTTAAGAGAGCTGAGAGGAATCCAGAGTCAGCAGGACCAAGTTAAAATTTACTCTGGAGTCTTCAAGAAACTAATCAAATGGTTGTCAGTGAGCAACAGTATAAACTCCAGGGGACAGAGGAGGTCCCACAGGACCAGAGAACCTATTATTAATATTTAGGGGAACATCCAAATACAGCATTAATTAATATTAAAGGCCCACATGAGCCTTAAAGCCACTGCTATGGGCTTACAAAAACAGGCCGTGTCTAATCAACTCCATTCCTCTCTTTGATAAGGCAGCTGGCCTGGAAACTGGGAAAGGGAAGTCACAGATGTGCTGCATCTTCACTTGAATCATGCTGGCTAATGGAACCACCAAAGGAAATGGCCTAGACAGCATTACTGGGAGGTGACCAGGCAATCAAGTTGTTTACGCTCAAGGTGTAACATTCACCACGTGCCCAGCTCTGTCAGTCCCATCAGCCACTGCCATGGGAACATCGGCTCCCAAAATCTGACTGAAGACGTAGGAGACTGGATTTCTGTGTACACACCATGTGGGGTGGGAGTCACAGGGAGACATTTATTTTCACACAGGAAATCACCATCAACGGGGAAATCATGCCAATTCCCTACACCATACTCAAGGTCTTGGAATTCTCGAGCATCTTTTCTTTACAAGACATGCGGGCAATTCACCCCCAGTTCAGCTTTTAATGAAAGAAACACTTAAAACACTCTTCTACCAATCTCCCCAGCCCACAGAGCCTGCTGCAGCCTGCTGCTTCTAGCTGTCCCTCATAGGAGCCTTCTCATCCTTTGAAAGTTGCCCTCTTCTTTCCCAGCTCTGCAGAGAAATGTGGCTAACTAGGAATCTCAAGGCCATTCTAATCCTGTTCTCCTCTCTTCCTGGCTGCATTCATTATTAATAGCTCATCATTAAATGTTTATACATTGAATATCAGAGGTTTAAGGCTTGTTAGGCACCTTTTCTCCCTTTTCTTTCTTTCAGGTCTATTTGTTGGACAAGTTCATTCAGTGTCATGCTGGGGAAGGTGCTGATCGATAACAGACATACCTTTTGCAGGAAGCTGCTTTTTTGCTTTATTTCCAAGCTCTGCAGAAGTGCTCGGAATACAAAAGCTTTTGCTTGGAGTTGTTTCTTTTTCTCTAAGAAAACAAACCCCAAACAGCAGGTAAATATTGGGTCCCAGCTTGCTCCTTGGTTCATTTTAGTAGAGGTGAATTTATGAGTTCTATCTTTGTTCACTGATGAGTTGGTTTCACAGGGAAGATGGTCTGTGTAGGACTGATCCTAAGGCAGGATCTGTCCCCCAAAGAGTGTGAATGGTGGGTGCTCCAGGAGAAGCACTGAAGGCCATGGTAGAGAGAGAGCCTCTCCATCATGTTTTTCAGGACGGAATTTGCTCCACCCCCATCCCAGGGGTGCAGCAGTGACACTGTCAGCAGCACTAATATTTGCTTGCACAGGGTTGTTTCAGTGTGGATCATCCCCCTCACCTTGCAGTCAAAACCTGACAGGAGGATTCTGTAGAAGATCGAAATTGCTGAATGGTCAGGGCTCAGGCACCCAAAATTGAAATGCTTCTCTTTGGGCAGAAATGTACCGAAACAAAGAACCATCAGGATATTTTTCCTCAGTGGAGGAGGTGGGTAAGTCTTTGAAAGGACCTACAGCACGTGGGACATGGGCAGGGACCTTCTCTCTTCACTCAGCAAGCAGAGGGGCCTCAGGGAGGATGAGGTGAAGCTGAAGACAGAGTTCAGGAAACAGAAGCAAGAACCTGTCAGTCTGGCAAACATAACCTATGAAGAAAGATCAAAAGGAGTGCTTCAGCAAAGAGAAGAACAGGCTGAGGAGAGACATGCCGAGAGCCTTAACTACGTAAAACGCTGCTAGAAGGAGCTATGGCCTCCACGTGCTCTCTAACTGCTTTAATCCTAATGTGCTAAAGATGTCCTTTTGAGGGGCTTTAGGTTGAGGAAGAGGAGTCATTTTTTCACTAAGAGGATGGCTGAACCAAGGACCAGGCTGTCTGGAAAGACTAATGAAGGAGAGGACCTTCCATGGATCTGTGGTTACATTATGAACAATACGTTCTTAAATCAGCTCATCCAAAGGAACTTGCATCTAAAACTTGCAAAAAAATTGTTTCATACAACCTGGGAACTCTTATTGGTGGTGGTTGTTTCTTTTTTTCCTTTGAAATAGTGAGGAAATTCCAGATACACTGGTGTTTTGAGTATTAAGAGCAGAGTTGGGTTAAATATTGCCCATCCTAGGGACTCCCAGAACTGCTCTTCTCTTCCTCTGCTGTGTCCTGGGGAAGCCCACCTCAGACATACCACCTTTATTCTTCTATACTGTGAATTAGCCCCTAAATTACAGTCTGAAACGTTGTTTGGGGCCAGCAGAGCCTAACTAAGCCTCTTGCGTGATACTACTCAACATATTTTTTTCACTGCAGAAGCATAAGTAGAGCCTGGCTTTATTAACCATTAGCCTATAAAGTTAAAAGTATAACAAAATGCAGGCACACATGGTCTATAAATACATTTATGCTGTTGTGAGGAACCCCAGGCCTCCACGGTATGAAAAACACTCCACCATATAAATAATGTGCATTTGGCAATACTGGCATAGGGACAGGGGGACTGGGGTTTTTTTTTTGCTTTGGGGGTGGCAGGGGCTCTAGGCAAGCCCCACTTTTGTAGAGGCACTGGCCCCTGCTCCAGCCATGGCTTCCCTGGCAGGCAGCTGCCAAGGAGTTTGCCATGAGCATGATTCATCATCACCCAAAGGTGCTTGAACACACCTTCTGCTTCTCCTGCTCCAGAACAGGTGGAGTGAGATTTTCAAGTGATAAAAGAGTGACGCTGGCAAAAAGTGCTGAGTAACACTGAAAACCCCCGGAGCGGTGGTGGAGCCGAGTCTCTGGCATTGCTTACCCTGCCTCCTCAGGAAAGCTGCTCTGGATCCACTTTTAATGTGAATAAGTGAAAAGGCATTACACATCCGTGCCCTGGGTGGTTATGTGGTATTTAAAGACCCGCTGATTGATTTAGCTCCCCTTCAGAAGTGAAGCAAGGGCTACTTCAGTGACCTGAGGCCCTGGCAGCTTTGCTCTGCTGGTGTGTGCACAAGCTGTGGGAAAGGGCAGAGGATGGGAAAGGTGCCCACATCCCTGTGACCTAGCTCAGGCAGCATTTATCCCCCAGCACTGGTGCAGGGTGACACTACAGCCTCATTCTGTGGTGGGAGCCATGGACACGTCCCCTTTACAGGGCAACACAAGTTGGGCAGGTAAGACCATGACTTCTCAATGCCCTGCAGCTTGGAGCCTTTCATCCCCTCTGGAGTCATAACTCAGGTGACTGTCCAGACAAAATGAAAGTGGGCACACCTGCACCACAGTCCTACAGAGACTTTGGAGATTGCCAGCCACTGTGCCAAGGGGAAGCACAGACCAGAGGGAGGAAGGAGGCCAATTAAAAAGCCAAGCTCTGCCTCCGTGTTGCTCAGGGCTAACTGAACAGTTGATGGCATCGCTGGAAGCTGCATTTGCTTTTAATTGTCCTCGTTCCACTGAATAACTAATTCTCTCCTCCTCCCACACGACAGAAAAAAAAAAAAAAAGAGGCATGGGATTTTTGGAAAGGATGAGTTGACTCAATTCCTTTCATCCAGCACATGACAGCAAGCTGCAGTTTTTAGCTTTGCATCCAGGCAAGTTTAGAATATTGCTGCATGCGTTTGTTTTGTTTCAAATCTTCTGGGATCAGCTAAAAATATTATTGTGGAGAGATGTAGATTTGGAAGCACTAAAGGCTTCGTATTCATCCAGCTCCTGAATTACAGCCAGCCAAAGGAAATTACCCAGGTAGATCCCTTTTGTAAGATGGTTATATTAAAAAATGATTTTACATGTGTCAGAGGGCTGAGAAGTGGGAGGTGCTGGGCATCTGAGCATGATCCAGTGAAAGAAGTGTATTCCTTCAACCCAGAGACAGGCTTAGCTCGTCCTTCACAAGCTGTTGCCCAGAAAAGCCATTGCTCTCTCCTTATCCTTGACCAGCTCGTGTGTCCACCCTTTTCCAGGACAGACTGAAGGGAAACCCTATCTAGGCTGAAGACTAGATGACCAAAAAACCCTCAAAATACATTTTGCAGGGCCTGAGTGCAGACAACATGGTTCAGTGCATTAAAAGTCACATATTTCAACAGAATCAGTTAATAACCACAGCAAACATGACAGAAACTTTAAGATAAGACATTTGCACATAAAAGTGAATTTAATTTTTTTTTTGGGGGGGAGAGGGGATGTTTGAAGCAGAAACAAATACAAGGGCCAACAGAATGAGACATAAACAAGCAGACAGTTAATCTTGGGAGTTGGTGGTAAAGAAAAATACACCTAAGGACGCTTTTCCCACTGAGTGATTGAACCGTACACTGCACTTACATCTACTGTCTGACAACGTGAACTATCATTTCCTCCCTCCTCTCTCTGTGCTGTTCACGCTTCGTGTGGTGCTCCTGGGGAATCCTCAGGAGTCCAGTGTGCGCTCTGCAAGGGCTGTAGAGAGGAAGCCTTTTCATGAGACCTTTCCACTACAACAAGGAAAAACAGACAAATCCTGGCATGAGTTCTAACTGCAAAGGACTCCGCTGTCATTGTATTTCTGAAAGGCAGCAGATCTCCAGTACTGATCTCAGTATAGGACTGGTATTCCAACATAGACAAGGTAGAGGAAGGAAACTGGAGTACATTCATAATTTACTCTTGCCTCAGAACTGTTTAGGGACACTAAATCAGCAAAGTATTCAAAATAAAAACATCACAGTATTGCAGGCATTGCCATATTACAAAGGAGTTGCCTCTGACAGGAGGAAAGTCCTTCTGAAGTTGATCTCTAAGGTCATTTGCACCCCTGCAAGGTATCTGAGCCGCTGTATGGCAGCGATGGCAGAACCCAGGACCTGCTGGTGCCTTTGCTGCTGCCACAAACACATCCCCACCAGCAGAGCCAGGCAAACAGCACAGGCCAGCAAACAGGGTGACTTTGGTGCTGGTTCCCATTCCCTCCTGCCAGCCCTGCAAAAGGGGCAGTAGGACAAGAATGGAGAACTGGGCACAACAGCAGCAAAATCAAGAGTGGCAGGGAGTGGGCAGGAAGCTCCTGACTGCCAGAGCTGGCACTTTGCCTCTGGTTACTCATCCTCCCTTGAGCTCAGCCTTGGGAAACACAGCCCCAGGCAATGCCTTACCTGATCCCACACAGGCTTGTGCCAGGCAAGGTGAACAGGACCTGCTTCTGCAGTTCCCTGCTCCTTGTGGCTGCATAATGGAGCGCATCTGCCAAGGATGGAAGGCAGAAGGATGGGCAGCAGCTCACAGGGGGTCCAAGGCAAGAACATGAAGATTCAGGCACTGGGGCTTACAGCTAATGCCATTCCCTAATGCTGCACCGATGCCCAGGCATGTCCAAAGCCACCGGCCCCGTTCCAGGGGGGCCGGAATGGGGGCCATGTGTTTGGGATGGCTGCTCTCACAGAGGCACCTTAGGCTTGAGGGAGTAACAGCCCATTTCTTCTGCTCTTCAAATCTGCCCCTTTTTTGCTTTCAGGACAGGAGATGGGACCAGACCAAACCAACAACCAGTAGCACCCAGCACAGCTGAAGGAGGCGGCTGTTCCTCGTGCACCCATCAGTGTTTCCCCAGCTCAGCTTGTGTCACCAGCTACGTTTCCATGGGATACTGCTCCCAACAGCACAGCGACCGTAGTGCTGTTCTCTGTGAGAAAACAGGGTCCTCTGCTCTTGCTGCTGCCCTGGAAGCAGCACTTGGGAAGGGGAAAGGTCTGCTGCTGCCCTTGTAGAGGCCACACTTGCCAGAGAACCCCTGACCCACGTCACAGGAACCATCACAGCTCCTGCAGAGATGCTTTTCCAGATCTTCTTTACAGGATGCACAACAGCTCTTGTTCGAGTGATCTGCAGCCACAAAGGAGCCTTAGAAACTGCATTTCTAGGATGATCACAGCCCTTGGTTAAAACCAAGTGCTACAATTAAAAATAGATGAGCTTTGCCAGCATTTTTACAGAAAAGGGATGAGCCAAGACTAGAACCAGGAAATGTGGTCTAATGCAACAGCAACCAGGCCTAATCCAGGCTGAAAGACAGCGTGCAAGTAGCTATAGTCATGATGATAGATTTATATTGCAAAACTGGAAATGTATTTTTAGAATGGAGCCTGGAAAGTGTCACTTCAGAAAGCGATCAAGCACGGCACGGCAGGATCATTATGAGATTTGCAGAGCACCTTCAAACACAGGAGTCCCCCGAGGTGACTTCATCATGGTGTCAAACCTTCCAGGAGACCAGGCTCATTCTTGCAGGTGTAACAAGCCTAGCACAGATGGGATTAGACCACCTCATCCACAGCCTGCACCAAACAGCTCAGAGCCACACCAGGTGCACGTGGGACTGCTCCAACCTAATGGCTGGGTTGGCCAAGGAACCGGAGCGCACTCCGTTAGTGCCAGGCTGCCCACCCAGGGAAAAGCCCCCAGGAACCTCCCCATCAGCTCCTGCCCTGCTGCCAGCCAACACACCAAGCTGCCCCACTGCTGCTTTGGGGAAAAAAAACAAAAACAAAACCCCCAAAACAACAAAAAGCCTTTGTTAGCCAGCTGCTGTGCCAAGCTGCTGCCTTCTACTACTGTTAAATCCATGCCATTTCTTACAGATGAAGAGCAAATTAAGTTAATTAAATCACATCTCACTGCACAGGACAGAGCAGCCATGCACAAACCAGCTGCAGAACACTGGCTGCTGATTTCCAGAAGCACTTCTGCAGAACTTCAACAAACTTTAAGGCTGGAGAAGCACCTACACCTAACCTCATTTTCACATGCGCTCCCTTATCAGTTCCTCCTAATGGCAGTGCTCTCCAAGGGAACAGTCCTGTCCCATCTGCTGTTTGCATCACCAATGCTTCTGCCAGTTGAGCAAACCTTTAAAACCAGGTGAAGGCCACAGATGCCATCTGGGGCTGGTTTTTGCAGGTGCAAGAGGCTGACTGAGGCTGTCACAAATGGAGCTGTGGTTTGTCTCAAAGCCAGCACGGTGCCGCCTCCTGCACCTCGCCCAGCTCCAAAATTTGTTCAGAAGCAATGGCCTTAAAGTTCAGAATGCTTCAGTCAGCTGGTTGAGTCTAAGGGATCATTTTCTTTTTAATCTGATATTCATTTTACTGTTTACAGAGGACTATTGTTCCAAAAAAGAACAGAAGCCTGGTGGACCCCAAACAGGGAACCCCAGTCAGAGCTGCTGCTATTAGTGATGGAATTTGCTCTTTAAACTACTCAACCATTGCTGTCCTGCTTCTGACAGTGGGATCTCCCCGTCTCAAGCATTTGAATGCCCATGTTCTGCCGTTTTAAAAATGGGATTAACAAACCCAGCTTGGGTCAAGAGAAGTATGCAACAGGCAGAGAGCATGGGGCAGACTCTGAAGACTGATCTTAGCCTAACACTGCCCAGAGACACAGCCAGTTGTGCTCTGACACCTTTGTTTGGGGAGTCTCTTTTTGGGGGGGTGAGGGTGGCGTAGGAAAGTACAGTGAAAGCAGAATGTATCATCTTAAAGAGGGCAGAGGCTTAAGGATGGCTGCATGTTGGGCGTGGACCTTTCTTCTTCCCCTCTGCAGTCCAATGTGCCTCTACCCAACAGCACCACTGGCTCCACACGAGCCTCCAGCTGTGCCTCCAACACAGGGTGAGTACATCGCTCCCCATACTCCTCCTACCATGCCCTGCTCGGTCTGTGCCCACAGTTCAGCTCTATGTTACTCACACTGCTTTGCAGCTTTCATCATGTCCCTTTCTGATTTTTCATGTTCCCATAGTCAACAAGATCAGGGCCACGGAAGTGTCAACCAGATTTTGTGGAAGATGGAATCAAGAGCTCTTATCACTTTAGAAGAGCCCAGACATTTAGTTCAGGTTTTGCTCACATTTCAGTGTTTTTAACTTACTTGGGGAAGAGATCATTTAACTGTGTCTTTTAAACGACACTCTCACCTTTGTTAACACACAGCTAAATATAAAATATGTTAAGAGGTCACATCTGACAGGAACCATTCAAAGCCATGACCAGGAAAATGTGCAAAGTCTTTACAGCTGCTGCTTTTCTGTGCTCTTAACCCACATGCACAGTACAGGCACCTTAGGTGACAAAAGAAGGGCCATCCCCATCTCTTGGAAACAAAGCCACAGACAATCCCAAATTTCTATTTTTGAAAAGTGTTTACTCATGTAGTTTGAATAAATTAATTTGCAAATAAAAATTAAAACTACAGTATACTATAGTTTGAATAAGATGATTAGAACAACTACAATACAGGGATTTCTTGCTGCATAAGTTTCATTACTTAATGCATATAATCTGGAAAATGTCAAAATCAGTTATATTTCTATGGAAAGGGAGTAACAGCAGTTACTTGTACATGACAGCTAACTGAACTTATAGTACAGGTTTCCTGACACATGCATTTCCTGAGTGAACCAAACAATATATATAATTTCTTTTTAAAAATGGAGAAATAATTGACAGTCAAAGTAAGTAATTTATGACATCTAAGCAACACAGGTCTCTTTAAACCAAGAAAATTTTAGAACAGCTTCAAAAGAAAAATGAAAGCTATGCTATAAAGTACAGAAATTTGCTACTGTCAATTAATTATACAGTACATATTTTGGAAAAAAAAAAAAGTACGAAGCTGGCCGAAAAAGCTCAAATCAACCCTAAAAAGGTCAGGTTGTGTGTTTGCCTTGAAGCACAGTGGGTCAGCAGCAAAGCTGCATGTAGTGCACTGGTCTTTTCTGGTGGATATGGAGGGAATGGAAGGGGAGAGAGGGGACAGCAGAGAGAGACCAGTTAACCAGAGCCCAAGCACAGCATCCCACACTGAGGGGTCTGAGCCCAGCCCAGCCCCAGCTCCCTCCGACAACAGACAATTGTGACCAGCTGCCCAAGGACGCTGGGACATGGGCACACATCCCCTGGGTACCAGGCTCCACCTGTGTTCCAGCTATGGCCTCGATGAGCATCTGCACCTGGTAAAAGCCCCCACGTACCCGTCTGAGGGTGGAAGGCAGAGCATCCACCTGACAAACCCCTCCCAAGCTGGGATGTGGCCAAGTCACAAGTTGCTCCCCACACTTGTGCCCGAGTGCCTCTGCCTCTCCCCTCACCCCCACCCCAAACAGCAAGGAACAGAACAAGCCTCATCTTTCAGGTCTGTTCATTTTAACATTGGAAAAACCCTCACAAATGTCACTAATGCTAAATAAAGAGAAGTGTTAGCGTGAAGGGAGAAGAAAATCCTTAATCTAGACTAAGTTGCATATTCAAAGAGTCTGGTAAATATTCTTCTCATAACCAGATCTTAAGTACAGTCCTACCAAAAAGACATTTTAAGAAATCCTTCTTCGCTACCTTTCGACACGGTTAAAGTACAACTTTATGCCATCATAATTTGCATTAGCTTTGTTTAAAAAGCATTTTAACTATTCTAAGAACTCAGTATTTTAGATTAAAAGATTTTTCTACCATTTCCATCTCACGTTCTTCTCCATCCAGAACTACTCTACACATCCAACTGCCAGATGTAACACACTATGACCATGCTACTCTCTAAACATTCTAGGTATGTTCAATAATAAAGATAAATAGAAAAGAGTTAATATACATGTTATATTTTACAATGTTTGCATCCAAGCTGTAAACTAATGTTCTTTGAACTTTTTACCCTCCATATACAAAAAGAATGAAACAACTTTCAAACACTTGTGGGCATGTGATTCAAAACCATTAAACGGAAGGCATCGAAGTTCACTCTTACAACATTTCCTTCACCTCTTCAGAAGTAGTTATTAGCTAAAAAAAAGCAGGAGTTCTCCCCCTTCTCCCCGCAATTTCTTCTATTTCCAGACTTTTCTCAACAGAGAGGGTTTTAGCTGTTGTAACAAAAAAAAAAAAAAACAAACCAAAAATTCTTCATCTTAATGCAAACCAGCAAAGCCCAGAGAATATGAAAAAACAGTTGGTTTAAAAATCAGACTCGCTTAGCTTATCAGTTTACTGCAGTCCTTGGTAACACCTGTGTTAGTCAAGAGGTCCTTGGAAAATGAGTCTGATGTAGCCCTGCTCACCAGCCAGCTGATGGGCACAGAAGGGACAGGCTGCGTGGAAAGTGTGAGTACCGTGAGGGAGAGGGATTTGGGACCAATATGCAGTTGTCTTTTCCGAGCACACGTGTCCGCACGGGCTGAACGCGTGAGTTGGAGGTCCGGCGTCCACATAAAACCCCGCCTCGCACCCGAGCCACAGCGGCACGTAGGGGCCGACGGAGCGGCACATGGGGCACTCGCGGTCCTTGCCGTCCCTCTCCTCCTTGTTTCCCCAGTTGTGGTAGCCGTGCACGTGGCCGCAGTTCAGGTACACCCACGGCTGCTTTTCGTCTACAACATCTTTCCTCTTCATGCTGGGGAAGGCCAAGGTGTTGAAGCCCACGGGGCACTGGGGCCTGGCTGCGTTGATCTCCTGCCGCAGGGCCTCCAGGTGCTTGACGGTGGGGGTGCGGGACAGCCCCTCCGCCGTGCGCCACAGCAGCGTCGCCCCGCACAGGTCGATCAGAGACCCGTCCTGGAGCTGGTTCGTTTCGTTCTCAACCTTGTGGTGGACAGAGACAAAGAGAGGTGTCACCCAAGGGTGCCTGAAGAGGAACATCATGCACTTCCATAATACAGATCCAGACAAAGTCCCGAGCAGTTCCTGACTGTCTATATAAGATGCCCATGGAGAGCCCAGTATCAGCTTCTCTCTCCCCTCTTTTTTTTTTTTTCTGAAAAGAACTCCCACCACCCCAACATCTTAAGTAATCAGTGTGTGCATTAAATTAGACCACATTAAGTCATGAAAAGTTCCTAGCTCCTCTCCAATCTCAACTTCTCTCAACCCCATCCCTACCTCGAGCACTCCCAACTATGCTACTTCAATTGAGGAATGGCACAAGCCTTCTCTAGTCCTCCATCGCATTTTAGACTGTTTTCTTCAAACACACCTTTACACATGGCCTTCCCCTCCTCCAGAAAGTCACCTGCTAGTGCTCCAAGCTAAATAATTCACTGAAAGTGTTCAGTGTAGCATTTCTTTTTGCTGAGAGATCCCAAAACCAATTATCTCCTGAAATATCACCAAAGCTTTGTAAACAGAGAAAGGGGAAAACTCAGAATGTAAAGGTGGGAATTAATATCCCATGAAATTATAATTATTCTTTATTATTCTATAAAACAGGAAAAGTGGGAAAACCTTCAAAGCATACACTCAAGAGGTAGAATCAGAAAAATACTCTTTAAAATGCGCACAGGACTAGGACACTTTGCAGAAGTACATAGTAGACCAGCAACTCAATTTAGAAGAGCAGTCTAGATGTGCAATTAAGTACTAGTTTGCAGATAAACTCAGTAATTCAGGTTGAGCAAGACATCTTTGTGCATGAAGACAAGACACGCAGAAGTCAGTGTAACTAACTGCAGAGGTGAGCAAATTACAGCAGATTCCAGCTCTATGCCCCAACTTTACCACTTATGGCTGTATCCATTTTGAACAGGTTGCATAAAACACTGGTCACTACTCTCACCATTTTTCCCCTCTGCTGAGCCGATCTGGTTTCACGGAGGCTGAACACATTCCCACACACAGAGATCTCTCTCCACACCCCTGGCTTGGAGTCCTCTGTGAATCCATTACGAGGATGCATAACAAGAACCCCATTTGTTGTTAGTCCATCCATTTGCCCATCTGATGTCTTCCACTTCGCAGCTTTCTCCTAGAACAAATTACATCAATGAGAACTTTAATTTGTCTGAAGCGGAGCTATGAATTAATTTTAAAATAAGCCTGAACTGAACTTCTGGGGGAGAAAAAAAAAGTCTCCTTACCCCAAGAAAAATGTTTTTCGAGGAGTCAAATCCTGCAGCATATATTCTTGCTGTGAAAGGAGGGTTACGTTCACATATGATTCTGCAGGCAAACCTTGATATAGTGCTCTGCACAGACTGTGTATCTGAATTACTCTGACTTCCAGGAACTGTATCTGTTACTACAAAGTCTATAGGGCTCTCTGTTGACCGACCAATCTGGAAAGAGATTAAAAAAAAAACCAAACAGTCAGAAGTTTGTCTTTGGGTCTAGGAATGTTCAAATTCGAAGCACTTGTGATAATATAAAAATCATGATGTTATAGTTTAAAGCATTCCCCTCCACCCATCTAAAGCCTAATCCAAATTAATGAATTATTCTGCCTTCAAGTGATCACAGTTATTTTGAAAGCTGGGTATGGTAAAGGAAAGGGAAGTAAAATGATGTAATTAAGTAAATTCTGAGATGATTTCCCACTGAAGGCCTTCTCACCAGAGAAGTTACACTCAGGTCACGTGGACGAGCTGCAGCAGCACCAAAACAGCCAGGAAACAGCAGTTAGAGGGAAGAAAAGCGACATTCAGTCACTTTGCATGCCTGCAATATTCTGAACAATGCCAGACTAGGTGGAGGTGTAGATGTAGGAAAATTAGATAATGTGAGCTGTCTCTTCAGCTCTAGTGGGGCACTGAGAAGTAGCAAAACTTTTGTTAAAGACCAGGTACAAGGTGCTTGTGGCAGAGAGGGGTTACAAGAACACTCAGAGAACACAAGAATTCAACACCTGACAACAGTCAGATTCTTCTGAAAGCTGGCTTCTTTTCAGAGAGTTTTGCAGTCCCACACAACTGTACTGAGTATCTGTACGGGTATCGCTGCTTTTCCAGTCAAATCACCTTGTCCTTTTCTTTACAAAGTAAGAAGAGAAGTAATATCCCTCTCCCAAACATTCACATAGCTGGGTTTAAAGCTCTTATACACTACTACTCACTCACTGCCCAAGCTCTCAGGCTCCGTGAAAATAGTTGGTTATATTAAGACTGATTAACTGCTGAGCAGGGCAACCCAAAAGCTTGACGTGCTTTTTTGGTGAAGGCTGGAGAGCTTTCATGAGACTAAAACTGCTTTGTCAGAATGTATTTTTCTATTGCTTCTTAGGCAGGATAACCCATCAGTACACGGGGATTGCCAGGGGCAATTTCAGAGCAGCACACATGCCACAGCATGCCTGAAGAGAGAACACTCACACAAACAATAGCTTATGCTGCAGTGAGTTCATTACAGTCCTTTTGCTCTGTTGTAAGTATTTGCAGTTGCAGAGCAGCTTCCTCCACCACTTCCCAACACCTCCCACCTCCTTAGATCTTGGAGTGGCGTCACAGCTAAATGCTGTGACAGCAAAACTCCTTGCCATGAATTAGTGACAATAACGGGGGGCGGGGGGGAAAATCAATGCAAGATCAGTCTGGGAATCAGAAAGAACAAAGCACACATTAAAAAAAAAAACCCAACAAAACAAAACCCTTCCTTTTGAGAAAAACAGGAAACAATTATAAGATATGAGTGCACACCACAGCTGCAAATGTGTTTGTGGTCCCTTCTCAGACACACAGGAACTGCAGCAAAGTTGCTCTGAACTGCCAGTGTCAGCATTGAGGCTCCTCTCTCCACACCTCCCAGCACTTTAGACATTTCTGGGTTTGCTTAAAGAAGTTCAGGGTATTTTTCATATTAGTTGTGCCAGAAGCTTTCCTGTGTTTCCACACTGTATTTCTTCTACCCCGTCTCCAACTGGCTGATCCCAAATCCCTTTGTAAATTCCAGAAGCAAAGTCCCAAGTACTTAAAGAGAACTGTGCACTTTATTCTTCGTTTAGCAGAGAGGGACTAGGAGACAGGTTACAGGACTTGCCAACCAGCAATCAAAGGCAAAACCATAATCCTGTGCATTAGTCACAACCCCCCCCCCAGCTTTCACCTTTGCCCAAGTCTGAGAGAGATGCACAGACACAGCCTTGTTCATGGGATGGCCTTGGGAACAAACAGAATTAAATTGTTCTGAAGAGTAAAACGTAGAAACTTGACACATGCAAACTTTTGAGTCTGAGGGGAAAAAACCTGCAGAGAGGATGCCTTGTTAGAAGCCCACCAGAAGTGAGAATACACTTACATGTTTACTTCACATACCTGGAACATATCTGTGTTGCTGTCATGTGTATATTCAACTACTACTGTCTGGGCCCGAGACAAAGTGTAAGATATGCTGTGTTGGTCCTTATTACTTATTGCCTACGGAAAAATGCCAAATATTATTGAACTAGTGCACAATAACTCTTCAATATACAGCAACAAAGTAGATTACACATACATCTATATCTATATAAAAAAAATCAGGCTCCTATTCTACTAATTATTGCAGATGGTTGTTAGTAACATACCTGTAGTTGAACTTCACAAAACCCTGTCCTGACTATTAAAAAAAAGCTGCAGGACTGATTCAGCAACAGACCAAACTGGTCTCTTCACCACATGCTGCAACAAAATACACTTAACCAGGGCACATTATTAGTCATGTTTTGTGTTAGTGCAATGCTGGCCTTAACACAAAAGAACAAAACAACTAAATGCAAAGGCTAAAACTGAATGTAACACCTTCATGGCCATCTCAGCCTCAACCTGTCCAACAGCAAAGTGAGGACTAAAACTTAGGAACTTCATTCTAAAAACAGGACCCAAGTTGATACTAAAATCAGTGATGACTGATAATACATATAGACTAAAAATTGGTGGTAAATAGGGTAAAATGGAGCAACTCAACACAGGTTGCAGAAGTTGCAGCAAAGTAATCTAGGTTTCAGTTTGTTAGTCTGAATGTTCATTCTGCAACTCCCTAGTAGGAACTGAGCAAAGACTATTCAGAAGTGCATCTTAACAGCACTTAACTTGAAGACCATGAAGACTTTGCAAAAATAAGTGTTCTTTTCACAGATCTCCAATGAATGTAATTCTACTACAAGAACTTGGGTTAGAAAAATGCTTTTGATTTCAGAAAACTTCATGGCAATTTCCTGAATTTAGGGATCCATATTTTTATGTATCAAGGTATTCAAATAGTCAAACACTCAACACTACAGTATTTGTTTAAGGGCCTGGTCTTGTCACTGGCAATTTCTAAGCAACCACCAAACCTCCTCAAATTCCATTGTTTTAGTAGAAATGCTCAATTAGTTTTTGAACATAATTGCACACACACTTGAATAGCCACAATACAGAAATATTGCATGGTTAATACCTTAGCTATAATGTAGTTTTGACATGACATACAATTCGACATCAGGACCTAAACCCCTCCTTTAGTGCTTCTTTATTGCTACTGATTATAAGCTCTATGAACCACGTCCTGCAAAACCCACCTGGCCCCATCCCTGAGGAACTCCTACCAATTGTATGGAGCAGCAAATGCACATGGAGCTTTGGTAAAGAATCATTTAAAATTCAGCTTTAGTGAAGCAAAGTTAGCCCTAAAGCACGAGTGACTGTAAAACTACAAAGTCTAGAACAGATGTCTTTAGTAAGTTTGGAAGGAAAACAAAATACAAAGTTTTACATGACCGGTCTGTGCCCGGAACATTCATGTTTCAAAAATAATTATTTTCCTTTCTAGCCACAGCAAAGACTAGGCACCAAATCTGCCTTGCTGAACTGTTTCTTGCCAACCCTGACAGGTACCAAAAAACCTTGGATAAATATGAACCATTCTTTTCACAGCCAGAACTTCATGCTTTTTACAGTGTTTCATAACAGCTCTGACTTGATGGAGCTCTTTATTACAGCACTAGGAGAAATCAGACTTAACTAGAGAAATGGAGCTTACCTTTGCTGCTTGAGGGGTACAGGCAATGTGCACAGTGCTAGGTTTCACCCCATTTGCCTTGGGTCTTTTAAATAAAGCAAACCTACTTTTTCTTCTTCCTCTATCTCCATTTGGGAGAGACCCATTGTACCTATCAAAAAGCACAGAACAAGAACAAAGTCCATCTTCCTGTATTGCTTAGCTCCTCATGAGATACCGGCCCACAAGACCTTCCATTCTAAGCACAAAGTATCCGTAATTAGTATAGTGTTACTAATCACAGATTTTTTAATTAATCACACTTAAATCCAAGAATCAATGAACACAATATTGAAACATGCCCACAGAATCACAGCAGAGACACACAAAGCTTGCAGGGCAAGGATTGCTACCCAGCTGAATCTCAAATCTGCTATCGACAAGCCAGTGAGTCTTGGGTCCCAAACATGAAACCAAGGAAAATTATCTGCCTTTCTGGGGCTTTACCTCTAAATGGTGTGTTCATGCTGTAAATGAAACATTCTAAATATTCACCAACCCTGGTGGAGAGACAGTATTTTAGAGAATTTTGATTGAAAGAAACCCCTTAGATACACTGTCCTCCAAGACTCCAATGTAACCCATGAGAAAACCCTCAGACTTTCACACTCAAACACTTACCCTAATACAATCAATTCACCATATTTGACTGGTGCTTTTGATGGATGATTTTCTTGATCAGGAGAAAACATGAGCTTAGCTAATGACTTCTTCTCAAATTTCAGGTCTCTGATCAAGAGTTGTGGCACACTTTTTTCATTATTTCCTGGAAAAACAAAAACAAATTTAAGTGTCAGAGAAAGCACTCAAATCCATCAATTACACAAACTTGAACACCTATCTGGTACAGCAGGTACAATATTTTGTGTTTTCCATATTTTGGTTTTGGCTGAAATAATTAAAAAAACCCATTTATATAAACCCACATGAACTAAGGTTGAATTGCCTTGAAAAACTAGCAGGTCACAAAAAAGTGCACTCAGAAAATTCCACTATGGCCTTGAAATACCCACACCACTTTTCCTTCATGCTAGCTTTTTATAGAATAAATGGTACATAGCTTCATTTACTATATTTTGTTCAGCTATTAAGAAGTAGAGCCAGATAAACACTAAATGTAAAGAAAAAAAAATTACAAAGCAAGACCAGTCCATTAGCCAGAGAGGAAGAAGCTTTCATGGAAAGTGTCTGATTCAGAGCTTTCCAAGAAGTTTCTGGATTTGCAGACGGAAGGAAGTTGTTTGACAATTTGATACTGAGTCTGCCATACAAGTGCAGGGTGTGCAACGTGATCTCTCATGTTTAACCAAGAGACAGAAGTCATACAAACATCTGTTTGAAGGAAATTTCCTGAGGGAATTCCACATAGTTCTTAATGAAAACAGTCTTGAAGTGCATTTTTTCCTCAGATTTCTGCTTTGAGGAACAGTTCATACTATTATATTTTGCAGCTTCTCATTAGGAGCATTTCCAGACACTCCTGACCTATCCAGCACACCTCTGACCTTCCTCTAGAGAAAGCCCACACAGCTGAGCACTGGGTCGGTAAAGAATAAAGCTGATGCCAGCCTGTTTGAAGTTTTAATAGAAATAAGAACATTCCCTTCCTTCCAGGTAAGTTTTCACTCCAACTCAAAAAGCTACTCATCTTTTTTAGTACTGATGGTTAACATCCTGCCTTCCGCACAAATATACTTTTTGACACGCACAGCATTTCTTGAATCCTGTCATCAACTCTGATCACAACTACAGTGCTGTATCTCCATTTTCTTCTACCTTAACTAGACCATAGTTATTAGCAAAAAGACATCATCATGCAGATTCTATCTACCACCAACTCATGTCGTAAGAACAGAGAAAAGGACGTGGCAGTGCTTGACATCTTGCTCGTATTTGTTCAGAAGCTGATGAGAAGATCCCACTACTGACCTTATCTCTACACCCTCTCCCAGTCCTCCTTGCTCCTTCGCTGAGAAGCCTGGCCTTCAACATGTCTTCTCAATCTACCAACTTCTTATCCAGCATGGACATATTGATTGCCACCTGCAATCCACTCACTGTGGTCCCTAAGAACTCAGTTTGCTCCTCCATGCTACTCCACAAACTTGTGAGGGCTTCACACAAATACAAAGACGTCTCACTGTTCTACAGATGTTTGCTGTGATGCCTGCAGAACACAACCAGGAGGATTCCTCCTTTAATTGTGCATTATTTTCCAAGTCTTTTCTCCTTTGTTTTCAAGTCTGAGTACTGTAGATTTCATAGTGCTTGACACAAGTTAACTGCAGACTGTTTCTGTGGCTAGCACATGTGTAACATTATCACAGCTGACCCACTGCCATATGTGCAAGTGCACTGCAATAAACCTGACTGGCACAACACTCCCACGAAGTGTCTGTGTCCCATCTACACAACACTTACACCAATATATTTTTGTTGGAAGCACTGTGCATTTTCACTGGGCAGCTGTCCTGGCTCAAGCCTTTGGGACCCATCACTTTGCTGGTGCTGAAAGTGCATTATACTGATGCAAGAGTCCCCATCTGTCCCACGGGAACAGCAGCAGCAGCACAGGAGGGAGCAAAGCAGTAGAGTTTGCTCCAAGGCATTTCTAGATTGCTGATCCAAGTTTAGCAGTAACTCCACTGGGACTGTGAGGCTACTTACTGCTGTAGGGTTTGCATTTAAAATCCTAAGATAAAGAATTTAAAGCAAACTTATCATATGAAAACGAGACCTTAAGCCTTTATCGTGCCAGTAATCACAACACATGGAAGTGGGGATTGCCCCATTTGATAAGAGGAGCCCCACAACATTAACTGTTCACAATTTTCATGTTCATGTCTTCTAAAGTCCTCCTTGCCCCCCTGACATCACACCACACCTTGGAGCACCACACCAGCAATTCTCTGAAACCATGTCCCTACAAAGACACCTCAGGGCTGGTTTACTGACAGTACTGAACTGTATTGATCTTATTGTTCTATAGTGCTCAGTTCTCTAGCCACATCTCCTGTCTGAAGTATTTCTTCTTCTCAAGAAGTGAGCATAAATATTCATGCTTTATCTGTATATAAAAATAAGGATATATTTTCTATGAAGTATTTTTACTATCAACTTCAGCATTTCTTGTTTTATTTTAAAATCTCACATTATAGTTGCTTGTATGATTATCATCTTAAAAACAACTCACGTTTTCACCTCCTCCCCACATGATTAACCTATTTTCTACTTGAATATTGATCTCCTCAGCAGGCTCTCCCCTGCAATTCAGTCTTCTCCACATAAAACTAATTTCATCTTGGCCAACAGTTGTCCTTTGCATTGACATTTAAGAACTCACAAGAAATACTGCTATGAAATCTGGAGCGCTGCCTATTAGGAAACAGCATACAATGAGTAAATACCATGACACAGTAACCAAAGATTTAAATAGTATAACCCCAACATTGCAGTGTTTAATAAAGAGCTAAAATCCTTTCACTCAGAGAAAGTGGGAAGGCAAGCATTAAAAATAACTTTAGCTATTAATACAAGAACAGGTCTGGTGTAGCTTCTCCTCTTCCTCTGTTCATCCAAATGAACAATTTCACAGAAAGCTAAAAAATACATCTCCCAGAGTGAGTCAGCTTCCGAGTCTCATTAAAATAAAACATGGACAGTTAAAGGAGACTCTAAAGAGTTACCTGAGCAAATGGTCAGTAACCTCCTCTTAAGAGATAACTCAGAAGAAATGATAAACAGGGTCAACAGTGCCCAGGGACAGACTTCAGCAATACAAGAAATTATACAGAAAATCTTAGTATAAGGAAAAGTGTCCAATGTCTAACGCTCAGCTCCTCCTTAAAACATTTTCTTTTGTTTTTACACTTAAAGAAATCCAGCCAAGTTTACTTTGTACATATGATGGAAACCCACTTCTTATTAGATTCAAGGAAGGTTTGAGAGTTAGAAATCTGGAGCTATCACTAAAAACACAGCTTGCTCATCCATTTTTAAAAGTGTGGCTTGAATGTTAGAACTTTGATTTTTTTAAAAATACATCTCAGAACCTTTATGAGCTGCACACACCACTTTCACAACTACTAACAGCCCCAGATTACTTCAACTCAAGCACAAACAAAATTCAGCACTCATGAAAAAAAATAATCAGCCTGACATACACACTACTTCTCACCCAGTGTGATCTGCCTGGTACCCAAAAGGAAACCTTTTCTTGTTCACATAAATAACAAAGATCAAGTACATCCTCCCAATGAGATCCTGACAACTAGTCCAAGGGAAATTTGTTGTCTGCAAATAAAACTCAAGTGCTGTCCCACTAGAGAGGAGTCTAATCTAGCCATGGGATAACATTTCCACTCCTGAAACAGAGCAGACTTATGGATCATTTAAATCAGAGTAAAGAAGTTACAGGAAGCAATGCTTTTGAGTTGAGAGGAAGGATCGACTAATATATAATATATAATATATATAATGGGTCTTCTCTTGTAGTATAACCTGATCAGTTTTTATTCCTAGAATATACTACAGGAGACTTCCTCAAAGTGTTAGGAAAGGCTAATTAAATATGTTAAAAAGACAACCTGGCCCTGAAGTGACAACTAAGGAACCAACTGCTTGAACAAAATACATGCAAGTTACAATTTTGCTTTTTGCAGGAGCATGTCCAAACATCACTGCAAGATGCTTCAATGGAGCAGGCTCTGAACAACAAACTGCTCTAAACTCCTCCAAACACCTTCAGTGCTGATGAGGAACAAGGTGTCAATTATAAGATCCCATCTCATCCAACGTTCTTCCAAAATCACAGAACTGGCAGCAGCAAACTTTTCACGTCAAGACCTCTGCTTCTGCCAAAGAGAAGAGGCCAAAGCCTGAAAACCCCTACCTGTGCACAGTCCTGTACTACAGATTTGAAAACATCTTCTGAGTAATGCAGCTTGCACGGTTAAGAGTCGAGCACAACTGTTTGCAGTTAGCACAAACCCACAATGGGTACCAGCTAAAATCCTTCAGTCTCAAAAATAGGAAACTGGACCAGGAAGAACTCATGAACAAGTAGTACCTTTTTATTCTTAATACTGGCTCCTCTGGAGGCAGGAAAAAGCTCAGTGAGGGCAACTTGCTCAATACTATCATGTGAAACTGTTTTGAAAGACTGGAAAGAGATAACAACTAAGCTGAGAAAAGTATTTGTTTGAGGAATGTAAATCTAGTTTCTTACAAGCCTTCCTGTTCTCCAGTACTCACTGAAGTCACAGAAGGCAAAGACAGAAGGAAGCAAGCCACAGATTTCTGACTCCATTCAAGTAGAAGGAAAAGCCATATAATTCTAATCTCTCCTGTCTCATGCAAGCCCCAGTCTGAACCCAGACTATGCCCTGGAAAGACCTCACAAACCATGCTTCAGAGTACGTGAGTTTAAGAGCTCACTTTCACTGAACACATCATTTTCAGTGGGGGACAGGCTGAATTTAGGCTGGTTTTGAACTATCAGCTTTAGTTTACCAGCCATCCTCAACCACTCAGCTGCCTTTTCTATCAGGAGACTCACATACAACCAGGTTTTAGTGGCTTCTACAGCAAGTCTTCAGGTCTTGTTTGCAGGAAGGCAGAGCACCTCGTGAATAAGTTTGCTATTTAGTAGACCAAGTATAGCTTTTGGAATTGCAGCAGGAACAGCAGCATCTTAATGGTTAAAATGGGGCAGGGGGAGGGGAGAACATAAATTCAATGAGCCCAAGCAGAGATTCATTAAACACTCGGCTGTGAGCTAAAAATACTAGAATAAAAGTCTCTTTGTAATAAATTACCGTCATTTTCTAAACACAGAGCAAGCATTATAGGCTGCTAGCAACTGTAGCTAGTGCCAGACTAGCCCTTTTCTAAAATACTGCATAAAAAACCACTTTCACAGTATAGAAAGAAGTCCTCTGTCACTGAGTACATTAAAATAAAAACATGCTGATTCAGATGCAAAACCAGGAATTTTCCCCTCCATTTTTATAACGTTATCTTCTTTACATTCTATATCTACATATTTTAAAGTCTGGGGTTTTTTGGCTTTTAGAAATAAAGCACAAGGCATCTTGTCTATTACTGTTTTTATTTTTATACGATTTGCTATTTGCCGTTTTTCATTTACTATCCTTGCAATTCTCACATCCAGCTCTTCCCTCAGCAATTCTGTGTTAAATCAGGGGGGATACAGATGAAATAGAATCTAAGTACGCAGAGACAGAACAAGGGGCAACAAACAACCTACAACCCGGAAAATCCTGATTAGCTGTTGGGGGGGGGGGGGGGGGGGGGGAAACAATCCAGAGAGGCTGTGAGATCTCCATCCTTGGAGATCAACCTCAGCTGCATCTTGGCCCTGAACAGCCTGATCTAAAACAGTCCAGTCCCACTCTGAGTTCAGGGACTGAACCAGACAACCTCCCAATCTAAATTACTCTGGGAATACAGTTAATTTTAGGAAGTCCAACACAATTTGATCAAGCAACCTAAACTTTAGGTGCACTTTTGACCAGTTAGACATAAATTGTGAGTAACTCCATTACCAATGAAGCACAATTTTGTCCTTCTCCTCCTGAGATTTACCAAACCCAAAAGTAATTCTCAGCAGACTGACTTCTTGTTTTGAGTTCCCATCAAGTCCAGGCTGTCAGGTTTCACAAACAATGTCAAAGTTGTTACTGATTTCCACTGATGCGAGCAACAAGGAATCAGCTCCTTTGCATCACTATGTTTCTGAAAGCTGAGGTTGAGAAATCACTTTCTTCTATCTGATGGTTAAATCACTACTGGAAAGTTATTCCCCTTTCACTGTTTTTCCTATCAATCTTTTTGTAAACTTGTACTGAAATAGTTTTTACTGAAGTGATCACTAGGTGAAAGAGTATGTATTTATCAACCATAGTTTTCATACTTCTTCCAGTTTCTAGTTAAAAACAAGCTCGTGTTTCCTTCAGACACATTCTTGCAATTTTAAGATCAGCAGGTTTTATACTCCACTTTTGAGATTAGCCAGTTTCTGTTTACAGCTCACATCCTGCACTAGAGATGCACAGGGAAGGTATGGTGATGCAGCTGACAGGCATTCAAACTGCACTATCACTTTAGATCAGTAGCCATACACCACCTTTCTAAGGAAGGATAATTCATTTTCTTTCCAGAAAAGGGAGCTTTTCAGCATAACCCCCCTTTCCCCCACCAAGAATAAGCCTTGAGAGTTTGGAAAAATCAGTCTAGCCTTCTGCTTCTGTATGGCTCATTATTTCCTTAGTCTACTCTGTACACCTTTTCTTTTATAACTCAGAATAAGCTTAGCCATCCACTATATACATAACAGTGTCTTATGATATGAAAGCATCAAAAATAAGACAAGGCCAAGCTCTGAAATGAGCAAGGAGGCTCTCCTGACAGGATACCAAGCATAAACCAATGCAAACAACTATCTGCTATTGTGCCCTGAGAACATCTGTGAAGTCTCAGTAGAAGAGTTTTTCATTCTCATAAACAGAATGAAAGCATCTTTTTACCATGGACATCTGCCATTAGTGGGTTGGTCATCCTGGAAACAAGTCATGGAAGAGTCAGAGCACACACACACATGCACACAAAAAGGGCCGTTTTGTGTAGACATGTTCAAAGGGGCATTAACTTGATACACAAGAGCAAATCTACTGTTCTGCTCCAAGGCTACAGCTAACTTTTTCCAGGCTAAGAAACAGCAGTTTTGGTTGAATTGGCATCCAGCATCCTGCTTCGAGTTCTGTTCCAGCCTCAGAAGCAAGTCTGAGTTCTCAGCAATTTTAGGAAAGACAGGAACAGCCCTATGAGGACAGGCAACCCTGCTCAGTGAACAAGGGAAGTGTTTTAGAACAGGACTTCTACTATGGGCACCTATACGAAAATCTGTACTTTATGATAGTAGTCAAAAATAGCATTCCTGTTCAGAAGATGGAAAAAAGCCATCTAAGCACAGGAGGCTGGTTTCAATCAGACCTCTGCTAACTTCAGTTCTCTTATTCTGAGCTGCCATTGATGAGATGAGAATGTGGTTGGGTGTACTAAACCTGGAAGATTTATGTAACCAATAACGATCCACTCCAACAGACTGACAAAAATCAATCCTGAAAATATTCCCCTGGGAAAAAAAAAAAAAATCAAAAGAATCCAGCATTTTTTTCAGTTATGAAAAAGTAACAGCTGATCCTCCCCTGAGGAAACCACGATAGCCTCCTACGGGTTATAAATGATGTAATTCAGACTGCGTGTGGGAAGCCAAAAACATTTGTCTTTTAGCACAAGGTGTCTATTTTAAAGCTGTCACCGCAATATTATCTCTATCCTTAATTAGCTGAGAAAGTTCTTCACCAATGCTACATTTCCACGCAGTCTAAGCCCCCTTTGCCACCTCTATCCTCCACATCAGCTTTTGGATACCCTGATGACAATGCACAGACTCTCACACGGGGCACGGCCCTTCTGCCAGCACTCCCTTTTAGCACGAGGGACAAATGCTACAGCCTGGACTTGCTCCATCAGCTGAGCCACCTGTCAAAGTTACTCACAAAAGCTACTTCAGGAGATCAATTTGCAGCTTTCTCCACGAGGTTTTGGCTGCACCTGCACTCGGGCTGTTACCACAAACTCTGTGGGCTACATTAAAAAAGGTACAGTTTTGATTTCGTTTCACTCAGATTATCAAGTGAAGATTATTTATAATCTCAAGAAGCCATAAAACAATGCTACACAGAGCCATGCTGGGAGAACATCACGTGTTCGTTAGCCATAGCACTACCTATTTGTACCTTCAGGGAGTGCCTTGTGAAAGTACAGGCAGGAAAGAAAAAAAAAACAACTTTGTTCAATATGGGTACGATGTGGCAAAAGTACAGTTCTCATAAAGAGAACTCTGCAGGTAGAAACCTTTAAAATTATCGCCTCTACTGCCTTCAGACAAATTACGAAGTATTACCTTAAAAATAAGCAGTCCAACTTTCATTTCAAGTCAGTGACAAAAGCAAAACTTCTTAAGAGTTTAGACCACAAGAGATGCGCCTTATTTTTAAGAGGGCTGTTACACAAATCAGCTTTGATGAATGAATCCAGGAAGATTCACTGTCTGATGTACCTGTACTGGACTATATGGCTGAGAAGCCTGTAATTGCAAAAAAACACAATGACTTCTTGTTCTACATTTCTGAACATTACAGTTTTGGCTTTTATGAGCCTCTGACTTCCTGATGAGGCAGTTCGTGTACCAAAGTATCTGCTAAATAGGTATTTGTATTACATTAAAGCCTTTTCACATAGCATACTGCACCATCTTGCAGTTAATAGGAGTTACAGTTACATTTAAAGCCTCTGTTTCAGTTAAGATAACACAAATATTTAACAGCTCCATGAGAAATTCCCTTAGGTGATGATGACAGTTTCAAGGCATCTTGCTCTGCACCCTAAAAATGAGAAGTGACTGGTGCTTCCTACGAGCAAACAGCAGTTATTATACTGGGCACTTTGAATGCCTCTTCCTCTCTGAGGTGGAAGGGCAGCCTGCAGACACACTGCCCGCTCTCACGTTTCCTTTCCACCACATCACTGAAAACCACTGCAACTGAGGAGGCTTTTGAAGACAGACTGAAACAATACCACACTGAAAAGGGAAAAGCGATGGCATGCAGAGCACTTACCGGAATCTTTGTGTCCTTTCAGTATTTCCACACAGTAGAGAAGAAAAAACCCCAACACTTCGACCTCGTTAAAAACCAGCCAAAAACCACCAACTCCTTTAAACCTCCGGCAACTGCCAGACTGAGTGACTCTGCTCTGAGTGCTTTCACTTCAGCCGTGGGTAGCGCCTTCTGCCTAAAGAGGGGCTGGCTCTGCCTTGCGTAAGCCGGGTAAACACGGCTGCACCACACAGCATTGGCTGGAGGCAGAGCCGGCATCCTGCTCCCGGCTCCATCAATTCATCCATCCCTCGCCCCGAAAAGGAAAAAAGGAAGCGGAGGGTGTGCTGAGAACAATACCGCGGCCCAATCGCCTGGCAGCTCTGTGGCTGAGGTTCTCAGAGAAACACTGATTTATTTCCTTCTCTTACATAACTGTACCCATGCATGCTATACCTTTTCTTGTTTTTTTTTAAAACCATCATTTATTAGCCCAGCTAGCTTTCCTCACCTCCCACACAAAGAGTAATTTCTTAATACAGTCAGTGTTATACCAGCAGAAACTCTTCAGGCGTTGCTACCTCGGTTTTCACTAACGCCGTAGAATTGGACGCACCACACACCCGCAGACACCACCTGTGGCCAATGATTCTAGAACAGCTCATTCCTGTAGGATGCACGTTTAGAAAGGCAAATCTGCACGTGCCAGACCAGGTTATGAGCTCATTTCTCATTCCGCCAACATCGAAATCGCTGCATCGAGCCAGTGGGTGGGATAATTTAAATGTCTGAGCCATAAAGCGGCGATCAAGTTACCACAGCTTCCAAATCGCCGCCTCTCGCCATCAATCATGCAAATGGCTCAAAGGCTGCTGCAAGCATGATATGACACAGCAGCTCAACCTTTACATTAAGTTTTACATCACAGTTGTAGTGGGCCAAGAAGGGGTACCTGGTTAACCTGGCTCAAGCAATGTACAACACACAGGCTGACATTTCGCATCCCCCGAGTTCTACAAGTGACTGTTGCTCCTGTTTCTGCTGCCCCCTCCTTGGCTTGCCACCTCAGCTTTCTAAGCACAGTTTTATGGCCTGATCTGTCAACATTTTTAAAAGTTGGTATATCCACTCTGTTGTTTTTCAGCTGGATCTCTTTCCTAGTTCAGCTCACGGTATAGTCACTGGGTAACCCTTAAATCTAAGAACTGTCAAACAAGCTTTCTGTTCATAATGCCACAACACAGCATTAGTTGCAACTCCACATATGGCAGCTTCACTGCTGAAAACCAGGTGAATGCATACCTGTTTTCTCTCTCCTCAGCCTATCCTCCACAGCCAACCTTCCCCTAAGTAATACTGTATGGCTGTCCTGTTACAGGATCTTGGCACCTACCTCAAAAATTCAGCTGCAGAACACCTTGCCACAGGATATTCTGGGTAATAAAACTGTACATAGGCTCAAAGACACTTTTTTTTTTCTCCTATCATAGATTACTAAGCACAAAGACACCACTTTGCTCCACAGAAGTGATTGAGCCACAGCTGCTGAACACTGAGAAGTGCCTGGAAAAATATCAATGTACAGGTGCTCCCTTGTTTCCACTCTTCTAGTCACCAAAAAAATCGTGCTCCTGAACACTGATCTGAGATGGTATGGTCATTATCACAGCTATCAGATTACTAAACTGGTAAAGGGCTAAGGGAAAAAAACAAAATAAACAAACCTCCAACTATTTTAACCCAAATAATTTTGCTTATCTGTCTGTGGGTTTATTCTGTAAACCTGCTGTACCTATGCAAGTGGGAGGATAGGGACCTTCTGGATCAATCTCAACAGTAAAGCCAGAGACTCATCGAGTCCCATCTTGAGACTAATGTTGAGTCCCCCTCCCTGCCAAAAAAGTCCGTGGCTTCACCCTACTGGCACACGAACCCGGTTCTTCCACTGGTAACATGAAGATCCTTAAAACAGCACTTTTTACTGGGTTGGAAGAGTCACACAATCCCACCTCCCCCATCACTTTCAAGTATTTTCTATTTTGTCCTGGCCTATACAAAGCTGACAGGTTTAATACTGTTTTAAGCAGGGCACAGGGTTTGCTTTTGCAATGTTGTTTTTAAGGAAAAAAAAGAAAACCACATCAGGACTGCATTAGTATCACTTAACACACAGATATGGCACCAAGAGTACAAAGGGTGCTCTGTACTCAGGTATTTAACAGCAGAGATAAGTTATTGGTAGGACCACTTCTAGGTTCCATTACTTTTCTCACACAAGTTGCAACACTTGCACTGTTTCAAAAGCATTCATCCTGAAAAGCACAACTCAAAGACTAATTTGTTTCTAGAGCTCCTTTATTTTCTCATTTTACAGACCCAGCTGTTCAGAGTTCAGGTTAATAAGCTTGTGGATTACTTTATGCCACCTAAGAAGCTCCAGAGTGAGCAGTTGCAGGTGGATATGCCCCACCCAGCCTCCTTGAAGATAACAATCCTTCTCTCTGCACCCTACCTGCCTTCCTATTAGTGACCCACTGTATTGTGGAGCACAGGCTTCTGCTGTCAGGCAACACCAGATAATGTCCTTTTCATAGTTAACCATGCCCCACCTTAATGCAGGTTTTCTCGAGGTTTATTTTGCCCCTAGGCACACTGCTGTGTGGCTGCCTCTGAATCTCACTCTACAGAGTTTGAACCACTTGTTTCCCTGCCTGTGTTTACTCACAGCCATGCTCTACTCAGCTGTTCCTGTGTCAACAATGTCCCTCACTTCTATGAGGAGGAGGGTTTAATGATTTTCACTCGACACAAGACCCAATGCTCTGTCTTGTGTACTGAAAGCAAATGCCTCCAGCGTGCTGTCGCTAGGCAAGCCATCCGATTTCTCCTGGAGCAGAGATACCATGCCAGACTAAAACAATGGAATCTGTAGCCCAAGATATCACTGCTAATTTCATGAAGTGATGCTGAACTGCAGGGGAGGTTCTTTCCTTGAACTTGTTAAAAGAAATAAAGGGCTGTATCGTCATGTTCCTCTATCTGACTCACGAGCAGATGCTGTACAGTTTGATACAATTACGTGATTTCACATGACATTCAACATGAGCTTTGAAGAGGAACACATTTCTAGCTGTTCCAGCTAAAAAGACAAGTCTTACTGCTATGGCCTCTGGTGTCCACACTGCCAAGAAGCCTGAATGGCAAGCTCTGCACCCTGGAGTTAACCTCATCAGTGTATTACTGCCAAATTTCAAGGTGGACGCTTTAAACAGCTGTTGATAATTTTATTCAGCAGAACAGGCAGGGAGTGGAATAAAAGCCCCACACAGGATAAGTGCTGTACACAGGTATATAAGAACTGAGTCTGAAGGAAAGGAAACACTGAGAAAAGGGAGCAAAAATGTGGAAGACCAGGACCTGTAATGGTCCCAAGGGGGAAGCAGGCTTGTAAATTCAATACTGAACGCTGAACATGCACTATACACCACCTTAACTCTTCTTCCCACAAAGTCAGTGGCTGAACTCTGAGCAAAGCAAACAATATCCAAAAAACCCCAAATATTTCATGTGTTGCAAAGCATTAACACTGTTAAGGGGTTCCCAGAAGCCTAACCCTGTGTGCACGAGGGAAGAAGAAAAAAGGGAAGATTACTGACTTACCAGCCCCATTAATCTTTTATTGTGTTACGTCACATGTAATCTCTGTTCAAGGAGTTCCCATGTTATACAGTTAATAAAAAGTCATACTACAGTGTTTTAAGGAGATTATGGGGGGGGAAAGGGAGAAGCAGCTTGAAGCCAAGAACATGCTATTTAGAGTATACAATAGAAATGTTAATCAAATAATCTGCAGGAAGAGGAGAAGGGAAGGAAATGACCTAATCCTCTGCACTACTCTGTGGTGGCTTATGGTGAGAAGTAAAAAAATTCTTGAGCAAACAAAGGTCCATTGTTAGAGCTACAGCTTCCAGATAAGAACCCTTTTCTGCATCTCAAGTTTCTGTGCCATGAAGGGTAGATGGTACTTCATGAACTCTTCTACACTGACCACTTCAGGAGGGGGTAGAAGAGGCTAATTAGATTCCCAGGACAGCTGAGTGAAAGAACCAAGTAGAATCTCAAGTTGTTAAGGCACAATAAATGCTCCTTCAAATGGATCTGCCAACTCTAAAATGTCTTTCATCCAGCCATGGTGATCCTTGAGCAACAGTAGAGCAATTTGTCTCTGAAGCAGGCTACTGACAGAGGCAACAAGTCCTCATGCTGCAGAGAGGCATTTCCCATGACAGTAATCACACTTTGCCATCAGACAAACCTAATGAGCATTTCTCATGAAGTTCTGTTCCACCCTTCCATCTTTATGTGCCTGTTCCTCAGGTACACCAGGGAAGCCCTTCTGCTCAAGGACAGCCTGTTACCATCAATCCACATCCCATCCTGCAGACTGCAAAACACAGTTGGCCCTGTCTTCAGTTTGATCTCTGCTCACACACGGCTTTCAGCACTGTACCAACTCAGTACTTTCAAATTCGTAGGGGACAGACCCCCATCAGGAAAAGTGCAGGCAAGATTTCTGATCCTTGGACTGAGAATGTATTTCATAGTTAACCTTACTAGAAGCTGAAGGAATCTCAGGCAGGAATGAAGGAATACCTTCAGGACAGCAGGACAGCTGACTTTTAGGTGCGTATGTGTTTTCAAGAGGCTGAATCAACTCTTTTCCTCATAAGGGACTTCACGGAATCACAGAGCAATTCAAGAGATCATTTAGTCCAACCTCCTGCTCAAAGCAGGAATTGGCTAACCAGATATGGAGCTATCATTGCAAGAGACTGGGAGCTTTAAGTATGAAATGGCCTCTTAAGACACACATTCCCTCAGAAAATAGTAAAGGTGTACTGAATGCTGGAGAACAGCAGATGACAAGCAGACTTGCAGACCAGTCTGGGGTTTCGTGTTTGTTTACAGCCTTCCTATGACTGCTGGATCCAATGTTTGCTTAAAATAAAAACAATTCCCAAAAACTACTGCAGAGAGCTTGCTGTAGCCACACCAAAGATTGTTTGGGCTGATTAAACACTTGAAAGGGTGAGATCCACACCGTGTTTTAAAACAGCTTCACAAGAGAAATGTGGCCCAATAAGCAGTTCATTAATAAGCAGCAATAGTTGCCTCAGTAAGGCATTCAGGAATTCAGCTGCTCTCAAGATGGTGTTGTGGTTTAACCCCAGCCAGCCACCAGGTACCATGTGGCTGCTTGCTCACACCTCCCTCTGTCCTGTGGGATGGACAAGAGAATCAGGGAAAAAAGGTAAAACCCTCAGGTTGAAATAAGAACAATTTAGTAATTTAACTAAAGTAAAATAAAACATAATAAGGGAAAGGGAGAGGACATAAAAGGAGAGAGAAATGAAACCCAAGGAAGTGATGCACAACACACCTGCCCACCACCCACTGACTGATGCCCATCCCGTCCCTGAGCAGCTGATCAGCCACTCCCAGCCAACTCCCCCCAGTTTATAACCGGGCATGACATCCTATTGTATGGAATATCCCTTTGGCCAGTTCAGGTCAGCTGTCCTGGCCAGGGTGCCTCACAGCTTCTTGTGCACCTGTTCACTGGCAGAGCATGGGACACTGAGAAGTCCTTGGTTTAGAGTAAGCACTGCTCAGCAACAACCAAAACATCAGTGTGTTAACATTATTCTCATCCTAAACTCAAAACACAGCACTGCACCAGCTACTAAGAAAATTAACTCTATCCCAGCTGAAATCAGCATGGATGGTCCTTCACCTGGCTTTCTCAAGTACCTCTTGAAGAATCAGACATACTTCAATTCCTAAAAATCGAAGGCTGAAAGAAGGATAGGCAAGGCCTCATTTCTGAAGCAAACACATTTGTTTTCCAAAAGGTCGAACTGACACAAGCCATCTGCCAAGTCAGAAACACACAGATGTAGTTGCACCAGGCTTCCTTCCAAGACAATAAACTTGAGTTTCCCAGGTACCTGGAAAAAGCTATTGTTAAAGATTTTTTTTTAAGTTCTCTGCGATCTTTTCTGGTTCAATTAACCTCGGCTATGAACAAGCACTTCCTCAAAGAATCTTTTAGTTGTTGTTCTGCCATCTTTCAGCATCAGAACTCAGACTCTCTGAGCTTCAGGTATTATGGTTTCCCCTAAATAAAGAAAGGGAGGCCCAATTTGAATTAATTTCCAAGACACAGTTTTCATGCTTGCAAAGCCTTTTAAGGTACCAGCAGAACTAGCTGAACCTGCACTACCTGAAATTTTTCATTCCCACAAAGCCAGATCATTTGACCATGGACTTCTTCAGGGAATGTTAAGACAGACAGTTGCTAGAAGTAGAAACACTTTCAGTGATGAAAACATCTTTGCCTCACTTTCAGTGATGACAAACATTTCATACAGACCAGCAAAAAACAGACAACAAAAGTATTCAGCTGTAGAAATTCAGCTCTTACTGGCTGTCTCCCCACGCTCACATTGTAGGGAAAGATATCTTAGGACGGGCAAAGTTTAAAAACTGTACAGTTTCTAATCAACTCCCACATCACACAAAAGGATCTCTTAAAAGAAGGCAAATACATTTTCACTCAAAGACATTGTGATGCACAAAATCAACTTTATCAGTTTTCCTCTGCTTTATCCTAAATTCCTAACCACACTGTATGTATACTCTTGACACTCACCATTTCAGTTGTAGTCCATCTGCAATTCTGGTAAAAAAAAGTGCTGGATAACCTCCAAATGGCCTCCTCACCTCTGCATGTGAATGTCCCAAGACTGTAGTTCACACCTGAATATTCTGTAAGTCACTGCTAATAAACATACCATCTTACCATATTCCTCCTCCTCACTTCAAACTCTGGACAGCCTTTATATAAGGTACAAAACTTGGCCCTTTTTAAAGGTATCACCTCCAGCATTCACACATAAAAGCATATGACCTACATACCTCTGGAGAGTTGTCAGAGGCCTCCTCTCTGAAAGCCAAGGGTCAGGTTTTTATAGTGGCCTGCAAGGATATATTAGAGTTCTACACAGAAACAGCTGGTTCAGTACCTCCTTTTCCTTTATTTCTGACATTCAAGCACATCTTTTTAGGAATATTTTAAATACTGTTGTATGAGCTCAGGTACAGAACAAATGTTACTTTAGGCAATAACCCAAGAGAGCAAGAATTGATTGCTTTTCACATGCAAATGGTTTCTGGTAGAGGTATACTGAAATATATCCAGATACATTAAAAGCTGTCTCTTAAGGAGTCAGGTGAACCAACTTCTATGCTAATACAACTTGTATTTATACATGAACACAAAACTAACTTTTTGCACACTTCAGTTTCCAAGTTCATCACCTCCTACAGTCAGCAATGCAAAGGGGACAGTCCAAATACCTCCTCATGTTAGACCACCTACCTGTTCCCAGTTACTGCTCAGAGAAAAAAAAAAATCCCATGCTAGTCAATTATATCTTTTTTTTTTTTCCCCCTTTCTAATCCCATGGGCAATGCATGATTTAGCATATCTAGACAGGCATAATACTTTGCTTCCTACACTTCTAATCCAATTTGGATAAGAGGTTTGCTGCTTATAAAAATAAACAGGCAGTTGCATTTTGCCTCTATGCCAGCACTAACACCTAACAACAAAGAAGGTCATTCCCAAAGAGTAGTAAGAATTCAGTGCTAGAGATGCCATCCCTAAATTCTACTCCTGGGTTGAGAAAGTAATTCAGTTACTTCTTTAACAGGTACAAGAGAGAACTGGCAGGTACTCTTGGTTCTTGTCATATGCAATTTTTGACGTTATTGTACCAAATATATTCTCAGCAAAAAAGGCCAGGACAGAACACCTCAACGTGGAGATGGAGCTGTACTATTTCTATAGGGACCCAAGGGACCTTGGTCTGACCATATGGTCCAGTTTTAATTAAGAGCTAAGGAAATCATTATGTTCAACCTTTGACTTACAGCTGGAAGTTTTCAAGGTGTTGCTAAAGTTTTTGATTTGCTGTGTACACAGAAAAAAGTCACCCTCAAATAAGAGAAAGTATATAGTTCTATATGGCAACTTCATGTTTTGTTCTGGGAAAAATAACAAACAAAAAACCAAAAATAACCCACAAACCCCCGTGCTTAAAGCTGGGGTTCAGGTTCTCTGTACATACCAGCTCATATGTGAAAGCTACCTGAAGAAGCATGCAAAACAAATGTAGTGGAAGAGTTAAAGACTGAGTTAGATTTAAATTAGCACAAGCGTGAAAGAAAACCTACATTTCTTTCTCATTACAGGCATTTCTCTGACATGCAGAAGTCTCTTAACACTTACAAACTCACTTCTAGAAATGACCTTGGCTTTGCACTTTGTACCTGTATGCACTGAGAGGCAGGCTTTAAGCAGCAAAGAATCACTTGCTTTCTCTCAAAGAAAAATTTTTCCATTCAGGAAATAGGAAACACCAATGGGCAAATATCCCAAAAAGAGCATATAGCCACAAAAAATGGCACTTTTGACAGCACCGTGACCAAGCCATTTTTGAACAGTACCAGACAATCCAGAACACAGCTGTACTTTATAAAGACTGAAAATAAATTTCACATGATTTACAGCATCACTTATTTATTAACCAAATTGACTGGTTAATATAGTACAGATTTCTTCCTTTCTCAACCCTGAGAAAGAGACTGAGAGAAGCCTCCACCTTAACCTACGGTGTGCACTGCATACACCTACCTAGGCTACATTTGGGGATCTTCAAGTGCACCTTCTGTGTACCATGGAAATCTTAAGTCCTGTTTTTCTAGTAGAGCAAAGTTAACAGCAATAATCTGCTCTGGAGGAGCTGTTTCACTTGCCCCTTTTCAGTCAGCCATTCAGAGCAGACTCCAAGAAATTCATTCCAAGAAATCTGGCTCTTCAGAAGTAATCCTTGCAAGTTTTCAGGGGTAGGTCGGCCCTCTCTGGACTGACATTGTTTATGAACACTGCTTCAAATTACAAACAGCTGCTCACACTGAGCACAGTAGAGCTGCTCACACGCACAGAGAAGTCCTGCTCATGTTCTATTTGTCACTCTCCTGCTTAGGGATGTCTCCTGCCATCCCTTTGCAGAGCACAATGCTCAGAGGTTATGAACTGTCATGGGCAACGTTGGCACACGTGAAGAAGTCACTACCCAGACCTGGCAGAGATGTCTGATACACTTCTGGACCAATGCAAATTCAAAGTCAAAAAACCAAAAAAAATCAAGCCAAACAAGTGCCAGGTGAGTGGGACAAAGGCTGCAAGTCTGCCAGGCCGATCAGCAGAGCTGCCTTTAGCAGTAGATACACTCTATTCCTCAATGCAACTTAGCAGCAGAACTTTTATTCAGAATTTCAAAAACGGACTTCCAGGCACGCTCAGTTTCACTTCAGCAACATCAACCCCAGCTGTAGAACACATATTCTCTAAACATAAAGGAAAGAAAACCCTTTTCTCTGGGTTAGCAGCCACTCTTGCACTCAAGCTTTTTAAAACACTGAAGTCATTCTGTTCTTCACTGATGGAAGCGTGTGGATTACCTGTCCCCAAAATAAACTTTGAACTATACAAATAAATACAGCATTGTTACAAGCTCAGCCTCCCTCTACTCTCTATTTTATAATAAGCATTCCTTGTCTGCAAACATGACTGCTAGGACAAAAAGATGCAAGGTCAGCTACACCAAACAACTCTGAAATATTATCAACACTATACAATGTTACAAAACCAGCATGAGGAGGGTATCAGCTCCAATAATTTTACTAGTTTCTGAGGTGAAGTATTTTTCTTTTACTAATCACTTCCAAGCTGAGGCTTTTTTTCCTTGTTAGAAAGGATGTACTTCATTTTAATTGCAGAAAAACTAAAAAAACCACCACCAACAAAAACAGGCAAGCACAAAAAAACCTATTTCTTAAAAAAAAAAAAAAGTCTTCACTTTAAAAGCAATCTTTGGCCTAAGCTCTTTATTTTGAAAGTACGGTTTAAATAACATGGTGGGAAAGAACTTGTGTCAGTAACTTCAGATACAGAGCTATTTAATTTTCATTATATTTAAAATCTAACAAAGTTATAGCAGCTATCTCATATTATTACAAATAAGATACACTTTTTTTTAATTACTGAAAAGAGTGATGCAAATATCACAGCCCAAAATGCGGACATGTAACTGTTGACACAAAGCTCCAGTCCCAAAACTCGCCTAACAAGAAGTGTGAGTTGGATCCCAGTGTCTGTGGAGCAAAGCATCACTTCTGGGAATGAGCACATATTCCCAGTTTTGTGACAGAGAAGCTATTTTACTGCTTCTGGTATTAAAACCTACAACTAAGCATCCTCATATTTGCTGGGATTTGGGAAAGTCCAGCTGCAGGAGTAACTGTAGGTTTTGCTTGTTCTAGGTCCTTCTTTTTAAGAACAGAACTTAGCCTAAAATGAAGGGGTGCAAGTTTAGGAACTACTGGGTTTCTTTGTGTATCTAGTCCTGTCTTTTCAGGTCATCCTCCCTTATTCAGCAATATGAAAAGGTTAATACATCTTCACAGGTTACTAATTTATTTTTTTATTAACACATTTAAGTAAATGCCTTTGTTTCCCCAAAATGTAGCTTGGTGCTTATTCCTTAACTTCTGATATGGAAGTCTACCTAAAAATTGTATAAGTAAAAGAAAGGCTGCAAGCCTAACCCCCAAAGCAACACCACTAAGGCTGTACACACTGAAGCAGCGAGACTTATCTTTACCAGCAAAAAAAAAAAGGTCCAGAATATAAAAGTTAAGCAAAGATAACAGAAGATCTAACACAAAGGGGCATTGAAATATTACAATCGAAACTCCCAGTGAAGTGGCAGCCAGCTGAAATCAAAGATCATAAGAAAAGCTTTCTTGTTAATCGAAAGCAACATGAAATCTCTTTTGGACCACGAATGCACAGAGTAATCCACACTAGCTCCAGTGCAAAGAAAACTGAATCCTTTGACAAAACTTCAGCCTTCCAGACAACTGCTTGCAAACTCAGCATGTTACAAAGATGGTTTTTACTGTGGCACAAATGCAGACTCTCTAATTAAATTTTTAAAAAGTAAAAATATACTTGCAGCCTATAAGTTTAGCCCAGATTGGAATTCTGCAACAAGATCCTCTCCCTTAAGTGTCTTTTTTAAAGCGTGCCAAAACCATTAGTTAAAAGGATAATCTAAATAAAGCCATTGTTAAAAAAATAAAACTACATCATATCATGGCTGGAACAGCTAAGGAACTGGTCAGGGAGGAAGGATTATTTCCTGGCACAGTAATGAAGCAACAGACTAAGTTCTCCCTCTCTCTTTTCATTATTATATTAAGCCTTCCCAATGCTTCGCAAAAATAAAACTGAGGTTTGCAGCTCATCTGATCAATTGCACTGAGCAGGAGGACTTTGTTTCTGTGCAAAAAAGTAAAGGCACGCTTAGCAAGGAAAAGAAAATGAAGTCCAAACTCTGTTTTTCTTCATCTACCAGGTCAGTTCACCAAACCTGACACTTGAGCCCAATTATGCAGGTGCAAGTAAGGATTCAACTGCACTGAAGGCAACTGAATTCAGCAGCGTAAGCGAGATCACTATCAGCCCAACTGAGCAAGACTGTACTAGAGCAGATCTTGGCTGGACATGCAATTTAATTCACCACTCTGATTTTGGATAAGCCCCAGACCTTCAGAATAATTACACTGCTGTCAGAGACAATGCTCAATGTCAGTTATAGTATTTAAGTTGTGTATTGTTTGTCTGAAGAGATGAAGCACAGCTTCTCAAGCCATTATACTCGATTGTGTTTCACAACTCTTCCTATGAGTTTTTTGCAAGTATTTTTGGCCCATATACAAGTACTTCAACATGGCAAGTTCTCTCTGACCCACCACGTTTCGTTAGAAAGAAATGTCTTCCTACCTTATCTTCCAACGAGACTCTCAAGTTGATAAAACAAAGCTCTAACAGCTACATTACTAACAAAGCTCCAGACCATCGAGCACTATGTGGTGAGTTTCCCCTTGAAATACACTGGCAGAGT
The DNA here is from genome assembly GCF_003945725.1 of Corapipo altera. NCBI lineage: Eukaryota > Metazoa > Chordata > Aves > Passeriformes > Pipridae > Corapipo > Corapipo altera. Next base: position 919,389 of record NW_020884950.1, read on the forward strand.
TCAGGAATTTTGCAGTATGAATTCACTCGTGATAGAAACTTGACAGAAAAATCAAGAAGCATGGTGGAATAATACAGAGCCGATCAGAAACTAAAATAAATATGCAGCATGAATTCAAGTCAGCAAACTCACATGAAATAAATAATGAAGTGGTGTTTCCCATACCTAAACCATTTCAGGCTGTTAACCACCAATACTGACTGCTCATAACCAGTTTCAGGGTTCTGGCAGCTGAAACACAAATAGCAGCCATTGAAGTACTGATACCTTTGATCATGAAAAACACTATTACGATTAGCATCTCCTGCCTATTTGCTCCAATCCCCTGAGATGTAAAATGAAACTATAAACATTTTCAAAGTTATATGCCAGAAGTCCTCTCACTGTTAATCACACCCTTTGTACTTGAGGTTGTACTCTCAATTTCAGTAGCATTAGCTCCATTTGAAAACTGGTCTAAGCAAGGAAAAGTTGGTGTTCTCACAACACCACATTCATTACTCCTTTCGTTCAAGCAACAGTGAGAGGAGGAAGCAGCTGTTGTCCTCAAACCAGAGGGCCAAGGAAAAAGAACAAGACATAGATACATTCACAGACAAATCTATGGAAAGCAACGCAAGAATTTTAAGCCTACCACATCAGAAGGATATATAGCCAGTCTAATAAAAAAAACTTAAAGCACAGCTCCCTGAACCTCCTAGAAAACTCCCACACTTCATTTGTTTCTCTTGAGTTAGTGAGGAAACTCAGCTCGTGGAAAAACTCTGGTCAGCAGGTCTGGAGCAAAGACAGGCCCAGGGCTGCACAGCTCAGGGGAGGGGGTTGCTAAGTGTGTGCAAAGGCCAGGGAGAGGAGATGGAGAAGGCATCGCTCTCAGCAGGCAGTAAACAGTGTATCAGCTTAGAGCCTCTGGAAACAACCTTGGGTAGAAATCCAATATTAGGGCATGAGAAGGTAAATTTGGTGCAGCTTAAGGAGGCATCTTACTAATATAATAATCTCCATTTTTATAAAAGCTGGGAGTGGTTGCTGTAGAGAGATCCTGTCCAATGAACCACTTAAAGCATTCTCTCTCCACTTTCTTTCTTAAAAAAATAGCGATTAGAGAACAAATACCGTTACGGGTGGTTGCAGCAAGACAATACTAATAGTTTGTATTGTTCTACACTTGTACTTCTAGCAACTAATCTCAATCAAAATCTTCGAGAGGTAAACAAAAGCTCCATTTTAAAGGAACTCTAGAAGTAGTTACCGAATTCCCTAGATGAAAAAAAACTGAAAAGAAGCTGATGTGCAGGAGGAGAAGTTTGTTCTCGTAGAACAACTGCGTAGATGCAAACTCACCGTGTCCAAGAACCTCGAGATCGTAACCGCGCTTCCACTTGGATTTACGATACATAATCAAAAGCCACACTCGCAGAGGGGAAATGACCTGTTGATGATGGTGGCTGTCAACAATGAGCTCAGATCAGTTTAGCTGCTAGTGGAGACAGGGCAACGGTTTTCAACACTGCGAGAGAAAGTCAGAGTGAGACCATATGGTTAAGCCCCGTCCACATCAGCACCATCAACAATTGAGAACTGTCAGCTGGGACAGGCAGAGGTGGGAAGTCTACCTGTCACAGCCCCTGTAAAGAATGGTGTCCTAGAGGTTTATCAGTGTGGGCTCAGTGTCTACTGGAATAAATGCATGTTGAAAAAAGCACCAGTAAAGTGTCTTTGAACACAGCATATTCCCTTCTCTCCAGTCAGTATTCCCAGTGCAAACTAAAATGTTCAGTTGGTCAAAATTAGTCAGGGAATTCAGTTACCCACTGGGCTGGTTTCAGTGAGCTCAAGATTTACTGAAATTTAAGAACATGTTCTGGAATTATACTGGATAAGTCAAAGTTTTACATTTACAGAAATGCCAGTTGCAGGTAAGCTTTAGACAAGCACTGTCAGCAGACACCCTGGCTGTGTGTTATCCAAAACCGTGCAAAATAAAGGGATGAAAGGGCTGGCTTTAACTTCAAACTACTTAAGAGTAGGGGGAGCTGGATCAGATGAACTCCAGAGCTCCCTTCCAAAATAAATTCTCCTCTTCTTTGACAAACCTGGCCATTTGCACAGAGGCATGAGCTCTGCATGCAAAGACAAGTCCTGCATCACAGAGCTATTATTTATCACCCATTCTCACAACTGCCTGAACTTAGCTGTTAACAAAGAGCAGGAGCACGTTCTGCAGCTAAACAATTTTTAAGGTGGCAAAAAACACCACTGCCTGCAAAGGCAGCAGGAACTGCCTGCTCCTTGCAGTTGGACAACAGAAGGTTTGTGCACAACCATGATTCACAGATGTGTGCCCCCATCTGCTTCTCAACTGGATTTACTGGCGCCGAGAGCACCTGAACAAAGGATAGGAACAGAGAGCTGGGACCAGCTGTCATGTGACTTTCTGTTCATTTCCAGAAAAATAATAAAATTATGTATTTTTAAAGGCACAGCCTAATCAATAGCAAGATAACAGGAAATAAGAGTTTGTTCCTGAGGAGTACTTAAAAGCTGTGTTTAATCTTGAAAAAACAATGGAACTTAACTATTTCCATTCTTAACTCCAGAGCTAGTTTTGTTTTCTTTATACTCACTCTTCTATTCAATTTACTTTGTTCCTCTAGGTAACAGAAGCTACATTTATCAGCAAAAGACTGCTTAGTACAGGAATAATCTAATTAGCATGCATTCTGAGTTAATACTAAGCTTATATGAAGGATGTTTTAAAATTAAGTTTGAAAACAAGCAGAGTAACAGCAACAAATGAAAAATTTAAAATTCTTAGTTACAAAACCACACTTGGAACAACCTATAGTTCTGTCTTCATCAGGCTTAGTCATTTCCCATACGTTTCTTCACAGGGCAATGTTTTTGTTACAGATTTTGCTATGTTTAGGGGTCTAGGACTTAGGACAACTCCAGAGACAAGAGGAAGACAAGCACCATTAGTCTACTCAGTTCTGCAGCATTGTGTACCACTAATTCTTCTTATGAGGAACAATACCATGATAAAAATTACCAAAACACTTTCAGGAGGCTAAAAGATGAGGCACAGCCTGTCTGCTAATGTGAGTCACCTGCATAACCAGTTGCTACAATAAAACCTGGGGTACACAAACATTAACACACAATGGTCTGGTTGCCAAAATTCTTCCACCAAAAATTCTCCTGAATTGGTCATTTGGTTGCATGCTGGGAAAGCATCTTCTAACACTGCCTGGGCAAAGGTAACCTGCAGAAATTGGACAGGCCCCAACAGAGACTCCAATACAAGGAGTGGAATGAGAACACAGGTGTAGGACAGAAAATACAGACCCTGAAGACTGTGAGATAATACCTAAAGATTGGCAATGCTTAAGTAATACTTCCAAAGACTAATCATCTCTGAGATGGAGCCTGAAACATAAACTATGTCTGAGGACTAGGCAGCTGAAGTCAGACTTAAAACCCATGCTCAGTACTTCAGCATAAGAGTGAGGTCTAACAAAAAACACCGAGTGTCATGGTTAAGCTTACAAAGCAAACTAACTAGGAATTCCCACATACTTTATTACAATGACTACTATTAACAGGGAGTGTAGAGCTCACTGGGATTTTAAGTCGCTCTGTATCACAAGACACCTCACTTCCTCACTTAGATGGAGGTCTTTGAAGCCCTGAGCAACCTTACCTTCTGCCAGAGTTGTTAGAGTAAAGCTGCAAAGCAAAAACCAAAGCACACTGTCATTTAATAAAAGGAAGCTCAGCAGAAGGAGTAAAGGAGGTGGAGGGGGGAAACCCAGGCTCCATCGAATGCCATGCTGCTCCACACCAACACAGTGGAAGGGAATCCTGTTCCACTCTGAGGGCTATGAGCCACCTGGCCAGAAGCCATGCTTATGCACAGCTACTTGGCCCTGAGGGTTGAAAATAAAAGATGAACAGCCAAAATATGAGGCCAGCAGACACAGCTGTCAGGCAGGGATCAGCAGACCTGAGGACTGTAGCATTAGGAATGCTCCAGCCCATGCTGGTTGGCTGTTTTGAACTATACCCTATTCTTTCCCTCAGTTATTTCCTTCCTCTCTTTGTCTACCTATCATAACTCCTATTTGTGCTCTGCTTCTCTCCCCCTACCTCTTCCCTTTTTTGTCTCTTCAGAGTCCAAGGTCTTTCAGTCAGGCTTCTATTCATACAACTGACAAGAGCTGAAAAAATGGAAGTTCACAATTTTTGGTACGTGGAGCTTCCTGTCAGAGGAATTTTTATAAAATTCAAGTTTCTTGAAAGACAACTGATTGACTGTTTATAACACTATTCCCAGTCACAGCATACTAGTCAGTATTAAAGACAAGAGTTCACAAATAATGCAGTCTGCTGATTTAGCTTCTATAAATGGAGGGTTTGGCCACTGCAGAGATGTCTGATCTACAGCTCTCATTCACATAAACAGTCCCTGGCCACACAAATAAAGACTGTCATGATCCTTGCCCAAACTCCTGCAGGGAAAAAAATTAACATGATAGCAGATTGGATGGAACAGCTCTAAGAAAAATCGATAACAGTAGCTGTAAAATCTAAAATTAAAGTAAGTCTGTTTTTGATGCTTTCAGTACACACAGTACATTAAATTTGGCAAAAGCCCAATGGAACATGAAGTACTTGTGGACAATGTCTGCCAAGAGCTAGAAATATAGCACTTAAGTCTTTAAAGAACAAACAGAGAACCTCAGTTGATTTCTACTTTACACATCTGAAAAAAAATTAAATCAAGGTGATCTTTCTGAGGGAACATTTGTATGAAATCTCATGGGCGCGCTTTGTGCAATGCTGAATGGAACACATGCAGATTGGCAGATAATCAGTATTTATCATTTTATAATCCATTCCACTTGTGACAAAGGTTACAAACAGATGTTATACCTCCCCATACTCCAAACCACTGTGCTTTCCTCCTTAGCATCAGGCTTGTGTCTGACACAAGCTCTGTACCTGGCCCTCGGTCATGATGACACTTCCAAACATCAGCAGAGTGAAAGCAGAAGGAATGGGAAGTGTGAACTCGGGGAACTCACAGCTGCACAATCAGTTTTTTCACCCACCTTCAGGTTTGTTGGTACTTCATTAGTTTACATGCCTCAGAGCAGAGCAAGATTTGATTAGTAGCTGAAGACTAATTTGCATTTCTGTAGCAGCCCCCAAACATTAACAAATTAAGCATCAACACACCTGTGAGTTGCCTACCTTCATTAAAATAAGGACAAAAAAAAAGAGACAAGGCTAACAGCCATCTGGGGCTTTGGAGACATCATCCATCATCCCAGCACACAGGTTCCTCTCCCTGTCACCTCCCATACACAGAGTTCCCTCCTTGTTTGACAGGAGAGTTGAGCACAATTCCAGCTTTGTTACGTTTCAGCCTGAACCCTGCCTTGGGAAACTGGACAGCAAGAGGAGGAAACATGCAATGCTACACTTGACACCAGCCCAAAGCCAGGCAAGAAACTTCTCATGTCATCTCACTCTACATGTAAGCCAAGCACTATCTGGATCCTTAAAGCTGCTATTTGTTGATGATTGAGGTTTTGAAATATTAGAAACACCCAGATTATTCTGCCTGTTACTCCTCCTCATTAACAGCTATAAAATAGTTAGCAGCATGCCTACAACACTTGGTGCTGTGGATTCTAAGAGACTGAAAGGCATCAGACAAGTGATTATTGGCATAATAAATAAGCTCTTCACTTCTTCCTGTGACAAGTCTCTTTGCTTTAGGGGTTAACATCTTGTATGGATGAGGCTCCTACTACCTCTGCTCCTCTCTAGATATTTGCAACTTGAATGAGCCCCTCCCCAAAGTTGCAGAGTTAAGGGAAAGATGGCAGGAAAAATGCTTGTAACACCCTCCCTCCTCAAGTAGAAGTTTCTCTTGCTATCTATGCATATCTCAGAACAGTGAAATATGCATGTTTATTTCAGTGAGGAAAAAAACTTAATAGTGTATATATACTGGCACAGAAATTCAAAAGCAGTTGCTATATCTGAGTCACAAGCAGCTTATAAGCCCACACTTTCTACTACAGCATCCTGACCCTTCTCAGCCAGCAGTGAGAGGTATGAGAACCTACTCTATGTTCACATCTGCTGCTCAGAAACCCTCAGACAAAGCTAATACACCAGCCACAGCACTGGCTGTAAAATTACACACATGCAAGAAAAGAAATGTATAAAAATAAAAGCTACTTGTGCATTTATATGCCTGCATGATCAAGTTGACTTCCTCAATTTTGGCAGGTGGCCGATGGCCTCGACACAGTAATACATCACATCTTTTAGAAAAAATAAGAAAAAAACCCCCCCAATCTGTTACCTCACCATGGTTCACTCCAGCCTTCTGGAACCATCTCGAGTGGTTTACAGAAACCTCACCCAACAGGCTTGTGCTGCACCAAAAGGGAAAAACTCTACTGGAATGATATTTCACAGACACCATGTACAGGACCAAATAAATACTAAGACAACTGATGCGGGCTATCAGCAGCATAGTAATTACCTTATTACAAAAACAACAACAAAAACCAAAACCAACCAAACAAAGAAACCCCACAACTCCCCAAAAACCCAAAGATCCAGTATGATGCATCCACCTTCTGCAGGAATCAAGAGACAATGACTTGGCTGTGAAAGTCATCTAAGCACAAAGGGGTGACCAACTGTCTTCAGACTAATGTGCTTTACAATATAATTTGTCTAAAGTTTTGTCTGCTAATCTCAGGGTATGAAGTGCATAGTCATAAATATATATGGTGTGTACTTGTATATATAGATATAAACACATTAAGAGGCACAAGGACAGCAGACTGGAGCAGGAAGCAGCCCTTACCTGAAGTGTCAGCACTACCATCACAAATTTTCCTCAACATCATCACATGAGAAAAAGAACAAGTGAAACACTCTCTACTTCTGGGCCTCCTGGGTCTCTGCACTACCTATCTGAAAAACTGAAAAAATGTTAGATCTTTCCCCTGTTAAAAAGCAGTTTTTACTGATTGTCCCCAGAAGTTTCAGGCAATTTGAGCTGGATCTCTCCCAGCTCTTCATTGAAAGTACATAAAATAAATATCCCCACAACTAGCAGGTGTTGAAGTTAAGTTTTACCACAATGACTTGTTTTACAGTTTGACTATTATCTTCTCCCCTATAAGTATTCAACTGGACAGCCAATGTGCTCATGCCACTTCTGGGCATCAGAGTTTTTCTGAGGAGTTCTAAAGGCAGCATCCCTAAATCTGAAACCTAATTACCATGCAAGTTTGATCATGAAAATGGATATAGCAGTATTGACTGCACAGTCCATAACTCTGGCTTCTCAAACATTAATAGTTAACAACTGTGGTTTCCTACACAGGAGGAACTCTCCCAATTTCTATCAGCAGATTCTGTAGCATGTTACATTTTCTTTCCTAAATTCAGAAAAGAGCACTTGCCCAGCAGAAAGGACTCAGATTCAAATCCAAAATGCAGCAGATACTCTACCTCCAACATTAGTAAGGCTGAAGCCACTTTACTCTTTTTCACTGCAGAACAGAAGTTCAGAGTCCTCTTCTGCCAACCTTAAAATACAGCAACTCAAATATCTACATGCATTTATTTTCTTCCATGTTGAACATTCCTCAGAGTATTTAAAGTGGCTCAGGAAAAAAGTAAACCAAGCCAAACAAAGAAAAAAAATATTAGTGGGAAACAGCAGAATTGACATATTTTTAGAATTAGCAGTTTATCCCAAGAGGTGCATTAAAGGAGGAAAATGAGCAATAAGTTCTTTAAAAGTAAGCAAATTACTTGTAGTAAGCCTCCATGTATGATGCATTTTGGATTTTTACCCCTAACCTCATACCAAATAAATTGTTCAGCTATATGATCTGACAAAAGAATCATTACTGATTTTCCAAGCTGAAACTTGTGTTAAGCCACGATTAAGGTAATATTTATTCTTGTAAAAATATTGTAGTGAACTACAACTGCTTCAGATAAGTGGAAAGAATATCAAGGTAGCTTGAGACAAAAATCTCAGTACACATATTAACACTTAAAGAGAAGAGGAGCCTTGAGATTTCTTAGCAGAAATTCTCCAGGGACCACTTTTATCATTTAACACAAATAATCTGTCTTAGGACAGAGAAAACACAGATGAAGTACTCAAGCTTGTAGGATTTTAAAATCAAGTCTTTACTCTTTAATACTGTTAGACTATGAAAGGCAGAATGAACTGAGGGCAGGGACAGGGGGCACTTTGGGGCAGCTTTGTAACTGTAGGAGAGGTATGATCTTAACACAAGAAAGGGAACTACAAACACATGGAACTCTAACCCTAATTTTGCTGCTAGTTTAATGTTAATTTACAGTGTCCCAGCGGACTCAGTGTTTAAAGGGGCCATATGTGCAGCTTCCATAGGCACACTAGTTCCCATTCCTAATGGGAAGCAGTTCCACCTGGGTGCCTTGTGTGCTGTCCCAGACATCACTGATAAATCCCTGGGCAAAGATGACCAGCTGGACAGAAATATCTCAAGCCACATCTAACCCAAAAATGCCAGTTTGACTGCCGTGACCCAAAGAACAATTAAGCCATTAGTGTTGTTGACACAGAACAAGGGGTTACCATCCTAGAGGACAAGCTGGCAGGGACTAACTAACCCAACAGCTGCAACTTTCCAGTTGCTCACTACTCCATTCAGACAATTAAGCAGAAACACTGAGGAGACAAAAAGGACAGTGTGAGATGCACAAATCACATCACTGAAGTTTGTTCTTACTATGCCTTCAGAAACTCTTGCAGGCCTTGAACTTGACCAGTGTCAAATCTTAACACTCTTCTTAACTGAAAACAAACCAGTGCCCTCAAATTCAATCTCTATTTCCCACCTTGTCCATAAATTAAAGAAAATCGGTATCCCAGCTCAGAAAAGAATATTTGTAAGCATTTGTAAAGAAGCCCAAAGGGTTGTGTAGTTGCAGAAGCATTGCAAACTTGAAATACAAACAGCTAAGTACATCCAGGCAGATGAATCAATTGGCAATGGAAGGGAAAAAAACATTGATGGCGGTCTACTTAAAAGACAATTTTGCCTAAGCAGGGTTTTCTGGTTTATTATTTTTCTGGGTTTTGGTTGTTTTGGGTTTTTCTTAATTTTTTTTCAATCTTCCTTTCAAGTCCTAGCTCCAAGAAACCATCATCCCCCAAAGAATCCTACCTGACTTTCCTCAAACCTACAAAGTATTTTTTAATATATCCCATTCACTCTAAACCTCAGCCAATCCACAAAACTATTCATATTATCAACTATCCTAATAATAATAAGTATTCTAGAGATCACTTCTGGTTTGAGTCTTCTTCAGCCTTTCAATACCTTCCTGCTGTTCACATCTATAAACCTACCCTAACGTAGCCAGACCAGCACCTCTCCAGCACGAATCTCTCTGTACTATTAAAAAAGCTTCTCACAAGGAAGGCTTTTCTCCCTTCTAAAAACATATTTATGCAATTAACTGCTACAAACAGGGCTGGCACAGGAAAATATCTGGTTGACATGGCTGTATAGCCAACATCCGGGGAAGTCAAGAGCATTTTGAGCCAGCATGACACAAATCCCAAGTCTTCTAGGACACACATTACTGGTGAACAAGGAAAGTGAGTGTGAATTTAACAGATCCTCTTCCCAAAAGAAATATAATTACTGGACCAGAGTAAGAGGTTTTGACTGCTCCTAATCTAAAACCTGCAACAGACCTGTAATTAGAAGAGTAAAATTATAGGACACTCCCAATCCTGAAACCACAGCAAGGTTTAGTCCACTCTGCTCTCGAGTACGAGATTCCAGCCCAAAATTCAGCATTTACATAAGTACCACGAGTGGCAGTCGAGTCACTATGATTAAATTCAGCAGCATGGATTAAAAACAAGGTCAGCAGATTAACTTTTATTACCTGTTCATGAACTGAACCGTGCTCCTGCATGGCAGGCTCCAGGGAATACCGTCAATCCTTAACTAAACACTTCCACCCAGGCACTGTGTTCACTCTGAATCAAACAAGCTGCTGACTAGTTCACACTTGAGCCCACGTCCCACAATGCCACCTCACAGCATTCCCACCTCACATGCCAGCCAGGAGGATGCTGCTGTAGCAGGACTGGTATTGATGATTACCTGCCTTCAGCACAGGGTGCCAGCAGGGGACAACAGACTTTTCCTGTAAAGCCTGTAGTTTCCAGCCAACTATTTCACATCCATTCGTTACTACAGGGTTATTCCAGAAAGGTCATTTTGCGCAGTTAGGAACATTTGGTGCTCCAAATCATGTCACACTGGTCAGCAAAACAGTCCATGGCACAGGGCTTACCCAGGTAGCCCATAAGCTGTGCACTCACTCGTGCAAAGCACTGAAGAACCTCTTCCTACTTGAAGCAAGAGCTTCTTTTCAAATCAATATAAATACAGGATACTTGTAAAAGAACACACTCTCAGTGCAAGGCTGTAATTTTTCTGCAAATCAAGTTATTGTCAAGAGTTTTTACTGCTCTACAAGGGTAGAGCTTACCTTTTTTTTTTTTTTTAATTTAAGGAGGACTTCTAGCACGGCAAAGACCTGCCATCCTTTTTAACTTGAAAGGCAGGCTTTTCAACACATCAATTCAAACATCTTAAGCAAAGAAACACAATCACTTGTAACTATTAATTGTTACATCCACTGCAAAACATCAAGGCCACTAAGAATGTGCCATGATGCTACCCTGTTGTCACAGCCCACCCCCAACCACCCACTGGAGAGGAAAATCCACCCCATGAGCTGATCACAGCCTCCTAGGAGACACAGAGCCACTTCAGCTTTACCCCACTGACACGATTTCTCACAATTAAACTGCTGGTTTACCTTCTTCCCCACGAATCTCTTCATCCAGGTGGACTAACTGGGCCTGATTAGGGATGCAATGTTGCTTTCAGTAGAACTGGGGAGCTACAGGAGGAGTATGACATTTAGTGGGGCATCTTGCTAACCGGTAGATTGAAAGGACACAGAAACTAGATCAGATGGAAACATGCTTACTTTTTTCCACTGAAACTCTCTCAGCAGTGTTCAGCGACTCTCGACCTACTTCCTATAGCATCTCTTTGCTGTCACTTCCTTTGACAGATTGTCAGCACGCTTGTGAATCTGGAGATTAAGGAATGAATGCCTTGGAAGCAAAAGAGCTGGACTTTTTCTTCTTGATGTTCAGTCAAAACTTTTACAATCTAACCAGCAAGGCGCACAGCGACCAGCAAGGGAGCAACAAGTATCTCCAATGACTGGCATCCAGCAGGAATTGCTAATCAGCTGTGTAATTTCACTCACAAGTATGCACTTAAAAGGTGACTGATTTCTCATGAAACACCCTCATTCTTCTTTTTTTAGCTCAGGGCATGGATTAGCATCTACAAACAGCTTTGGGTTTTCTGCTTTCCCATGTTCCAGAGCTCCTGTCTGAAAAGACATTTTACATCAAAATATACTTGTAATTAGTTCCTTCCAAATGAATAAGAGTTTTAAATACCACTGGCTCCAAGCAGATGATCCTCTATTTCGCATCTACAAACACAGACGTTAGCTATAAATCCTGAAGTGAAAGGATCCTGTTTTCCATGCTTAGTTTCTTAATGGAAACCAGCGTTGCTACCAAAATACAAAACTGCCGTAGCAGATATAGTATATTAAGTTCTGCTCTAACTGAAATACTAGTAGTTACTCAAAACTTTAATTTCCAAGATGAGCACTAGCGCGGTGACCTGCTGGGTTGAGAAATACGGTTCAGTGTTTGGTAAGAACGGAAACATTCCTGAGGCGCACACACTTCGCAGGACTTTACTCAGGGCAACAGTAGGTGCTCCAACATGTTTAATTCATTTGAAACACGAGATGCTGAAGCTTAAGGTACCCAGTAGCTGCCTATTGCATTCCCAAAGCTTCCTGCCAGGCCATTCGCACGACTTCAGAGAGTTAAGACACTTATCTTATGCAGCACTTAAAGGGTCTGATTTTCCAACTACCAGTGCTCAATTTTCAAAAAAAACCCAGCCTTTTTCTTTGGGAGCAAGGACCGTGGGGGATAGGAGAAGGGGGAATACCCCAGGCAGACGTCTGAACTTTGGCTCCACATTACTCACTCCAAAATTGTCGGCCTAAAACACTACAAAGCCACACGAACCACACACAACGACACACACACACAGAAACGAAAATCCGGGCAGCCTGTTCACATCCACTAACCTACAGGCGCCTTTCGGAACAAAAAGCAACCGATCATGTATCATCAACAGGTCATCTGGCTGTTTCTTTGTGGGAAACAAAAAAAAAATACGAAAAGCCGCCGAACAGAAACCGGAAACGGTCTTTTTTTTTTTTTTTTCCCCGGGTCTCCCCCCGCCCCCCACACGCGTTCAAAATGGAAAAAATAAACCCATCGCCCTTCGGATGCAGAAACGCCAGCACTGGCTCGCTGAAAGGCTTTGTGATTTTCCTTGCCAAGCAGTGTTTTGTCAAGGCAGAGGAGTCCCAGCATATTAAAAAAAAAAAAAAAAAATTAGGAAAAAAAAAAAAAAAGGGTGGCCTTTAAGGCCAGAAACACGAGTGTTACAGCTACACTGCATTTTGCTTCCATGTATTACAGAAGCTGCATTTTTGCAGAGGTGAAGTAGCTGCAATTTTTGAGGAGGTAGCTAAAACAAAAACAAAGGGGAGGGGGGGAGAAAAATGCTTCCGGTATAAAAACGTTTAAGTGCTTTAAAATATACCCTTTAAGAGGCAAAAATTATTCAGCTGAAAACACAACTGCTCCTCCTCTCCCCTGCCTTCAGAAAATCTTCTCCGTGGTTGTTACAGGCGGAAATGTCCCCCTCCTATTAGATCTTCCTGAAAACGCATTATTTAACTAGGTGAAAACAAGAGTGAAAAGAAAAACCGGACACAAGTTGCGCTGGACGGCAGGCTGCTCACAAAAGAGCCGAGGCTGGGGAGACGGGAGAGAAACCCTGTGATTCCCCCAAGAAGCTTAAAACGAAAAGCACACAACTTACCTACCGACTATCTGGATTCTTCCAGAGTGAAACAACAACATCATATCTGGAAGAGC
>NW_020884950.1:932968-934164 GCF_003945725.1 Corapipo altera
TTTTTTTTTTTTTTTTTTTTTTTTTTTTTTTTTTTTTTTTTTTTAAGTGATGCTTTTTCCGAGGGCAGACGGCTCCGGCAGCCGCTCCATGACAAAGAGCTCCTCCAGCACATCCAGCCCCAGAGCGGGGCCAAGTCCGGGTGGGAAGGAAATAAGATTGAGGGAAAAAAAAAAAAAAAGACAAAAAACTTCCCAAAGCTCGGGAAAAAAAATAAAAATAAAAATAGAGAATTATTTTAGAAACAGCCGCAACGAGGGGAGCCCTGCGAGGCGCAGCACAAAGCGCGCAGGGCGGCGGGGAGGGGAGGAAGGAGCCTGGGGAAGGAAGAGGGGGGCAGGCCCCGGGCAGGCCCCCCACCTCCTCACGACAGCGCCGCGCGGATGGGGGGCTCTGTCGCGACAGGCGCGATACTCACCCCAGGGAGGAAGGCAGCGGGCAGCAGAGGCACCCCACGCCGGCAGGCCGGGATCGGGGGGGAAGGGGAAGGCGCAGCCTCAGCCTCCTCGCGGCCGCACGGAGGGCGATAGTTCCGACTGGGCGACAGGCGGAGGAGCCTCGCAGCGCTCAGTCCCCGCCACAGAGGGCTCCGGCGGTGCGAGCCACGGGCCGGGAAACTGCAGCAGCAGCGGCGGTGCTGGCGGTGGTATCTGCCGGGAAGCGGCGAGAGAGAAGCACCCGATATACGCCGGCTCCGCCGCCCTCCCGCCGACTGCCGCTGTCACCGCCGCCTCCCGCCCCGCCGGCCTCGCCTCACCGCCCGCCCGCCGGCGGGGCGGCACCCGCCCGGGAACCGCCCCCGGCCCGCGCCATGACGGGACTTGTAGTGCCCCCGCCGTGAGCAGAGCCCTGTGTGTGCCCATAGATACACATCCCTCTGTGTGTGCGTCCTCACACACCCACACACCTGTGTGTGTGTTCCCCCACAGATCCACTCTCCTGTGTGTCCCTACAGAGCCACACACCCGTGTGTGTGTCCCCACAGATCCACTCTCCTGTGTGTCCCCTCACAGATTTACACATTTGTGTGTGTTCCCACAGATCTGCACCCCCGTGTGTCCTCACAGATGCACACACCCCTGTGTGTGTGTCCCCAGAGATCCACTCTCCTGTGTGTCCCCACAGATCCACACACCCCTGTGTGTGTGTCCCCACAGATCCACACACCCCTGTGTGTGTGTCCCCACAGATCCACACA
>NW_020884950.1:934174-1136655 GCF_003945725.1 Corapipo altera
CCACAGATCCACACACCCCTGTGTGTGTGTCCCCACAGATCCACACATCCATGTGTGTCCCCACAGGTCCACACATTTGTGTGTGACCCCACAGATCCACACACCCCTTTGTGTCCCCACAGAGCCACAGGCCCTCATTTGTCAACACAGAGCCGCACACACCCTTGTGTAGGTACCTGTGCTTTTCTGTACTTCACTGCCCAGAAAGCAACTGAATCCTGGGCTGCATCCAAAGGAGTGTGGTCAGCAGGTAGAAGGAGGTGATTCTCCTCCTCTGCTCTTCTCTTGTGAGACCCCCCTGGAGCGTTGCATCCAGTTCTGGGGTCCCAAACACAGGAAGGACATGGAACTGCTGGAGCAAGTCCAGAGAAGGGCCACAAAGTTGATAAGAGCACTGAAGCACCTTCCTTACGAAGAAAGTTGAGGCTGTTCAGCCTGGAGAAGGGAAGGTTGCATGGAGACCTCATAGAAACCTTCCAGTGTCTGAAGGGGACCTACTGAGAAGCCAGAGGATTCTTCATTAGGAACTGTAATGATAGGACAAGGAGTAATGGGCACAAATTGAAAGAGGGGAAATTTAGGTTAGATATTAGGAAGAAATTTTTTACTCTGCGTGTGGTGAGACACTGGAACAGGTTGCCCAGGGATGGTTGCTCCATCCCTGAAAGTGTTCAAAGCCAGGTTGGATAAGGCCTTGAGCAACCTGGTCCAGTGGGATGTATCCCTGCCCATGGCAGAGGGGGGATTGGGACTAGGTGATCTTTAAGGTCCATTCCAACCCTTTAATATTCTATGATTCTATGTGTGCACACGTGTGTGTATATATATCCATATATGTATACATATGGATATATGTATGTACATACACATGTATGTATATGCATATGTGTTATGTATATGCATATGTGTTATGTATATGCATGTGTGTAGGTACATATGTATGTGTATAAAAACGTATACATGTATATATACACATGTATATGTATATGTGTGTATACACACAGACATATATATACAGAGCTGATGTTGCCTCAGTCCTCCCAGATATGTCTTGCTATGTGTGTATGGGGGCTTAAATAAACATATAAAAATCTACTTCAAGCAAGGCAGGAAGATTGCTCTGTATCACGGGCTGCTCCAGCTGTACTGCCAATGATGACTACTATAGTGGTTCTCCAAGAGTATTTGTCTGGACAAAACATATTGTTGAAATGAATGAATGAAACATATACCTGTTGAATGAACACATACACATGTTGAATGAAACATATACCTTGAAATACTATTTCAATTCAAAGACTCTTCTAGCCATGTATAGAAAGACTATATTAATTGATTTTGTTCTATGTTTTCCATAGCTCAAGAGAAAACACAGCCTGGACGTGGTCTTCAAACTTTTTTTTCATGTACGTAGTGAGAAACAGATTTTTAAGGAAAATGGGAGCTTTTACCACCACATCACTCAGAAAACAACGTGGTCCTTCTCCAGCACAACTCACAAAACCAATGGAGATGCTTCCATAGCCATCATACCACGAGCTGCTGAATTATCCAGGGTTAGGAATATCAGCGATGCCAGGCTGTGTAAACTCTGCTAGTCATTAATCTGAGTTTCATTGGCCCTGGGATTTTTAAGGAGAGATTAAGAGATATAACTCACAGCTCCCAGATTATAAAAACAAAAGGGTCGGGGTGACCATCCCTCCTGACCTCTGGCGCAACCCTACACATCCCAAAAATAGCTTTTGCCTCAAAGGCAGTATTTCTTTTGAAGAAGTGTTGACACCTGAGATAGAAATAGTCCCGATAGTAAATCCACCCACCCCTGCTTTTGGTGACTGCTTCAAACAAAGCCCGGTGTTAAAACTGAGCTCTCCAGGGAGTGCTTATTGGTTGGCCTTTGGATTTGCTGTAACTTTGTTCTCTGCACTCGACAGCCCATTATCTCTGCTGTATTTCCAACCCATGTATTTACAGCCCCCTGACAGAGGTGTCCTTTAATCTACTCTTTGCTGAGCTGCCAATACCAGCATCCCCCAGCCCTTCACTATGGGGCAAGTCATACCGTCATCCTTGAGCAGGAGCATACTCCACATCTCCCCAAAACTGCTGGAGGTATTTTTTCCCATGGGACTCAGCCACCAGGGAGTAAGGAGCACATGTGCAGGCACGTGGCAGATGGGTGGCAGGTGACGGCGGCGGTGCAGAGGAATGGGTGGAGCAGCTCCTGGCATTGGCTCTGACACCGAAAGCCTGCTGAGTCCCAGCTGGGTGGAAGTCATATCTCATCCCAGGGACCAGGTACTTCCTTTCCTGGGATGGCAGGCAAAAGCTGAGGGAAATGGGATGGGGAAGAAGGTGAGGAATTGGTGGAAAGCCACCATAGGCACAGACAGGCATCACGCTGAGATGAGCCCGCTGCTGCCTGACCCCTGTGTGCTGCCTGACGTGCTCGGAGCTTTACGTGTAATGAATCACTTGCCACACATGTGATGTAACATGACAGTGGTAATAGATCTCATTATTATCCAATTTACTAGGGGAAACTGAGGCGTGGAGAGGTGAATATTATGCCTGGGGCACACTGGGGCTAGATTACAGAAGACCTCGTGCTGCCATCCCATGCTTACTTTACAAAGCCATATGGGAATTAGGTACAGATGGCAGAAGCAGACATAGGCTATGTTGAAGAAAGCCTGGGAAGAGCTTGATCTTGGGAAGAGGATGAGCTTGGCATTCACATTACAGAGCTTTGCCCCTAACATTCATATCCTGCCACAACAAAAAGTCCCTCTTGCCATGTTGAATGGGGTCCCATTCAACTCCCAAGAGCTGCTCCAGTCTGCTGTCACACCCTGCACTCTTCTGTAGTATCTGATGGGTTTATCACTTTGACTCCTGGGTGGCTCCTTCCCGTTTTTGTCTGGCCATGCCACTTTCCTGAAGAAGATGAAATGACAATGAGAGATTTCCAGTATCTCAGCATCCCTGCTGCAGCCTTGTCCCTGCTGCCTCTGGGACAAGTCCTGGGTGCCAGCAATGCCAATGCTGAGCCTGGCCCTGTCCTGGCAGATCATCCACAACACCCACAGCAGGACCAGAGCCTGTGTCCCATTGCTGACCATCTTTTATTTAACTCTAAATTAACACCTTCATGATGGACTTCTGTTTCATGAATTGGCCCCATCCCTTCTTATATCCATGCAAGCCTTTATTCTTTGCACAACCCCTTGGCTCAGCCCTGCTCCCAGTTCCCTTTTCCCTCTCTATCCTGCCTCAGGGTTCATTTCTTTCTCAACGACTTTCAGAGGAAGCTTAAGAGACAAATCAGCATTACAAAGCATTCCTCTTGTAGTAGAAACAGTTTTCAGAAAGCTTTTATTTCCCTACTTTAAAAAAAAAAAAAAAGAAAAGAAAAAGAAAACAGCTGAGTTTGGTGACTGCTTTTGGTATTTCCTTATATGTAACACATGTCCCTTGCTATGGAAAAAGAGCAATCACCACTCAAGGCTTACAGTCTTCTATGACATGCCCAGAGGTCTGGAGAAGCTGGTGCTAAAAACTGGGCTTCAGAACTGAGCTCCTTGCTGGCAGGAAGCCTGGGGGCTGGTTTTCCCTCTGATCCTACCATGTCCCCTTGTATCATAAGCTTGTACCACCCCATGGAGAGACAGCAGGGAGCTGAAACATAAAAGACTCAATCTTTTGGGGGAGTCAAGCTGGCCTGAGGTGACCCAGCACCACAGATGATTGGTTGGAGAAAGGAGAGTAGGTAGGCAGAACATCCCCTTTCCTGATGCACCTCATTTCACAGCATTTTTTCCTTCCCAAAACTGAAACTTGGAGATGCAACTCAGTAAAGTGGAACTCTGAAATCATCTTTGATATTTAAATGACTATTTTCTGTTTTCTGACAGTCACATACTGTTCCAGTATTCATGTCGAACAGGCTCTCTGAGTCAGATGCAAAACAAAATGACACATGGTCCTCTCTAATGTTCCCATCAGAACACGTATGGTCCTGTGATCTCACTGCAGCAATGAAGAAATAGTGAAGGCTCTTGGCCAGGTTTCTGTGGATATGGCCCCAACAAAGCAACAGTTCATTCACATCTCGCTGCTCCTGTCTATATTATTAAATAAAACAATCCTGATCTAGAGTGGCTTGGCTGGGCTCAGGGCCATGCTGCTAAGCTGTCTGTGACCCCAAAAGCACATGGCTCATCCAAAACTCCTCTTCAGGGCATCTCATGGCCATGCCTAGATCATCTTCTAGACCTGGGCTGCCAAGTTCAACCTGCCAATACTTGACCAAGTCCTCCCCAAAACCTCAGAGAAGCCCCTCCTTCCAGGAAGAGAAACCATGTCCCCAAGGGGTGTCCTCATGCCTGTCTGAACGAGCTGCCTCCCCAGATTGCAAAACAGAAGCTCGCATCACCTTTCTCATCCAGCCCATAAGATTCAAAGGGTTTCAAACTTATACCCAAGCAAACTTCATCAGGGACTGATGCTGCTGGGACTGAGCATGATGAGAGGGTGCTGGGCAGGTGCTGGTGCCATGACATGCTGCAATTCATGCCTGTGTGGGTAATCACTGTGGCTCAGTGCCACGAGCTGTGATTAAGTCATTAGTCAGTCGCGTGAAAATATTTGAGATTACAAGTCAATGCTGAATTCCTTCTTGGAAGGGTTAAGGACATTAATATGTAACTCTGATGGACACCAGGTCAGAGCTTGTCAAACACATGGCATGATGCTGTAACCCAGAGCACAGACATCGGCCTGATCATCAGGTTTTGGGTTCTTTGAAAGGAGAGTGCTAATTCTTTTGACTCGTTACAAACTCAGACTTTGGTTCATCAAGGGCTCAACATCAAATCATGGTAGAAAAACTGAAGCACCCTGAGCTGATCCCTTCTTTCCCATGCCCAGTGGTATGCACTCACATCTGCACTCCACTTAGGCAGAGCAAAGGGGTGGCTGTGTAATCATCCGCAATCAATCAGGATGATCGTGTACGCCAATTAAATTACGTTCTTCCACCAGTTCTTAGAAATGTAATTTGCTTTAAGTTAATAAGCAAACATCTACCCTCTCAAAGTGTATTTGCAGAGCTGTAAAATCAAGGGGCACTTCATAACGGCAGAGAGGAGGGAGGGATGGAGCTGTCCTACCAGCACGGTGTTCAGCGAGGATGCTGCTGGCAGTTGCAGAGCAGTTGGCCACCCCAGATGGACACGTATCAATCCCCGTGACATACATTAATTAATGATATGGGACAAAAACTGCAGTCCTTTCAGAGGACCTCCCTTTAAAGACAACTGCAAAAGAGGAACTTAAGCGGACCATGAAGCCTCCCGCTGTCACTTCAGTGAGGATGGGATTGCACCCCGTGGGCTCTGGTATGTATTTCATTGTTTTTCCTGGAATGTGGGTCTAGAGGGAAAGTTTGTTCACCATTTACAGAGATTTCTCCACCAACTGTACCCTATTAGGTGCAGTAAGCCCTCCAACAGCACATCCCAGGTGCATCTCTTGGGTTTTTCAGATGGGAGAGAGTGCTTGGCTGCTGCAGAACATCACAGTGGTCCTCCCATGGATCATGCAAACATACATCTCAGCTTTCCCAGAGACCCACTCCCAAAATCAAAGGTTTTTTTTTCCTCTTCAATTTCTTTTGTTCTAAGACACGATCTCTGAAGCCGTCATGTGGAAGGACATCAGCCCCATGCATTTTCCCACAGAAGAGGATAGGGTAGCATCTCCCCCTCACCCAACTCACAACACAATCAGAAAAATGGAGGAGGCAGGTGTTACTTTAGCAAGGCATATTTAAATGCCTTTAATTAGGTGGAATGAAAACACCATGTGTCGCTCATTAGAGCTGTTGTATCAGTCTGGAGGGTGAAGTAATAAGAAAATCTGTACGTAGACATCAGCATGTGAGTACTCCTGGCACCCGTAGGATGGGTCCAGTTCTTAGGTGACCTCCACAGCCCCTTTTACTTATGAGGAAACTGAGGCAGAGAAAAATGAAGGGGCTTGGCCCAGAACATCATGAGCATTAGGGCCAGCACAGGAGAGTGAGCAGTGGACACGCTGAGATGGTACCTTACCCATATTTTAAAAGGACTGGCAAGCAGTGGGGGCACCCATAGCACCCACATCCATCCAGATGTTTCAGCCTTTCATGTCATACCCTCCTTTGAGAGGAGCAGCCACTGTCACCTCAGCAGTTTCTGAGTCCTTGAATCCTATGAAGACACACAAAACCAGAGATGTATATATATTTTCGCTTGCATTCAGCATAGGCAGCCAAAGCTTTTTTTTTTTTTTTCTGCCTCTCTGCATGTCATGGAAAAAAAATCCTCTGCTTTCTGCCTGGGAACTCATATGCCTGTTCGTTGTAGCTATGATTTAAGCCACATGAGCTGGCTGCGTGGTAACAGAGTAATACTCTTTCCTCGGCTTTCCCACTCGAACAGTATGATTAACACAGTGTTTTCTGGATGGTTGAAGTCTGGCAGTCCAAGGAAGAAGCTAAAGGGAAGGAGGCCACCACGAGCTCTGTCAAAAGAAGGTTTGTTCAATGGAGATTTGCAGAACCTGATTAAAAGGCTCTCAAGGGCCAGGCCAGCATAGCCACCTTCAACCCTTTGACCCCTTTTGAGTGTTGAGAGGTGACTTCAGCGAGTCCCACGATGGCCTGGCTGTGACTGGACCTACCAGGTCTCCTCTGGGCATCTCCAGCAGCATCGGAACGGAGGCCCGGACACCACCAGTGACATGGGTAACATCTTTGGGAGAGGAACTTAAAGGCTCCTACCAGCTGTAGAGGCATTGGGCATTGGGCTTCAAGGGTTGTATGCCAAGCATTTCAAACCTCTCATTTTCCCCATTCAATTTAGGGGTCCTATGGGACAGGTCTAGCAGCAGCTCTTGGTCTTTCTTCTCTAGACCAGCCAATAACTGTTGTGTTTGCCCCTTTCTTGGGGTCTGCATCTGTATCCTACCACTGGTTTGGGATTTCTCTTTGCTTTTAAGGTCACTGCTGGATTTTGGAGTCAAGACTTGGCCATTCATAACCATTTTTCATTCCTTTCACCTAAAAGATCAAAACATTTCCTGGCAATGCACTTTAATTTTCATTTACTGTCACTGAACTTCATTTGATCTTGTCCTACCGCCTGGGAAAATCTCCCTCCTTCAGCCCCTGAGTTTTACTCGGGCTTGCCTGAAGGAAATCATTAGGGTATTATTGAGGAAAAAGCCTTGTTCTGAATAGTATCCAGTGTATTACAACCCAGGCTGGTGTCTGCAGGCTTGGGATATGGCAGCCTGCTGCAACCCAGCATGAATCAGAGCTGTGAAAGCACAGGCTCACTAGGAGGAGCGAGTATCCCACCTTCCTAGCAAATGCTCAGCCCTGCCTGCCCACCAGCCAGGGCTCTGGTGGCTCCATGCATCTGGCATCATCCTGAGCAAGATGTGACACCATTCAACCCAACACTGGTGGTCTTTGTCAGGACCCCATCACCAAATAGCCTCTAATAGCTTGGTGATAAATGGCCCCTAATACATCTTTTCTGTGTCCGTGACAATGAAATAACCCATTCCAGAGCCTCAACACCATTTTGGAGCAGGCCAATGAGCTCAAGCATTGCCCAAGCATGGTTAAGAAGTTGTATGAGCTGGGGACCACTCAGAGGAGGCAGTTTGGATGGGACCACCTCATCTGGGGCTGCAGCAGGCACTGACAGCAGTAGTACATTGCCAGCTGGACTCAGGATCAAGAAGCCACCCACGACACAATTTATTAATATATGTGTTGTCTTTGAGTCTTGATGATGGTCCAAGTGACACTAGTGTAACCCAAGCTCACCCGCTTCCTCAGTGCTGGAAACACTGATGCTCCTCAGTGGGAGTGACCAATGTGATGCCCACCAAGCCAAGATTTACAGCCATGGGAAACAAGGCTTTCCCAGCAGGAAAACTAGAAAATGAAGGGGGAAACGTGTTGGTTTTTGAAACCTCATAGTCCAGTTGTGCAAAAGGGGAAGAGGAATGAAATGGTCATGGAGTGCCTCGTGAGTCACACAGACACTAAGGTGTGGTATCACAGCCTGCAGAGCTTGGCAGACCCACCCTTGCTTCGCTGCCTTTATGGCAGGAGCCAAGCAGTTTTTCAGGGCTGGGTGTTGACACTGTTTCTGGGTACAGCTGATCACCCAGGAAGATGGGCTTTCTTCTGGGCCACCCAGCATTAATAGCCCAGCAAATCCCGATGGGAGTGAGCAGTGCTCTGATGCAGCCCAGCCATGCCAAGACCAGCTGGTGCCTACCTCTGGCCTTGGCAGATACCATCACTCGTGTTCCTCTGGGGTGGGACACACAGATGCACTGATGGTGTTGTCTTGTACTGCCTGACGCACCAAAGGGAATAACAGAAACTGCAGAAGCAGCATGAGAAAAGCATCAGAGAGGCCAAAAGGAGGATTTTTTGGATGCATGCTCATAGCAAAGCCGGGCTTTGACCTCTGTAAGGCCAGGAAATGTAGGTGCGGTGTTCACGCCTGAATCTGGTGGCAGGAGTTTTCCCTACATAGCAACAGTTGTTATGTAGCAATAATACTTGGCAAATTTCAAGGCACTTGAGAAATATTAATTAATCTGCCCATCAGCCTTGTCAGGTAGGCAGCTAAATATTTTCATCTGTGCTTTACAGCTTGGGAAGTGAGACCAAATAAAAAAAAAAAAAAAGAAGCAGCTTGTCCATGGTCACAGCACGAGCAGCTGCCAAGATGCGGGTAGTGCTCAGCGACTGCCTCAGAGCAAGAGAGATGATGCAAAGGAAGACTAGATAGTGCATCAGGAGATTCAAAGAAAGCACCTAGTTTTTCAGTCCAGTGAAGCAAACCTCCCATCAGAGGGACTTCTCTGCTGCTGGCACTGGCATTTCACAGCTCAGTTTAATTATACTAATCACTTAGATGATGACTCCTGACATTCACCTTCATTAGCCACTGGCAGCCATGCTCAGCTGCTGCGACTTCAGAGCTATCAATGTCTGCTTTAAATAACCCATGAGTAAAATCAGCTGGGAGACAGTGTGTCTGGGCTCTCCTCTGGTGTAGCCTGCACGGAGGTGGCTGGGAATGCAAGACTGAAGCCAAACTGCAGTTTAATCCTGGCTGAGCATAGGTATGACCTTCTGGATGTCTTGGGGTGGAGAGAGTTTTCTTCTTTGGCAGAGCAGAAGTGGGGGGATGATGTGCAAGGGAGAACCAGGTGAAGTCAACAAGTTCAGTCCATGGCACCATCTTCCCAGTTGCCTTGGGAATGGTGTCATTGCTACACCTTCTGTTGCATAAACAAATAGCTGATGCCATAACCAGGCTTTAGCCCAAGGGTATTTTTGCCCCAGAGCCCATTTTCCCCAAACAAACAGAAATTCAGGTCACGCTGGGGGCAGTCATATCCTAAAGGCAGTGGATAGGACAGCTGGAAGGGCACAGCAAAAGGTAGGAGGACATGTGATGCCACAGCCACTTCTCAAAGCATGGGGCTGCATGGACAGGGAGCAAAGCTGGATCCTGTCCCACATCTTCAAGGCCACTGTCATGAACACACTGCCCTTGCTGGCAGTCTGCTTTACTTGCCTTAAATCAGGATGAAATGTAGGAAAACCACAAAATCTCAGACAGATCTCAAAGGTTATTAGGTGCTGCGATGCAGCTGCTTTGGTTTTCCTTCTTTATGGTTTAATGTGCTGTTTCCAGCTTGTGATTCCCATTTTACTAGGAACACAGACAAAACTTTCAGTGATGCCATTTTTCAAAGCAGAAGAATTTCAACTCAGCAGAATAAAAACAGACAGAGAGGTGAGATGCTATTGCTTTGTAGTTAAAGATGCTGCAGCAACGCTAAATGCCATATGTCACTCTTATCTGAGAGATCCCAATTACCGTCCCCAAAAAGCTCAAGAGGGTGACGATTTCAAACTGCTAGCAAGCAATTCCCCCAACACTGACCACAGTCCCAAAGTCTTTCCCTGAAATGTTTCTTCATTAAGTTTCTTTGCAAACTAATGCCCACAATAAATTCTCTCATGCAGGTTTTATTAGCAGGGGCCAGTCACTCATTAACTGCTGCGGCACGAAATGCTTGTTCAAAACACAGGAAGGCACCTGTTTGTAATTAATGAAAAAATAAAAAGCGCAAAACTTTTATGTTGTAAAAGCAGCATCATTTTAGCATGAGTAGAGCTGTTCAAAACAGGAGACATGAGTAATGCTCTCTGTGCCTGCAGCTCTCCTGAGAGGATCGGTGGGATGCTCTATTTATGAACAATGCATGGGATACAACACCACCGCCGTGGGGTAGTTGGACACTTAACTGCCATTGTACCTCTGGTACTTTGTAATGAGATGACTCATGCTTTAAAAAAAAAAAAAAAAGAAAAAAAATGGAAGATGTGAGATGGTTTCACTTTGGAGGATTTTAAATATTCCTTCATTCAACCCTTATAACTGACATTATGCACTTTCCTGAGTGTGAAAGTGCATGGAAAAAAAGGGGTAAAGATCTGTTCTTTGAGAAGAAGATTACCCATGGCATGCCCTGAGTGCTTATCTCTACTTTGAAGATCTTTGCTTTGCGTCTAGTCGAATTTCTCAGTGCTGGCTCTGGCATGCTGTATCTGCTGTATATTTTGGCTGATTTCTCTGCTGTACGTCTTGGGTTTTGCTGTGACACACATCACACAGTCTCTTAGGAATGCAATGGACTTTTGCACTCTCAGTGAGAAGGATGTTGTCACTGCAAACCTTTCCCGTGTAGCCACAGGAGTGTTTCTGAATGCTCCTCTCGAGGAGCACACACCCTCCTTCCCAGAAAGGCCATTCACTGCCTTTTTCCTGCTGCCAAACCACATGAGCACAGTTCCCTCTGCTTCAAAGGCGACCTCGGGTTTCCAGAGCACATGCCGCCAGTGACAGCACTGGTGGGCTAAAGCAACCCTAGAAATGGACCTGGGTGCCAAGCAAAGGGGGGGCGCATTTCTACCCCGGCAGGGTCCCGCTCCTCAGAGCATCTGTCTTCCTGAGCTTGTTTAGATGCAGTTTCAATGGTAAGAGTAAACTTCCCCAAGTTGTAAATTCATATGAGCCCACACCCCGTGGCCACTGCCCTTCACACGCTGCTGCAGCAATGGGCAGGATTCACCCTGCTTTGCATCCCTGCTGCACGGGAGGAAGGGGTGCACGATGTGTGCTGTGTACCCAAACCTCTCCGTGCTGCCAGTGGAAACCAGCAGCTGTACTGCTTTCCAGGCTGCAGCAGAGGCAGTGGCAGAGGAGCAGGCTCATGCAGGCATTGCTTGCTACCAGGCAACGATGAGGACAGAGCAGAGGGGAGAAAACGAGGTATCTCTGCAGCCGCTAACTGGTAGGTTTGTTTGTGTCAGGGTGGAGAGAGGACACGGCACCCTCCTGGCTTGGTCCGGGCTGGGAGGGACTGGGGACGGGACTGCCAGCACTGGGCATGTCCCTCCCAGGGAGGGTGCTCTGTTGCTTAATCCAGCACCTTCCTTCCAGTTCCTTCAGAAAGGAGGAAAAAAAGGAAAAAAAAAATAAAAAAGGCGATAGAGGCTCACAAACTCCTAGTTTCTGTACGTCTTGCCGAATATGTATACAGATTTTGATCCAACAGACACACTATTTTTAGTTTCCTTTGGGGTATGTTTGGGAGCAAGCCCTTAACTGTTGCTGTGCTGCTATAGAAACCGTATCCATGTACACTCACATGTTTACAATTGTTTCAAACGCCATAAACTTCCAAGGGCAAAATCAAGCAGCTTATTTCCATTAAAGTAACTGCCCTGATGTGGCTTTCTTTTACCTTTATTGATTATAGGACCCTTCTCAGCTTCATCCAGCCCCATGGAGCTTTCGTTTCGAGGAAGGTTTGCCAGCTCTTGCTGCCATGGTGCTTGGCAAACCTGGAGCAGAGCAGTTGCAAATCTGGCTTGAGGAAGGGAGAATGTTTTTGCTAGCTCTCCTTGACCTCAGCCATAAGAGGGGTGTTTAGCAGATACCAGGGCGCTCATGCAAAGCAGAGCTGCCTGCCCACTGCCTCCTCGTGCTCCATCCTGGTGCCGGGCAGTCGTTGGGAAAGGTTGTTCAGCCCTTGTGGCCAGGTCACAGCTATCTGGGACAGAGCAGCACCCTAACTTTAAAAAAAACCAAACAAACAACAAACACCCCCCCACACCAAAACCCCTCCCAAACCCCAAAGCATTTCAGTTTAAGCTTCAGGAAGAGAAAAAGCTTTTTTTAATTTACTTTTTAATATTTCCTAAGTTTAGGCTTCCCCAGCCCTTTCTGCTTTGAAGTCACCATCCTTCTCCTACAACAAAGGTTAGAAAAGGGCAGAGAAAAAGGTTTTATTTCCAGCATCCCAGGTGGACTGCAGATGTGAGACAGAAGAATTCTTTCCCGAATGTGAGACGAAGATGTATCATTTGAGCTGGATGAGGAGCACAGATTTCACACCATCCTTAAAGTGTTATCATCTGCAAGGTGGGTTGAGGGTTCAAGCGATCGTTCCCTTGGAGCGCCAGTCCCAAAACAGCCATGCTAGGGCAAAGTAGCTCCAGCCGTGGCCAGGCAGGGATGGATGACAGGGGACACCTCAGGGTTGGCTCATCACCCTTCAGAGCACACAAGCACATATCCCCTCCCTCCTGCTTGCTGTCTGAACCCCATCGCTTTGCTGTGTTGAGCTGGATACTCTGTCAGAGACACTCACAGACTCAACCACACCAAACTGGTTTTCCCTGTCCAGGAGCATCCAGGAGCAAAGTCCAAAGAAGGATTTGGCCTCCAGGGTCCATGTCTGCATTGAACACTGCCTGGTTCTGGAGGTGTGAGCTTTGAAATTTGTCCAGTAAAGCTCGGTGCATGCTCTACTAAGTTTAAGCTGGGTTCCCCCAAGTTATCTGAGATCAATGGGAGTCAGGTCTACACTGAAGTAAAGGAAATAAATGGGGATTTCTGCTGAGTTTGTTCCTAACCCGATTTAATGCCTTCAAAGTCAGCACCACCTACTTTGCCTCTTCCCTGTGCAAATATACCTGTGCTTACCTGATTATTATTTGCCATTCAACCCTGCAACAGTCAATTATTTATGTTTGCTAGGTCATGCAATACAGAACAAAACGACAACCAAATATGTAGCATCTGCAGTAACACCCAAACAGGTAAATAGAGGCCAATGTCAGCGGTTAGCTGTGGGTTGCCATTTGCCTGAGCCAGCAGTTTCACTCTCCGTGTGACTGCAGAAAACAAGAAAGTGGCCATCTGACCCAACACCTACCTTGCTGGAGGATCCTGTGCTGTGTTGTGCCACGCAGAAAGCCTCAGGTGAAGTAGCTGACCCCCATAAGATGCTTGTGGGGCAGAGGCAGTCACAACCATGATACTCTGGCCCCTGTGAGTTAGAAGCCACAGTATCTAAAACTCAGATCTTAGCCCAATGGCCAGTTTCTGAGTGGCTGGGTAATGACAGGTTATCTCTTACTGATGTGCTCAGTGCAAAGCAATCAAAACTTGGCAGTCAAAAAACCCCAGAGATTGTTGTCCAAAGAACATACTTCCCTGCAGCTGAAGTTTCTACTCTCTGGGAAATCCAGGCTGAGGATGTTGGTCAAGCCTTTCAGACTGTAGGATGTGCCACCAAACACATCTTGGGAGCTGCTTAGAGGGGGAAAAAAAGCATGTAGAAGGGGATGCTCCCAAAGGTCCTGTCCCCAGCTGTCACACTGCAGGAGCCCCTTTACACAACAAGTCAGGCAACGATCTCAGCATCACCATCAGGACAAAACCTGCCCTGACTCCTTCTTTCTAGCTCGCTCCCGTGGCCCAGAGACGGGTCCTACGTGATGCTGCGCTGCTGCTGCGTGGTCAGGGCTCAGTAGCATTGGTGGTAAAACTGTCTCAACTTGGGGAGTTTTGACTTTGTTTCTTTTACTACCAGTTCACACAACCTTCCCATCACCCTTTTTTGAGCTGTTTGGGTGTTCAGGCATAAACCAGTCGGGTGACGATGCATAAATTAGCTTGGCGCGGCTTCATGAATTAATTGGGTGCCCATGCGCGAGCTAATCAGGCACTCATGCGTGAATCATTTGGGTATTCATGCATGAACAGAAAGAGTACTCATGTGTAAATTAGTCAGGCTCTCATGGGTGCATCAATTGGTTGCCCAGGCATAGATGATCTGGGTTCTCATGCAGGCACTATCTGGGGGCTCATGCGTGAATTAATAGGGTGCTCGTGCATGCATTGATCAGCTGCTCATGCACGAACCTATTGGGTGCTCCTGTGTGAGCTAATTAGTGCCTGTGGGCAAATGCAGTAATCCCTGCAGTTCATGCCCAACTCAATCCTCTCCTCGAAGATCATGCTTAAAAGCTGTTTGAACACAAATCCTTTATCAACCTTACTTTCAACATCATCATAATCTTAATACACAACTATTACAAGCTCTGCTCCTGCTTTCTGCAGACCAGACAGAGGGATTAATACTGAAGCAGTGTCTGCATATGTTCTAAGACTTCACTCCTTGCCCCCGGAAATCAGAGTCTGGGAGCTACCAGCATTACAGCCCCAAGTTTTATCTGTTATGAGCTCCACCCCTTATACTATGGACTAGAATATCAGGGTCAACATTATCAAAGTCTAAATATATGTATTTTTCATTACTTCACCTCTTGTCCCTGAGGACTAGGATGGAGGAATTAATGTTGTGAAAACCTGGATGCAATACTTGTTGCAAATTTCATACCTGCAAAGCACTTAGCCAGGAAGGCCACAGCTGTCTGAACAAATACTCATTGCAAATCCCAGCCCTTGCACCTATTATGAATGTCAGGCCTTGTCCCTGCAAGAAAAAACATTACAGCAGTTCAAATATATGCCCATTACAAATGCAACACTTCTTCTGTGTCCCTAGAGCTCTGTCCTCCCAAGTCACCAACTTCATTTTTCCTGCTCCAGCTCTCCAGCCGAATGTTATGAGTTGATTTTTGCCCACTAAGGTCCTCCCTTATGCACAGAACACTTGTTAATGACCCTTTACTCTCCTGTGTAAGTTGTTCAGGTGCTCAAGTGTAAATGAATTGAGCACTCAGGTGCAAATTATTTTGGATGCAAAAGTACAAACACACTGGATGCTCATGCATAAGTGAATAGGATGCTCTTCCACTTACACACAGCATGAGCAGAGGTTGCACAGCAGCCAGCCTGGCCCAATTGACCATATCAGCAGTGGGTGTGCTTTGCACTTCGGGCTGTTTGGCTTCTCATTCCCCCTGTGCCTTAGGTCATGCTGTGGTGTTCCATCAGATGCTTTTGTGTCCCATGCCTGCTGTAATTTTCATAGGCTGGTGAGGGAGGGACAAGGGGGATTGAGGTATAAGACTGTGGGTGATATTTTCCATGGACACATGACATTGGTGAAAAACACTACACGTTTCTACTCAAATGCAGAGATTGGGCAATCCCAGGGCGAGCTGTGGATTCCTTTAGTCGTGTTAGTTAGCACCTTCACTGGCAGATGTCATTGCAGATGACCTCTTGTTGGAAATATAGATGTGCTAAAGCAGTGCCAAGAATACGGAAGGGGACAGGAGCTGGATCCATCCAAGCTGCACCACTCATGCACCGCTTCCTTCTGGAGCCTGTCCTCCAGCATGGAACACAGCCAGCACATCCTGGAGGGGTTTGACATCTGAACCTCTGTCAGTGTGATATGAGAACACTGATCTTTGGTGGCTCCCCAGCTGTCATCTCTCCAAGAGCAGAAGGGTTTGGGACACCTCGTACTCAAGTCACCACTGAGCTTCAAAGGTGAGGAATTGTCATTCTGACCCAGAGATGTCTCTGCTCCAGCTCTTCTTGGCTGGGGGGGCTGAGGGACCTGGAAACCTGGTCTATCAACAAAAGGCTGGTGTTCTCACAAAAGGGCAAGCCAGCCAAATTATGACAGGTAGTCATTGATACCAAGCAAAGCTGGGGCTGCAGGATGGAATCTCCTCGAGGCGTGGTCTGCACCTTCTCGTGAACTGTGCATGGTGCTCAACACACTGTTCTCAGTGAACAATGCAACACGACAGCTAATTCCCTTAATCCCTGTGGGCTGAGTGTGAGCTAAGCCCTTCTTCAAAGGGCAGCATTCATTCAGCATCTCAGTTGGGCACAGACATCACAGCTTCCAAATTTGTACGTCGGGTGATGGCACCATCAGGAGACACTCAACCCACCCTATCACAGATACAAACATGGAGCCAGTGTCTAAAAACTGGAATTATTTCAAAGCCAGGATCACTGAGCACAGATGGAATGTGAAATTATCACCATGGAGAAGTAGACTTCAACTCAAGGCATCCCAAAATTATTTCTTCTGTGACTCTGAGAATGGTTTACAGAAGCTGTAAATAAATCACATACATAACCACATCTCATGGTAGGGTTACCCCATATGAATGCCCAGAGATTAATTCCTCCACATGTGAATTGTTCAACAGGCTGCACATCTTCATCACGATAACATCTACAAAATCTGCAGGCAGAGCATTCGGGTGTGCTCCTGCCTGATGCCACCAGCACCTCGTCTCCAAAGCCACATATGTCTTTGTGCAGTTTCTGAAAGCCCCATGACGCCACTGAGGGAAGCCACTGACCAGCCTCAGACAAGCCCTGAGGATCACCTGGTGCACCATGGCAAGATATGGCACATCACACACCCCTCACCCAGGAGGCTCTCGCTACCCAGGAATGGGCACTTGGAGAAAGCTGGCCATGACAGATGGGGGAGCCAAAATTAAAGGGCTTTTTTTCCCACTGTATTTAAAGAAAACAGCTTTAATGGGGAGAGAAGGAGTTATGGTAACAGAGGGAAGTTTGAGGGCAGGCAGGGATTTGCTTCCCATTGCAAAAGGCAGCGGGAGGGGGTTGCTTTGCCTGAAGACAGGATTAGCTGGCATTTCAAAAGGAGGTGGCTGAGGAAAGTATTCAGTAGTAAAATTCACATGCTTCAAGTGTGCACTGAAGTTCAGGGACAATTTTCATATGCCCTTGGAATATTTCCTGCTTGACAAAGCCACAGCAAATCCCAACAATAACCAGAAGAAGAGGCCGATGCCGCCTCATTTGAGGTCCCTTCAAATAGCTTGGGAGCGCTCCAAGGCTCCAAGGAAGGGCTTGGAGGTTACAGAACAGGCTGCACTTTCTTCTTGAAGCGAGGAGACATCTTCATGCACATTATTACACATGAGTATCTGGAGACCAGGTAGGCCCAGTAGCATTGCATGCAGAAGAAAGCATGATATGTGTAAAGAGCATGAGAGGGCTTGCAAAGCAGTGGTGGTGGCTTCTTATTCAGAGGCCACCACAAGCTAGAAAGTAATAGAGCTGTGAATGCCAAAATAATTCACCAGGTGGGAGCGGGAAAACTTGAATACTCTGAAGCAAACTTGTCTGCTAAGGGAGGATTGAAGAGCCATGTATTAAAAGATAAGACTTAAAAAATTGTCAGTGGACCCAGGCAGATGGTGCCTGCACATGCTGATGGGTCCTGAGGAGGCCCCACTGCTGGTCCAGAACCAAATTTAAAGTTCAAGCCATTGGACTGATCTCAGCTGCAATAGCAGGAGAGATGCTCCAAAATAACTTTCACCAGGAAAGTTATCACAGGCAGTATCCATCATTTCACCATGGAGGGGGCATGATTGATTTTCATTCTTTCCTTTAGGAGGGGATCAAGATGGATTTTGTTCTCACTCTTAGATCTTAATACACCTTAAATAGATCTGTCCTGCCATGGGATGTCCACATGTTCAACTCTCCCATTCGTCCTGCCTTTGCTGAAGACTGAAACCATTCCAAAAGGAGGGCACATTCCAGAGGGCACATGAGCACGTGTTCCCCCTTGCCACAATTGATGAACCACTCAGCTGAGGATCTGCTCAACAGGACAGGCTTCAAAACAGTTTTACAGGAGCTCTGGCAATAAAAGATGCATGTCAGGACAGCAGATAAAACACTTAAAAGGTGATTGGAGTTGAGATTGCAGCCGCTGGAGTTTATTGTGCTGGAAAGCAGCCATGTGTGACTGGGTGAAAACTCACTGACTGTAGAAAAACTTTTGGGATACTCAGAGCCTCTTCTCTTCCTCTGGTGCTGCAGGAAAAGAATACACAACCCCCATCTCAGGCTTGGTTTAATTTTTCTGATGCAACCCCCCCCAACCTCTATTTTTTGTCTCTGCTCAAGCACTTGTGTATAACTTGAAGCAAAGGTTTTTTCCAAGTCATTTAACCCCTGAAAATCAACTTCTCTCTCATTTTCAATTAGGACTGAAGTCCTTTGATTTAAAAGCAAAGATAATTTCAAAAGCAAAGTTATTTAGAAATATTTTAAAATGCTTTAATTGTTTTTAAATGTTTTCTATAGTCTTTTAAAGAAAATTGCTTTTTTATGGAAAATATCGGTATAAGCCATGTGGCATTGAAAAGAAGGCTGCTGTGCCTGTGTGGTACAACTGACAGGGGGAGGAATAAGGAGTTTTTTGGAGTGCCCTGTGCAAGAAGTGCCCGCTCAGTGTGGGGTTTTCCCTGTTCCTCCAGTCCACTGAGCTCAGATGGCTTTTTCCTCCCCAGAGTGGTGTGTGCTCATGTGTATGTGGCACATCACTTTGCTGCTTTCTCATAGTGAGAAAGATTTATTTGCAGAAAGGGTTTCTGAAATATAGAACTAAATCCTATAACCTGACCCCAGCATCCTTCTGGATGGGAGTGGAGTGGTCTCAGCACTCAGTGGGGTCCAGCCCCTACATAAAGATGCCTGTTTAAGGAGTCTCACCTATATGAAAATACACCTTTGCTGAAGGGTAAGCTTTGCATCTCCTCATATACAGCCCAAAAATGATGCTTTTTTTTTGCTCTGATGCAGCTGAGAGTCTCTTTCCCACAAACCATTGAGGGAACATTGGGAAATAAAGCAAGATTTCAACATGTGCAATACAGTTACAACTGTGAAAGCATCTGCAATGCAGGTTTCCTTGTGCTTTCCTTGTCCTGAGAGACAAACCCAACTCAACTAATGAAGGGAATTCATGAGGGCCACATGCCCAGTGCCCCAGGAGACCTCCACAGTTGCCTGGGTGCTCCTACCAGACCATGGCAATCCCAAAAAGGCTGGGTAAAACAATAACACTATTCCCTCAGGCTCAGAAACACACTCAAGCACTTGTAAAACCTTAGGCCTATACTTAAATCCCTGAGGTTTTATTCCCTTAAGCCATGTATGCCTTCTCCATGTGTTGAGTCAGGATGCTCATGCACAGAGTGAGAAAATGTTGCTTCAACCTGCTTATACCTCTGATATGGGATCAATACCTGAATGGAGCATCTCTCCCAGAGGACACTGGCATAGCTCTCCTACGTGGAAGAGAATAGAGAAGGTTTGGCTCAACTCCTCCACTAACATGATCCATCAGATAAGATCAGACCACAAATGACTGCCTGGACAGATGCTACATTATTTATTAGAGAAGGCTACTGATATGAGGCATGGGGCCAAGAAGGAGGGGGAGTAGATGGTAAAGAAGATA
Organism: Corapipo altera; assembly: GCF_003945725.1. Taxonomy (NCBI): domain Eukaryota; kingdom Metazoa; phylum Chordata; class Aves; order Passeriformes; family Pipridae; genus Corapipo; species Corapipo altera. The sequence goes on from NW_020884950.1 coordinate 953,846, forward strand.
AAAATACAATATTTGTTAACCTCTAGAATAAAAGGACATGAGAAAGAGGGAGCACAGAGCATCTGCACAATTTCTGCCCCCAGGAAAGACATCAGACTTATGTTTTTTATAAGTGTTTTCCTACTTCTTCGTGAAGAAAGGGGCCCCCTTGGTATATCACGTTCCGCAGTATTTCCCCACTCAGAGACGCTGGGACTCCTCAGCAGACAAACAGGTCCCCGGGCACTGCTTGATCAGTGCCCAAACTTGACAAGTTAGGGCTTTCTTTGCTGAGTTTTGAGGCACGGTGGCAGGATGGGAGGTGAAAGGCATCCAAAGGAAAGACAAAGGCAGTGGTGAGGCTTTCTTCTGAATGCCTTGCTCGTGCTGCGGTCCCTGGAGCATCTTAAACCCCAGCCCATACACACTCAAGCACATCACCCCATGGGGACCCTGGAAGCAGCAGCCTGCCCCTGAGGCACTGCAGCAAGTCTTGTCCAGTGAGCCCTGCTCATGACACTGTCAGCTCTTAGCTTAGACACCTCAAAAACAGCTCCCAGGGTCCATCAGCTGCAGCAGAGATGATCCACAGGGGACTGGAGAGAGGTGACTGCAACACCAGGATGCTGTGATGTGACAGGTAGTGAGGCAATGGTGAAGTGAAATAATTCTTGGACTTATAATAATAATAATAATAATAATAATTAATATATTATAAATATAATATTGTAGCTGACTGAAGCATTCAAGCTGGAGGAGCAAATTGTTCATGTCAGCAGAGAATTCGCTGATTTTTCTTGAACATACAGCAGCTGCTGCTGCCACCCTGCTGCCACTGTTGCTACAGGGCTTGACTTTTCATGCTGCAGCCTGGTTGAGGAGATGCTGGGTGGGAAGCTGAGGGCTTCAAAGGCTGCTGCCTCCTCCCAGCAGCTCTGGGTGATGGCTGGGGTGCAACACGGCTGTGGTTCACCCAGGCAGGGGGCTGGAGAAACCACTGCCACCGAAGTGGAGGCAAGGACAAAAAAATAGGAGTACAGGGAAAAAGCAGAGCAGGGAGGTCTTGGTGTAGGGTTTCAAACAGCTTTGGAGTAGCTGGAAATAACCGGAGGGGCCTGTTTCTGAGCAACTTTGTGCAACTTTTTTCTTGCACCAATGCAAACCAGATTGGGTTGGAGCAGAAAAAGCTGGAGGAGGTGATATGGAGCTGTGCTCTGCTTGCTGCCACTGAGGCGGGGTCAAGCAGGGGAGAAGCCTTGAGGGATAATGAATGAATTTAGCAACTGGGGGCTCATGAATTAACCGCTGGGGGCTGGAAACTGGGGCAATGTTGCAGTCATGAGGAGCAGCAGGAAAGAGAGATGACCATGGATCTCGCTTGTTCTTTTGACCTAGGCAGCTGTCTGGACACCAGGAACCTCAGCACAGTCAGTCAGAGCAAGTCTTGGTGCAATGTATTTTTTTAGAGGGGCAAGCTAAAGTCCTGCTTCCCTCTGTGCTGCCATCTCCTCCAGATCGCTGCCTTAAGCAGTGATGGGTTCTCTGCCTCTTCCCTCTGCCCCCAAGCCTCCCTCGAACAATGTTTCTGGTGGCTTCTTCAGGTCACATTTAATTTATCCTCATTAGTTTCTTTTCATGCGACAGTTTTCTTACTCTCCTCCTTCCTCTACAGGTTCCTCTTTCCCCTGTAAAGCCCACTGCCCAAAAAGCCCAAGTGCCATGGTCTAATCATGCTGGTGGGTGTCTGCAGGATGGTGTTTATGACATCAACCCTACCACAGGACTGTGTTTACTCCACCTGCAGCATCAACCATCCAGGTCCCTAAAACTTGTCACTGCTGTCCTTCCTCTTTCTGGTCCCCCTTACATCCACATCACCTCCTCCACATACAGTTATGAGCTGTGCCTGAGGTCCCACAGAGACGCACACGCAGCTCACCTGGGCACACACAGCTCACCTTCTTCATGGTTGAAGAAATTATCCCTTCAGCTGACATATTTAAGTCTCCAACCCTACTGGGTAAAAATCTGAGTGCTCTCATCATATATGATGTACAGATGACATTGCTACACACCCTAAACCCTTTTCTCATGGGTGTCACCCCCAAAATTCACATGTGGAGATAGGACATGTGTTTGAGAGTAGAAATAGCAGATGTAATATCAGAGAGGAATCATGGGTTGGTAGGAAGGGAAGGGGAATAAGGATGGTGCAGCTTTGGGCTGGGGTTATTCCAACTGGGATCATCCTCTCCTCCATCCACCAAAGCAGATACTCCCCCCAGATCCCTTTAGTGCTTCCAGGGCTGGACATCACCACCCAACTGTGCAGGAGGACTTACACCCACCATACCCTTTAACCAAGGGGGTCCCTTTTAGGTGCCAGAGGTTCTTGTCCTCCCTGGGTGCCCTCTCTCCTTGCCTGGACTCGTGCCAGGACAGCAGGAGCAGGTTCCAATGCTGCAGTCCTGTCCAGGCATGATCAAAGCCCTGCAATAGAGTTATCTCTGTGCACACTAAGGACCAGGCAAGCCCATTGCATGAACGCAAATTTTGGGGCTTTAATTAGCCAAGTAGGGAAAAGCTGCTCTATCTTTAAAGCAATCTATGCATATTTAAAGGGAAAAACAAAAGCTTTGAAATCAGAGACTCAGAAGGAGTGAGAGAAAACTGAGCTCAAAACCATTCTATTGCTTAGTGGCATTGTGTTGAACCAAAAGTTTTTTGGAAAAAAATTCCATCCCTATTGTCCCTCCTCTGAAAATCAGTCCTTGTAGGTGTCAGGGCTCACGTAGATTGAAGGCTCCAGCTTGCCAAGGCATTAGGAATTGCAGAAGTTAGGTAGGGATGAAGCAACATCCCTCAAAGGAAAAATTCCTGGGACCACTGCCTCCATGACCTCCCAAGCTCTCAGGCACCCAGACGTCTTGCACCAAAGCCATGACCAGGAAATTTTTTTTTTTTGCATCAAATGTATAAGAAAATAAGTATATTAAGATCTCCACCCAACAAGACACACATCTGAAACTGAAAGCTGTGCTGCAGAGGGGCCCGGAAGATCAAAGGCTTTTCTACCTTCCTTGAAGCTGTGCTTGAAACAACTATTCTTTTCAAAATCCTGCATTTTATTCAAAGCTCAGTGGGAGCTGATGTCTTGCCTGTTTATTTTCAGTTGCTAGTGGTTTGTCTGCAACCAAAATAAGCCTTTTCTTAAGCCTTTCTTTGCAACATCACTCAAGGGATGGGAGCCATACGTGTCCCAGGGCAAGACTCTCGGGGTGCCACGGGCTCATCCTGCCTGGGACAGCCCTGAAATCTTTCATGCCTAGTCCCACATTGCATTTTGGGGATGTGCTTTGAGGTTTTACTGCTGCATTGTCTTACTGCTGTTGCCAAGCCAAATTTCCTGTTTTCAAGGCTCTGCCAGTAGTCACCCAGCACTTGCTGTAACCTTGTACATTTTGATTTTTAGCACCAAGTCCCATTTTAGGCAGAACCCATTAAAATCATTATGTGCTACCATATAAATCTCCATCTGCCATGTCACACAGTGAGTGACATTTCCTGACGGTGTGTTCCATCATCACGGGACCTATTTTTAAAGCACTGATATAAAGTTTTAATGACTACCATGAATTAGCATGTGGCTGAAACCACCTCTACCCCAAAAAACCCAGTTTTTGACACTTTTATTCTGCTTGTCTGGGGAGTAACTGTTCTACTCACTGTTTTTTCAGGGCTTCAAGTCCATGAAACTCAGTTTTGGTCTTCTTTTTTGGTTGCAAACTCTTCTTTTAAGAGTTATGGCTTCCCTGCCGTGTACCCCCTGGCATGGTCTTGCTGTCTCCATTAAGTAGGAGCACCTCTTGCCTAATTTCAGCAAGTCACTGCAGAGGGTAGCACCCTCCAAGACTGTTAGTAAGGCTCCACAGGTTTTCACAGAGATTGGTGGGTGGTTATAGAATTAAAAAATAACCCTACTGATAGCTTTGCTGGGGGAAAGGCTGTAGGTTAGCCTGTCCCACATCAGACATCAGGGAATCCACATGAGAGAGCTGTTGAAAACCAGGCTTTTAGGTACACTGAGCAGCTCATTACTGAAAAGCGTCTCAAATTCAGATTCACACTTCTGCTCTGTTTTCTTTCCAAGATCAATAATGAAGAAATAATGAAGGATAAATAAAGAGGGGCTGAAATGAAACTTCACCCTAGCGTGCCATGTTTCTCCACTGTTTCGCTCCAGGTCCTGCTCTTGTGTTCTTCTTGTTGTCGTTGTTCTTCTTCTTCTCCTTCTTCTTCATCTTCTTCTTCACTGCTACTACTACTGCTACTGATTCCTGTTTCAGATGCAAACTGAACTCCAGCCACACTGGAACCAGCGCCTGGCCTTCAGGTGCCCCTATGGAGCAGACATGTGGTGCAGATGCAACAGGGGTTAAAAAAACGAAAACCCAGAGCTTGGGGGATGAAACAGGGATTTGGTACTTTCCAGTAGGATCCATTTTACATGAAGAAGTTATCACAGAGGGAAGCAATAAACAAAAGTTTCCTCCTTATGCGAGGGAGCAGGGTGAGTCATGGAGCACTTACGACTTTCATCCAGGCAGCTAAAAATTAGGGGGAACTGTATGTGTGGGTCCCAGCCCTGTCTAGACTCCATAGATGTTCACAGAAGGAGGATAACAGGCAAAAGAGGTGAAGGGGCAGGCTTCTCTCCCTAAAGCATCCCAGTAATTAAGCAGAGACCTTGTTAAGTCATGGTGCTCTGGCACCAAAGCTCTGGCACCAAAGCTACACCAGTGCCTTGTGCTGACCTGCCTGTGTGGGAAGCAACACTGCTCTGGTATAACCCATGCTGCCTTTGCCTTCAGCCTCCACAGGACACAGCCAAAAAACTCTCTTGGTGATGTGTTAAAATTAGATGACACCAAATTACACCTGAGTATGGCCCGAGGCAAACGCCCAGGTCCCACCAATTCCAGCGCAAGTGCTCGAGTGCCCAGCTGTCTGCACAAAGCTCAGCCCACAGCAATTTCATGCACCGAGCAAAAAGAGGTAAAACTGATTCATGAGGGGGAGGGAAAAGAAATGAGTCAGGCTGAAGAGTCCTAAACTCTTCTTTGACCATCATGTGCAAGCCCTACAACTTCCCCTGAAAGGCTTGCACGGGAGTCCCATCTGCCACCGGGAGGCATTGGTGGATGAGACGTAGGAATGGGATGAAACCTCTGCTGCTTCTGCAATTTTGCCTAAAATCAAGGAAAACGCTGAGAGCAACCTGTTCAATGTGGTAGAGACTGGCCAAAACAAAGGCTGGGGCAACGGTGTCATGATGGCCTCCCACATACCTGTCCCAAGCCTGGGAGGGACAGCTTGGGGTAAGGAGAAGAGATAGGGTCATATATCCAGCCCATTCTGTCAGTTAGGAAAATGAGAAAATGATGCTTTTTAATGTCATCAAGATGCACTTATTGCTGTCACCCTCTGAGTTACAGAAACCAACTAGTCCAGTCTAAAAGAAAAGTCAGGGGCATCTTTTGCTGTTTTGTAAGAGGGCAGACATTTCTGCAATTACCTGGCTTCAAATAGGCATCTTCACGAGCTGGTGCAGATAATGTCCAACATAAAGGGGGGAGCAGCCTTTACCCTCAATCATTACTGACTGGTCAGATTCGTCATGCCCTTAATAAAAATTTGAGGGCAGGCTTAGCTGCTTATGTAAAACTCCTATTTCTGATTCAAATCATGATGTAATTTAAATATCAATAATTTTTCCCAGAAAAATCAGTTGGGTCAGTTGGATGGCAAGGCTGTGTATCTATGCTGCCATAAGACTTCCTCTGCGTAAAACAGGGAGACCTTTTGACCCGAGGGACTTTGCTTCCTGTGGAGGAAATCAAGAAGGAGCAGAGTTCACTGGGATCAAAGTAAGCCTTTACACAAGAGCAAATTTCCACACACATGCCTGTATGCGAGAAGGGAATGCACAGCCCCAGTAGCCCATAAAACATCTGATCCAGAAGGATATTTTCACCATGACTTCAGATTCACTCTGTTTCAAGGTTGTCTCCAAGTAGAAGAAAGCCTTTATGGCACTGCAATTCAGTGTGGGCCATTAGCAAACCCCCAATCCCAACGTAGCCACGGTGCTTTTGAGCACCAGCAGCTGGTGGGAGTGGTGGGTGGTCTTGTGGCTGGTTAGTTTTTGGTTATTTTAGAGAAACTGCCTTGATTCCTGCTGCCTTCAGCCAGCTGCAAGACTTTGCTACCAGCAGCAGTTTCTACAGTCCCAGAGTCTGGTTTACTGGGGCCACCACTTTGGTGCTTGGGTCTGCATCTCTTTGTCATCCCTGTATCCATAGCTGGCCAGAAGGATGTCAAAGGGAGGATGTCTCAGGAAGAAAGAGGTTTGGGGAGAGGGAAACCAGGATGTGCTCCTCTCTCCTTCCCACCCTACCACCAACAGAGCAGAAAGCAAAAAGGAACAGGGCTGTGGGAAAGGAAGGGAGTTTGGGGGTTGCATTCCCTCTGCTTTCTCATGAAGGCTGGAAGTGGATGAGCAGTTGTGTGGGGAGAGGAATATCCACTTGGCCCCCCAAAATGAGAGCAGTTTCCCAGAATTTTGGGAAACAGAAATAACAAGCAGGGTATCTGTCACTGACAATTGACTGGAAGCAGCAACTTGTGACCGAGTCACAGCACAGCCTTTGACAAAATGGGAGGGATAGGGAAAGCAGCCCCTTTTATTGACACTGGCTGCTACATTTCTCACTTTTGGAGCAGAGAGTTGAGCAGCTGCTATTGCTGGGACTGCAGGAAAGCATCTCTGAGCCACTTGGCATGAAGGAGGGGAGCGGGTTCATCCCTGTGGAGTCCTGGCTCTTCTTGTCGACCTTTTTTATTTTGCTTCCTTTAAAGGCTGGGAGGAAAGAGGGAGAGAGTACCAGAGCAACTTGGTCTGAAAGAAAAAAAAAAAAAAAGGCAAGTGGAAGATGTGGATTGCCTGGCAGAGACCCAAAGCACAAGAGCACAGAGACCGTGAGAAAAATGTAAGTTTACTGTCCAACTGGATGGAAATCAGATGCCGCATTGGGACTTCACAGGACTTGTAAATGAATAAAGGAACGGGCAGGAAGGGAAGGAAGATCCAGCCAGGCTGGAGGAGGCAAACCAGCAGGGCCTTGATCCCGATGTGGTTAATATCCATGGGATTTATTCCTACAGGCTGCAGTGAGCCTCCTATCACAGCATAAATCCTTCACCAACAGCTTAACCAAATCTCCTGAGAAAGGAGGAGTGGAGTCTTCAGGGCTTTGTTGTTGTAAGTAGCTGAGGAGGAGAAGGGAAGCATGAGAATGGGGAAGAGAGCCATTGCAAGCCTTGCTGGATGCTACCAGTAGAGTTGTCCTTACCCACCAGGTAAGGACAACTGCTCTGGTGGCGCTAGACAGCATCCAGCACTGTTCCCAATTCACCCAGTGGCTGCTCAGATACAAGGCCTAGGGATGACAGGGTGTCTGCTGGGGATGGATGACCCTGAGGTCCAGAGTGGTAGGAGGACAGAGGGGATAGCAGAAGAGATGTGATACTCCCTAGGGATGCCCTGCAGCAGGATGGGCACAGCTGCCTTTGGAGCTCAAGTGACTTTTCCTGTTCAATGTGCAGTCAGAGCATGGTACACACATTGAGATTAATGGAAGAAGTTGCCCATGCCCCTGCTTTTATTACACACATATACACTCAAGTCCAACCCCGGCTATTTCACTTGGAATACGACTTGATCCAGGGGGACCTCCTATTTGTATCCACCTGGTGAAAGGCAAAACCCATGCGAGAAGCACCAATTAAAGGACAATAAAAGAAGCCTTTGTGAGCTCTGTCTCAACCATGCAAAAAGGGGGAATGCTTAGAGACTTCTGCCCGAAACTACTCACAAGTGAACACCTGGACATGACTTGCCTCACACCTGCTCCTGTGTAGAGACCAAAGTGCTCCATGATGACTCATCACTGGACTCAGTGAGCAGGTCCAGGGTGGGCACTAATTGGAAACACAGTGATCAGAGCATCCTGCTCCATGCACTGTGCTCAGCCTGCCAGGCCCCTTTCTGTGAGGAAACAAAGTTGAGCTCCTTGTACAGGAGCACTTGGGGGCTCCCTAACAACTTGCCATGGACCAGGGCACTGCAATGTGAAAAGCTATAAATACCAATCAGGATGGCTGCTGCCCCAAAACACTCCACTCCATGGGGCCAGGGCAGTAAGGTGGCAGCCTCTGTTAGTGTAGTGCCCTTGGAGGCCATCATGAGAGGAGGTTTCCCTGTGCAAGGGCAGCATCTACCCCACAGAAGATTTCATCCCACCTTCAGTGAGGTCTAAGTGGGAGAGATGTTGGAGGCGGGTGAGAAAGCACTTGGGGAGAACAGGAACATGCAGAAAATGTTCAGAGAGGGCAAGTGAGCTCCATAGTTGTCACTAAGGTAGTGTGGAGCCTTATAAAAAAAGCCCAAACAACAAAACCCCCACAAAACCTTCATCTGAACACGCACGTCTTTATGACCTGGTAGGACCTTGGATAGAGATGTCCGGGATCAGGGCTCCCTCTAGAGGGTTTTGCACAGGCAGCAAATGGCCATACTGTGGCCTTGGGAAGAGGATGGATGGGAGCCCAAATTGTCCTGAGCCAGTATGAGCATCTTCAGCTCTGCCACGGGGGGATGGCAATGGTAGACACTCCGTATGCTTTGCAAGAAGGTTGTTTACATTGGTTGTTTAAGCCAAGCAGGATATGGGGAGAGGGAAGTTGGAAGTGACTTTGTTGGTGCAGGCAGAGCTGGATCCATGCTCTGAGATCCTGTTGAGGGGTTGGAATGATTTAGGGCCAAGCACCATGTCCTGAGATCAGAGCAGCAGGACATAGCCAGGAGTCACATAAAGGTGACCTGCCTGCACCTCTGGGTGAGGAGGACTTAGATGGGCAACAGAACTCAGAACTGGCTACCACCAGGAGACACACCCCACCATGAAGCCTTCAGCTTCAGACACCAGGATAAACTCCTTATCAGAGCAGTGCTGTGGTGCCCTGAAGGAGCAGCCTTGGAAGATGACCCAGTCAGTGACCTCCAGGGCAGCCCATCACCGGACAGATGGCTCCTGGCTGGCGGCTCTGGCAGTGATTTACCGCTACTGACTTGTCCTCAGACATCTCTGAGTGCTCTTGCATCAAAAGATGTTTTCACTTTCTAATAAACCTGCTTGACAGCCCTCCGAGATGTTTTGTCATAAAGGGCGATTGTAAAGCTTAAGTTTCCTTGCTAATAACTTAATTACAGCACAGACTGCCCAAAGCAAGGAGGCACTTCAAACAGGTCCATAAAAAAAGAAAGACGTGTTAAGTCATCCTTAAGGTTTTAATTAGAGCAGCTGCAGGGGCAGGTAGGCAGGTGTGCAGCATCTCATAGCCTTTGTAAGGGGACCTTGACTCTCCAGCTGCTCAGGCCAGAGCCACAGAGAGAGGTCAGACAATAAAGAGCAGTGGGAAAGGGGGTTTGGGTCCTTTTAAGGTTTAACAGAACAAAAAAATTTTGAAGTCCAAACATATGAAGCTGTAGGGAACCTGAAATTCTCCCCAGGCCCTTTGACAAAGGGCTCTGCTCAGCTATGGCAGCAATGCTCAGCTCAGCTATGCTCAGCTCTGGGCAAGACTTCTGTTCCTCATCTGCAAACAAGTCCTGTCTGCCCTGTTCACCCCAGGAGGGACAGGAGAAAGCTGGAAAAAGAAGTGCTGGAAGAAGTTGCACTCCCTTCTGATTTCCACCTGTTCTGCCCCTGAGACTAATATTTCCTGTGCAAACACAGGGAGAAGACGAGCAGATCCCTGCTTGGTGCCTACCTAAAGGTAAGCACCTACAGTCAAAGCCAGCATGAGTTCCTAAGGGGAATGTCATGTCTTACTAGCTTAACTTGCTAACTTGCTTCACTGAAAGGGTGGTCAGGTGTTGGAACAGGCTGCCCAGGGAACTGGTGGAATCGCCATCCCTGGAATTGTTAAAAAAAATATGTTGATGTGGTGTTTAGGGACATAGTTTAGTGGTGGACTTGGTGCTGGGTTGGTGGTTGGACCCGATGATCTTAGAGGTCATTTCCAACCTAAAAAATTCTGTGATTCTGTGATTCTATTATTCTATGATTCCAGGACACAGATGATCCCGGCCCAGGCTGGCTGATGATCTCCTCGCTGATCTTCACTAGATGGTGCTCTACACCCTCCCATGAAACGTCTTTTGCAGCCAGAGCCCGTTTCTCCCGTGCTGCATTTCCAGCTGCAGCCTAAGGTGGGAGGAGAAAGGGCTTTTCGGGGGATGTTTTCCGCAGAGGCAAAGCATGCTGCGCAGTGGCAGTGGGGTTTGAAGAAGCAGCCGTCCCTCGGGTTGTGCTGAAATGCAGTGGGAAATGCACTGAGGAAGAGGAGTTTGAGCAGATGGAGCAAAGGGCAAGATCATTTAGCCCCTGCCTGGAAGGCCCTTGTTTGCACTGATTTGCCCTCCACAGCGGAATCACGTCCTGGCAGAGAATGTCCAAACCTGCCCTGACCAGGACTGAACTGGAAGAGGACGCTTTTCCTCTCTCTAACCATACATGTGGACACACAGTTTGTGGGCAACCACTTCCAAAAGTGTCCCGGGAGCTTCAGCACCTGCAGGCACAGCAAGAGACCACAGTGCTTGTGTCTCCCCCTTGAAAGCCCAAGTGCCAACCCCAGCCAGTCCTCCTGCAGCCGAAGCCATGGGCTCAGTCAGGTTGTCCTATCAAATAAAACGCAATTTTAGCCAGAGACTGATGAGCTGCAGAAAGCTGAAGCATTAGGTGGGCTGAATGACAGGCTCTGCCTCTGTGGAGCACCAGACACATTCCAGCACCCTCCTGGCATCAGCCCGGCGAGCCAAACGGGAGGGAGGATGCCTCTTTAGAACTCAGCAAACTAAGCTCTTAAGTGGAGCTTGTCAGCCAACAGATAAACACACTTAGAGTGTGTTTATCACCCTTTGATAGGGAATATGACAAGTGTTTATGTACAGCATGGAAGTGGAGAGGCTTTATGACCATGCAAGAGAGCTACCCAGAAACAGAGATGGGGCTGCTTTGGGTGGAAAAAGGATTTTCAAGGCTTAAATGACAAGTTTTCTTGCCTGATTGCAGTCTCCTGTGTTTTCTTTGTGAAGTGGGGGGGGGCGGGGGGAGCGTCTCATCTTGAAGCCTCTGACCCATGAGTCAATGTTTTTCATCTGTTGCTCTTTTTGAAGCCTGCTCAAACCCCCATGGTGAAGACAGAAAACATTGCCCAACAACAAGTCTTTCCTGAAAGCTGGTTTTGCAGGAATAAAAACCCCCAGAGAGGCTTGTACTCTGTGTCGTGGATACTTTCAGCACACACAGCCTAAGACTTCTCCCTTGACAAGCTGTCAAGAGCTTTCAAGAGGCTCTTTATTGCTCTGCACACCCTGGCTGGGAAAGCTTGAGCAAAGAGATTGGCTTTGCAGAAGTCAGAAGCCAGTCCTCTTCTCAGAAGCCAGTCCTCTTCTCAGACATGGCATTTCGGGCACTGCCACCCTCCCAAACTTCTTTAGGATAATTCCAGTGTAACAAAACAACCAGGCCCAGCCTTAAAGGCATTTCAAGCCGGGTCTTAAGTACACATTGCTGCCCGTGGAGGAACAGGGTTGTTTTCACAAGGTCTTTCTTCTGAGGCAACAGGAACCCCAATCTTTCCTGGGTTGACCAGGTTTTCCATGCACTCCCTTCAAGCCTTGGCACTGTCCAGGCCTGTTAAAAAATTTCCTGGACACATAGACAAGAAGCAAACAAAGGGTTATGTGATGTCACCTAGCCTTGTCCAGCCACCAGGTTCAACCCAGAGCAGATCCTGGGATCTGGTGCAGAGTTGATCTAAGGAGCATTGATAGTGTTTGCTGGAGATGCTGTGGGAACCAGCTGTTCCAGAAGGGGAGGACCCAATATTGCTTTGATTTGTGATTGACTGGTGTTGGAAGACAGGAGATCCCATCGCTGCTGAGGAAAAGAGCTGCCTTTACAAGAGAAGGAGAGAAAAAGGAAAAAAAAGATCGTTGTTTCACCATCTGAGTTGGAGTCATTTCCCTGACCATCTCCATCCCAGCACTGTGGAAGGCAGCATGCTGGCAGCTGTTTCAGTCCTGCCTGACACCAAGTATATTTGCCTTTTGAGACACATTTGAAGATCAAGAGATTTACAGAGGGGTGTGAGGAGACGAGTAATGAGGAAACAGCCTTTAGGAGGCTGCTGGGGGCAGTGAGGAAGTTGTCCAAACCTTTTATGCCAAGCCTTGCATCTTTTGAGAGACTTAACCACTTCTGCATCTGGACAGCATCAGTGGGAAAGGGCGAGAAATGGAAGCTCCTTTTCCCTCACGAGCTTCTCTCCTCTACATGTCAAAGGCAATATCACAGGAAACCCCACAAGTGGGTCTCGTCCTAGAGATGTTCTAGGCCTTTCCTGGTGTGGATTCTCTTCATGCCAGCCCCAGGTCCAAGTCTTGCTGTGAGTTGTTTCCCTGCCATCAGGCAGCGGATAGCCCTGTTGGCTGGGCTGAGCTGGTGGAGGTGGTGTTACCTGCCCATCCCAGGAACATATCTACATTCCTCGAGGTGGATGGGAGGCAAACACTTTTTAACTCAACACTGGAGGTAAGTGGGACTAACATTCACTTCTCAAGCGCTTGAGTTTCCTGTGGCACAAGGGCTGGCGTGAGCCAGCCCCAGGACACCTCATGCTGCTCACTTCCTCCCATTTAACAGATATGAAACATATAAGGCTTCATTAATATTGAAAGAAAACCATCTCACTGCATCCTCATGCCTGTTCAAATCATCTCAAATGACTGCAGCAAGCTCTCTGCACCCATGAGTGGATGTCTACGTGCAGGCTGCCCTCAGTATTCAAACAGCAGATTAAAACTGGGCCGGATGGTAATGCAGGCTCTGTGGAGTGATGCTTGGGGCGCACACCCCAAGGCCTGGGTTGCAATTCCTGACTGCTTAAGAAGTGCACATTTGTAATGCATCAACATCTCTACCTGGTTTACACTCTCAGGTGAAGCCCCAGGGAGAGGTTTTCAGGCAGCAAATGGGGCGGTGAACAGGGTTGGCATCCCCCACAGGGACAAGGACACGAGCATCTGAGCTGGGTCACCAGGGCAGCTCAGCAGCATGAACTGCAGTATCACGGGCATTTTTGGGATGGCTGTTTGCTTTGTTTCAGCTCCTCCCTATACAAGCTGATAACATGCAACTGATACTGCACTCAAAAACTTGCTACAGAGAGCAGAGAAACCCGTAAGCAGCCATGGCTGGCTCTGCAGGGTTTGGTTTTGCTGCAGGGTCAGGCAGCAGGTGCTGCCTGACATCAGTGTCCCCACTGCCACTGTGGACTGGAGCAGTTCCAGCATCGGGGACACCTCAGTCTGGTGGCAGCTGTGAGACAAAATTTCACAAAGCGCAGCAGAGATCCTCCCTGCCTCCAGCCCGGAATATGGGCAGGAATATCGCATTGCTGACTGCTCTCAGCCACTGCCTTCCTTCCCCTCCTCCACACGATACCAGCACTGGAAGAAAAGGGAAAAGAATCAGATGCTGCAGAAGTCCCAACCTCATTCCTATCCTGCCTGCATATGTTTTGTGGTAATGTTGTGATAATTATCAAATACTTCCTTCACATTTTCCCAGCCAGGCACCAACATTATTGCCATCTTCCCGTCTCCTTGTCTCTGCAGGATTGTCCTCAAGGAACACCTTTGCATTTGCCTGAACGAGATGTTCTTGTCTTGAAGAACCACAACAGTGTTTTTCCTGGTTTTCCATCCATCTTATTAAACCACACCAGCAGCTTTTCTTCCCAGTATTTTGAGTAGGGTGCATTCTTCTGCTAGTGTTATACAGACAGTATGGCCATCATTTCCCATCAGCTTTTGGTTATGTGAGCCCAGAGCTCCAGGTCAGAGAGATGGTGTGCCTGATGGAGTGATAACATAAGGAGATACATAAATACAGTGCCCTCCCAATGAGACTCAGAAACATCCAAATTGTGGTTTCGTGTGTCAGGGTAGAAATGTCCACAGCAGGACTGGTATGCAGGGCCTGTCCTGGGTAACAATCAGACAATAACACCTCATGCAGCACCCCCACCTGCTCCAGTGGTGGTGGAGAACATGTGTAGCCCTAAGCCAGCTGGCCATTGCATGTGAGTGGTGTATCAAGCATGAAGTGCAGGGTTTGCTGTGCTCACCTGTGAGCTGGCAGCTGGTTCTTGCACAGGGCCTCAAGTAGTTCATGCATGAGCACAGATTTAGTCCGTACATGAACACCCAGTTAATCCATGCATGAGCACCCAATTAATTTATGCATGAGCACACAATCCACGCATGAGCACCCAAACAGCTCAAGCATGAGCCAGCCTTTCATTCACACATGAGGAGTTCATGCATTAGTGCTAAACCTGCACACACCCAAGCACCCTCTTTGCTCATGCAGGAGCACCCCCTTAAGTTGTGCATGGGCATCCGGTTAGTGGGTGGGGCAGAAACATATTTGCAGGGGAAGGGTACCCTCTGAATGGGGGGAAACACAGTGGGTCTCCCAGGAGGAGACCACAGCCCAAAACAACAACAGCATGCAGGTGTTTTCTCCATGCTATTTTTAATGGACTTAAGGTAAAAGCACTGGGACAAGGAAACACAGGCTCTGGCTCTGATGCTGGTCTGACACAGCTCTCAGATGTCTCTGCCCAATCCTTCTGCTCCTCTCTCAGACCCAAAACCACCTCATAGTAAAATCTTCCTTTATTGTGTTCCTGAAAAATAGGTGGCAAAATATGGATTGTCACCATGGGAAGCAATAGCAAACACATAAATTCTTTTTCTCTCTCTTGGATGAAAATAATTCATGTCATGGGTCACTTACTTAAGCCAAATACTCTCCAATAATGCCTAATTTTTTTAAGCTTTTACTAGAGCAACCTCGAGACAAACCAAGTTACCAGCTAATGCCACTGTCATTTCCTGCACTCCTTAACCCTAACCTGTCCCATCCTGAGTGGATGGCATCTTTTCTCGATTGATTAAACATCACATTTTACCAGCTTCCCGGGCAAAGGCCTTCAAGACCATTTTTTCCCAATGAGGAAGGAAAAAATACAGCATCCTTGTGTGGCTATTCAAGGGGTTTGAGTCAAAGTTTCCAGTGGGGAGTGCCCACTGTGCTATCACGTGGCTGGTGCATGTTCCAAGCGGTGCCCCAGCTCTGCTGGGAGCAGGGTCAGGCTCTTGGGCTGCTCCAGCATTTTTTCCCACATGTTCAGCCCGTGCATGAGTCCCGCCCCGAGCCCGTAACACTTTGCTGAGAACGCCTTTGACAGAGGGAGTGAGCTGATCTCCCGACACAGGGCTGTCCCGGCAGATAAAATAAATATTTAGCTTGAAAACATCTAACAGTTTTCAAAGAGCCCAGGATGGCCCAAGCGTGTTTAGACTGTGTGCATAGCAAAGGGTGCTGATGGCTTTAATCATCCTCCTCTGTACTCAGCACTTTTATCTGGAGATCTTCACAGTCCTCCACAGAGAGGTTTGTCTTGTTCAGCTCTGCATAACAGATAAGGAAATGGAGGCACACCCGGCCAGGGCTGGATTTTGGGGTGTTTGGGGTGCCACATTTCGAGCAAGCCTACTTTGTGTTTCCTCTCCAAGGCCAATGCTTCTCTGACGAGATGCTGTGAGAAGTGACAAGGCACCAGCGGGTGTCTCATTCATGTTTTTCTGCTGCTGCTGGCGGTGGTGGTGACCACTGTGGCTGGTGCCACTTGCGCCCATGTCTCAGCAACAATCCCCATATCCCACTGTGCCTCTTGCCCCTGACTGCAGCCAGGAGATGGGTTTGCAAAACTGCTTGGAATTGCAGATGAAGAGCAATGCTGATTTCTGTTTTGGTGCTTTGCATTTATGGAGTAGCATCTCTTCCCTCCAGCAGGCTCAACTTTATTTATTTAGTATTCCTTTTCACAGATGCTTTAATATAAAGCAATTAGTCCTGAGGGTAGCATCAAGCCAAGAACAAATTAGGTTGTAACACAACGTCTCCTCTGCCTGGGTGCTCTGGTTTTTGGGAGCCCAGCAGGAGAGGCTTCTGCCTGAGCTCAGCAGCCAAGAGGGTCATGAGAGTCTGCAATGCTCTGGGGCTGTGGGCAGGATGAGGTCCAGGGAGCACTGCTCAGAGCATGCTGCTGCTGGAGAAAGATGTCAAAGGGAAGCCTGCCCTAATCTCAGCATCTCCTCAGCTCTCCCCATGGCTGAAGAGGAACTGGTTGAGTTCAAGAAATGAGGCATGGTTTTCTCTGGAAGCTGTGTGGGCTTTACAGAGAGTCTGATCCAGGGCCTTTTAACTTCATTTTTTAAAAAAAAAATTCCTTTTGAATTAACACTTTTCTTTTTCTCAGTTCAAATGCATATTTCCCCTGCCCCACTTCTCCCATACAACATTCTTTTGAATCAGATTTTTCCAGGAATTTTGACTGAAGAAGGTCTGCAGCTTCAGAAACATTCAGCCCAGTTGATACAGCCCAACAGAGAAAATGTGGATACACTGATGGGTCATCCTCAAATGGAGGCTGTCTGGGGAGGAGCTGGCCACAGATGAGTGAAGGAGGCATCCCTGAGCATCCCTGGACATAGCACTGGAGTTGTCTACCCAGTGGTGGTTTACAGATCACTCTGCTATTCCCTATTTCCCCATTTAGTCAGAAAAATAATCTCTTCAGAGGATGACAAGTGTAAACCCAGCTTTTGGTATCAGAAAGCAAGGTACACCTTTGTATCCCAGGAATCTCGTCATGCCTGGCTTTGCCAGCCCCATCTGTCTTCCAACCTCATGGGAAGATGAGCGTGTCCAAGGGGCTTGGGTCACATCCCAGGCTGGGCTAAGAGACACCCAAATGCATCACTTTTTCAGAAACCAAAATAATTTTTCAGGCTTTGAGTTCCTAAGGCCACCAGCTTTCCAAGAAATTTTAAATCCTATAAAATTCACCCAAATCCCATAATCACTCATGGAAACAAAGGCTGGACTGATTACTTTGTGCTAAAAGGTTGGCAGGCTTCCAGCTTTATGAAATGCAGCTCTGCAGAAAGAAAAATCTTTTGTGGGCAAAATCATGTACCAACGGTTTTGGAAAAACAAATGAAAATAAGGCATTTAAGGAAGAAAAAAAAACCTTTAAAAATAGTCTTGAGGATATCTTTATCCTCAAATCTGGAAGAGGAAGGTTCACACTTATTTTTCATCTGCTTTCCTCCATGCTTGCTGAAAGAAAAAGGGGCAGGTTGATTATTTTTAGGCTCCTGTTCCTGCTGCAGATGCAAGAAAATCCACTTTTCCCAAAGCTGGCTGAAGCTCTCTGTGTTGGGGCAGATGTGGAAACCTCTGTCTGGCCTCAGCTATGAGGAAATAGGGCTTGGGGAGGGTTTTGGGGACCAGGAAATTATTTGTGGGTGGTCAGATGAGGGTTGAGGCCTTGTCATTTCAGGGCAGTTACCAGGAGCTTTCTCACAGGGAGGTCTGCAAATATTGACTGGGTGCTGCTGCAGCACCTCATCACCACTCAGAAAAAGGCCTTTGAGTCTCTCCTCACAGCTCACGTTGGAGTGCTGAGAGCAGCACTCACCCCTGTGCCACACATATCAAGGTAACCAGGGGAAAGGGGCTCACACTCCTCAGCTGAGCTGCTCCTCAGCTCCTGCAGGGCATGGATGGCCAGGGAGGCATCTCACTCCCTGATGCCATTGCTCTTCTCCAAAGCCTTTATAGTCTCCTGGGAATGCAAGGACCAGAACTGCACAAAGCCCTAATATGTGGGTGCCACAGCACCTTTAGAGAGGCAGGAGGGTGTTCTAAATTTTACTCCTCTCCAACCATTCATTCCTGATATATGGTTTGCCTCTACTGCTGCCAGATGTGGAAATATTTGAGTGAGAATGGTTACCAGAGCCCCCAGCCCTTGTGCCCAAGTGGCAGGGGCCAGAAAAGAGCACATCACTTGAAAGGTGAAGCACAGCATCCTTTAGTACATACCTACAATGACTTCCCCATTTTCAGTTTCATTAGAGCTTTTTGCAATATCCCAGTCTACCTTTAGCATCCTAAATAACTGTCCATCATCAAACAATCCTTTAGTTTTTAATGACCACCTTATCCAGCCCCTGACTAATGACACATGGCACCAACACCCCCTCTGCCTCCCAGCTTTAATCATCTGTCAGAGGACTTTGACTTTCATGACAGCTTTTGTGCCTCTGTAGAAGTCAGTGGCAATATAAAAGAGTTCACCCTTACCAATGTGCTTTTTGACTCCTTCAGAAAACTCAAAGAGGTTTGTGAGACACGACTTCCCTCTACAGAAGCCCTGTTGACTCTCCCCAGATAATTAATTGCATTCTGTGGTATAGTTTCTAGTCATTTGGCCAGCACAGACATAAGGTACAGACACCAAGAAACCTCCTGAAGGCTTTCTTTAATGTCCTGTGGAAAGTCTGCCCTGGTCCAGGAGCTGTTTGCAATGCTCTTGCTTGGGAGGATGCAAAACCCTCCAGGACTCCCCGTGCATTAACTGCTGCACAGCCTCACACCAGCTACTCACCTTGCCTGGACCCCTTAATCCACACACCAGTGGATTTAATACCACTGTATTAAAGAAGGCAGCTTAAGGAGAGGCTGCTGGGAATTTACTAGCTGGGCTCTTGGGAGGCAGAGCTTATAAAATAGAAACTTAATGAACAGGGTGCTGGGCAGAGGAGTTTAAATCATACATAGGAATCTGCATCCTCCTGTAAGGCTGACAAAGGTGTTTTCAGTGGAAGCAGCTCCATCCAAGAGCATCCCAGCAAGGGGTCAGAGTCACCGTGGAATCCCGGGCATGAGCGAGGTGGGAGCCAGGACAGCTGCTTTAGATGATCTACAGAGTCAGTGGCACAATGGCAGAATTAGCTGATTTATTAGAAAATAAAACAACATGCCAGAACGATGAGAGGAATTGCATCACACTGCTTTTGGTTTTTGCTAAATGTAAACAATAGCACACATTATTTTAGAATTTAGCTTTGCAATAGCATTGCAAGATGTTCAATATCTGAAAGCACCTGCCATGTAGAAACACTTCCAGACACCTGTGAGGCACCACCAACTCTCGATTAGGCACAGGAAATAGAGGCAGTGGTCCAACAATTCAATCAACCCACTTTTAGGCTTCCTAATACCAAATAAGAAGTGCTGAAACCACATGAGAAAGGCACTGATCCAGGATGAACTCGCTCTACCGGTTCAAATATTATTTTTTTTTCTTAAACAGGCTTCCTTTGAAGCAGCAGGCTTCACCCCAGATCAGGTACCATCTCATCTGTACATTTAACCTCCTTCCAGAGTGGCCACAAACCATCCTCCAGCAGGAGACATCCAGCCAGCACAAGCTCAGGGAAAGGCAACCCATTTGTGTCAGAAGTCTTCAGTCACTCCTCCTGCTCCCTTGTCTCTCAAACATCAGAGCTGACACTGTAAAGGTAGATATCAAGCTGTAGTATCTGTTTCTGTCATGCTGAAGAGAAGGAGGAAAGGAAGCAATTGCTGCCTGCAGGAGATCTGCTCACAGCAACAGGATTTGTGGATACTCAGGACCCATGGCCAAGGGAATGACAGACCTCCCACTGGCAGCTCTCCTTGCTCTGACAGGAGCAGAGAGCTGCAGCTCAGGCATCACAGAGGCGCACAGGGCTGCTCAGCTGAAGGACCTTTCCCTGCACTTTTCCAGAGTAAAAGCTGCAAGTAGCTCGTCCGAGAAAACGTGGGAGCAAAACAGGTCTGCAGACACAAGCTATTTGCCTTTGAGATGGAGAATAAGAGGGAAAAGCACAAGGCAGTTGATACTGGAAGGAACGACCAGCAGATGCCCAATTCTTTTTTCTCCCTTTCAAGTATCTGCCACAACATGCCAGAGGTCTCAGGCCACTGTGCCTGACGGGTCTGTGGTTCCTGATGCTTCCAGTGGTCTCTTATAGTGTCTCCACGTGACCAGTCCCAGCCGAACAGCAAAGATCAGGGAAGTCCCTGCCAGCAGAACAACTAGAAACAAACCAAAATGAAACAAAAGCATGTTAGGCCATAAGAGAAAGACATGACCCCTCTTGTCATAACCCAGCTCTCAGTACTGGGGGCATTCAGGGAAAGAGAAAAAAACCCCAATCCCCTGTTTAGGATCCATTGCCCCCAGAATTGTATTTCTCAGAGTTTCACTGCTATACAGCCAAATTTGCCCAATGTTTCCAGGTCAAGGCACGTCTAAAAAGAGGGAGGCTTCATGGATACAGGAATTAAAATGCATTACATTAATAAAACACTCCAAGAATAGTTGAACTATATAAAGAAACATGTATGAGTTTGGGAAAAGCACATTCTTGTCCTACCAGCCAAACAAGCTCAACCACTAAGATTTAAGTTTTGCTGGTAGAAATGCACCTACTACAGGAACACAGGAGACAAGCCTCCAGTGCCCCCATACCTGTGGCAGACAAGCTTTTCCAAGTCTTGCTTGGTGCTTTTAGACATGACCAGAACTCCGGCTGCACTTACAGCAAAGGGAACATGTACTGGAATGGTTACAATGGTGGTACCAGTCCAGAAATTAGCTTTAGCCACTGGTATGTGGCAGTAGGAAGGCTGAAGGGTGGGAACATGCTCCCTTCTGCTGACCCCGCAGTGGGAATAGGCATCTCAGACTGCTACAGCAGGATTCAGAGTTCACACAGCTCAGTCCCTTTCATGCCAGCATAAAACTGCTCATAATGGTATAGCTCCTGCCAGACTGTGATTGTACAGAATTTGGACAGCTTAAGCCCTTTTACAATGGATGACTACACTCAGCTCTGGTACAGTGGCTGGCAGCTGCCAAATAATCCCAGGAAAACTTGTTAAGGCCGGCCTGAGCTCTGCTTAGGAGAGGAGCATGTGCAGGGTTTTGCATTATGAAGCCCTCCGTGGGTCAGAAGCTTATGCACTGCTCCCATATCCCAAACAGTATAGGGCAAATGGGAAGTCCACAGCCTTCATCCCAGCCCTGCTTTTCCCTTGGCCCACCCTGTGTCAGATGGACTAGCAGAGGACCCAAGTGAGTGATGGAGGATTGTGGGGCAAACACATAGAGCTCAGAACTGAACTTGAGACACAAGGTTTGCATTCAGCCCCAAGGCTCATGGGCAGTGATTTCTGCTCTACTCTTTACTTAGCAGAATAAATACCTCCAAATATATCCCTATTTCTGCTTTTAATAAATAGCACTTTTCAAGTGGCAAGCCTTTCTGCCCCTAATACACAGTAAGAATGTGGAATTGTTTGCTGCCCTTCTTTTGCAGGAGCTGGAAACAGTCCAAAAGATTCACCTATGAAAATGTTGTTGGTCATTGGGGATGAAAACGAGCTGTTCTTGCATGCGCTGCCAATCAGAGCTGTTATGACCACTGGGTAGATTGTGAGGTTATAGCGGACATACTTGTCAAGAAAAAAGTTTTCTAGGTAAAACCTGTGAAGAAAAAGAGTGACCAAAGTAAGCATTTTCTCCACTTTTTTTTTTTTTTTTTTTTTACATTCTCTAAGAAAGGAATTAGACAAAGGATGGGGGTTTTTTTGGCTACTTCGGACCATAGTCCAAAATTTTTTTACTCACTAAAATTCAGAAGATTCATAAGTTATTTATTTAAGGTAGATTTAGGGGAAAATAAAGCCATGTTTCATATGTTTTCCATATCGCACCCTCATCTGTACACCTAAGGCAGGTTGGGCTCATGCAAGTCACAAAACCCTGTTCCTGGCCCACAACATGTACTTATTGACATTCCTGAGGGTCAGGGAAGAAAAGCTCTGCCCAGTGTCCCAGTTCATCTGCCACGGATTATAACAGAGGCCTTTGTGCTCAGTGTCGGGACAGGGATGAACCACAAACAAACAGGGACAGACAGACACCATTTGTGAGAGGTAGAAAGGGTCTTTGAGGCTTGGTGGGAACCCATGAGGGTGCTTACCATATGACCAGGCAGAGAGCAAGGATGCTGAGAGAAGCAGTGGTTGCTTTCTCATGGGACACGTTCCCCTGGTAGATCAGCACAACTGCAAAGTTCAGCAGAGTGGCGATGGTGGTCCATGTTCCGTACAGTGCCAGCCCGTTCTGGACCTGCCACACAGCACAGCAAGGGGACAAGCAGTGATAAATAGGGTAATCTCTGCCTTCTGTGACCCAGAGGCCTGGGGGCAGTTAATCCAGACTTCTGGACCCAGCTGCAGGAAAAGTCCCTCAGGCTGGAGAGGCATAGAAGCCTTGGAGTCCCCAAAGAAGTCCAGGGATCCACCTCAGCAGTGTGTTGTACAGGTGTTGCAGGGAAGTGCAGTACAGGGGTGTAAAGGACAGAGCCCACTCCCAGTTTGTGTTAAAAGATGTAGGCACATTTCCAGAAGGGTTGGTAGGAACTTTTCTGTGCAGAACTCCCCCTCCACCAAAACCCCATTTTCTTTTTGGGTGGTTTCTTACTGCTGACCCACTTTTTTACTGAGCAACCCCAATATTAAGTAAGGAATCGGAGGTGGTTAAAGCACACACAGGCAGCCATGGGAGTGCAATGTGAGATGTCCTGGATAGAAGAAGAAGGCATCAAGGTAGCAGGTTTGAGCTAGGAGAGACGAACAGGAGTGATGGAGCATGAGCGTGTTTATCTTTTTTTCTCTGTGAGGTTTGCCAAACAACCCCTCTTCTCAGGGACAGCAGAAAAGCAATTCCTTCCAGAATTTCACAAAACTCAGAAAGACAGCTGCATTTGAATCCTTGAGCACTGCACACTTCCCCATGTAAGAAATATATAATTTTTTGAGGTCAAATGTCAGGAACGTCATGATCAGCTACAGCATCAGAAGCGACCCTTAGCAATGGCTTCTCCCCCTGCAAGAAATATTCTCCCCATCCCAGATGCAAGTCTGGGCTGAAGTTTTCCCACTCCACTGAAAACTTTATTCTGTAGCAGCTGGAGAAGTACCTTGCTCTGAATCATTCCCATGGTGCCCGATAGGAAGCAGATGCAATTAAGCCTGTGCGCACCGGCAGCAAGCACAAGTCAAAGTCAGGGCAGAGCTCTTTCCTAACCCGTGTCCTGCCATTGAATCTTTCACTCTCGATACCTCCAACACTGCGCAGAGGGAGGCATTTTTTAGCATTTACCCACAGCACAGCTTCCCAAATGCTACCTACCAGAATGCGGATGAGCCAGAGCTCAGCTTTGTGACCCTTCACAAACCACGAGGAATAGATGCTCAAGGCTCGGTGTGAAACAAAGAGGGAGACACACGTGGTAAGAGTGAGGACTACCAGGAACACCAGGGCTGGAAGGAGGTATCTAGGACAAAGAACACGCACACACAATAGACAGTACATTTTTTTCAGTGGTGTCACAATGCTTTAATTCATAGCTTTAGTGTTTGGCCTTTACTGAATTTAAGTTGATCAGCCTTTAATAGAGGTAATCACTACATGTAGCCCACATTTTGACATTATGCTGTTGCTGTTTTACTCTGTTAATCATGAAGTTATTTTCCTAACTGCAACTAATTTCTTCACCTCTTGACAGTGGTGCTTTTATAAGCCCTTAATGTGGCCATGATTATGAAAACAATCCAAGGCAGGGAGCATTTATGAAGAGAGGCATGGCTCCTGTCTTACCTGTGGAGGTAAAAACATAGAAGAGCAGCAGCTTTGAGGAGATCTTAGACTTCAGTGACCAATCTAGCTCATGGGTAAGATGACAACATCATGGAAAAACTCTAAACTTCTATGAAGGCTATGTTTTGCCAAGGCCTGCCACAGAGTTTTACAGGTGTGATTAAGTGTTCATACACAGAGGAAAAGGCAAAATGAAGTACTGGAGTATTCTGAACAAGAGTGCTATAAAGCATTTGTAGCAAAAGGCAACTTACTCTCGATCCCACAGAAAGAGCCATCCAACATTGAGGCCATTATTCAGACACCACGACACATAAAAAGGTATTGGCAGCAAGTCTGGCTTTATGAAGACACGTCCAAATTCATTCCTGCCAGGAAAAAGTGGGCATGGAGAAAGGAAAACAATGCCTGCACTGACCAACCAAACTTTCCTGGCCTCATTTTCCTTATACTACCAGGGACTCTACACTGGAGTTAAATATTCCAGTTAAATCAGACTATTTCTCCTGTGCATCCTTCTCTGACACAACACAGTCCCTGTGGCTTTCCCCATCCAGACATTGTCCCACAGTACAGAACTTCTTGCTGGTCTCTGCACCATCACAGGTACAGTGGATACTGAGGACTGCTCCACAGATGCTGTAAAGCTTGTGCCACTGCTGGTGGCAGCAATGGCATGGTCATGGAATTTTAGCCCAGTTCCTGGGGCTTTTGGGATCACTGTGTGAGTATGTGAGTATGTATTTTGTGTGTGCTCATATGTGTGCATGGACTGATTGGTGATTATGTACAAACACACACTTCATTCTTCCCTCAACCCTCATTTGGTGTTGGTCATCACCAAATGAGAGATGAAACCATGAAAAAATAGCAGATACACAACTCCATCTAAGCAGTCCATGGTCCCCCTTGACAGGAGAGGTACAGTGTAAGTCTGCCCCACAGAAGACATCCTGGAATACTACGGATACTGCAAGGAACTGCATGAGGCAGTTACTGACCTCATAGCCCCAGAAAAAGCTTGAAGTCCAGTTCAACAAGCCAAGAGACTCCCCAGTGGTGATTCTCTGATGTCTAACAGCAAGTAAACTCAGAGCATTAGATCCATAATCCATTAATTTTGCCCCTGTGGATTGTCAGCATCTAGCAGTGGGTAAGTGCAGGTAAAACTGTCAAATCCCACGAGTTAGTGGAAATGAGGCCTCACAGAGCACTTTACACACTGATACCTGTTCACATGTTAGAGCAGTTCATGTACACCTCCAAACTGCTTCCCAGCTTTGGATGCTGAGCCTAAGAGGTGCTCCAGCAGTCCTTTCGCATGCCAAGATAAATGGCAATGGGTTTACTCTTACTAGAAACCCCAGAAAAGGGGCTAAGACTCTGAGCTACTACAGAAAGGAAGAGTCACTGTTCCCTCTCATTTCTACCATAAACAGTAAATAGGGAAAATACCTTCGACAGATCCCTGACAAGGCGTAGAGAAGCCAGGCGAGCTGCCAGGCATAGATGACATTCCAGATGAGGAAAGTCCAGCCAGCTGGTGTGAAATCAGTGCTGTACTTGTCTGAGATGTTTCCAGGGGTTGTCCTGAACAGACCTGTGTTGGTGAATGTCATTGCAGGCAAAACTGTTACTACATCCTAAGGATGGGGAAAGACTGCTGATTTCCCTCACCCTTCAATCTGCCTCCAGATTTCATCCACACCCCAGTGGGTTTGGGGATGATGAAAGCACACCCTTGGTGTAAACAAGCCACATGCTGCAGTTGGCTTCCCTTTAGACACCCATTATGGGATCACTGTCCCTATGGGGAACCCCGAGCACCTTCCCTCTTATACAGAACCAGAGGAGCCAGCTGTGTGTGAAATCCAGAGAAAAAGCACAATTGCTGGCAGATTCAGCTGGGTAGTGCTCAAACATGGCACCACTGGCTTCTATAAACCCACAGCAGCAGCCTGAACATCTCTCAGCAGGGACACAAGGGCAATGTCTGCAAAGACATTGCACCACTAGATCCAGGGTCACCAGGGACAAGACCATTTCCTTGGATTTTAAGGGACAGGATGGGGCTCAGGCATCTGGCTGAAACACCTGGAGGATGCACCAGCTACTTCCACCTTTCACAGAACAAGGTGTGTGTGGACAGTTGATGAGCTAACAAACAGATCTATCCCATCCTTATATCATCAAACTATACAGCGCATGAAATCCACCTCTGAACAAAACCAATTTGCTTGTGTTACCTTTGAATATCCCAGTGGCATTTCCAGCGTTCATTATCACCATGACCGTGAAAGTAGCCAGAGATAGAAACATCACCAAAACCTTCAACTTGTGTACAGCATCCATCTTACCCTGCAACATGTTAGAGACATTGTTTGACTACCCTAAAGGATGCCTGGATTTGTTCCTGTTCTGTAAAACAGAAACTGTTTTAGAAATAATGTTGTAAATTCCCAAATTTTAACTGCTGACTTTTTTTCATGGTGTTTTCATTAGAACTAAAAAGGACTTGCATGGTCTGGGAGCACCTCTGTTTGAGGAGACCTCACTAGATGGTAGAATGGAAATGGGAAGCCATTGGCTGTCCAGTGAGCAGTCTGCTCCATCCCTCCATGCCTTCATCCCTTACTGGCACAGTGCAAGAGCCATAGCTTAGGTTTGCCTAAATCAAAGGTTTTAAGGCCTAGATACTTAGCCAGCAAAAGAGTGATCCCAGCTTATTTACATCACTATTGCAGTTTTACTGAAGCAAAGAGGCCTATCAATTTTACCCACTCTAGGAAGCAAATATGAAAATATTGAAGTCTTGGCCTTGCAGCCAAGTGCCTTTTAGTTCAACATAACTTTTCACATTTACCTCTCTAATCCCATAACTCCTACAAATTAACTTCCTTTCATGGTGGTATTACCTCCTCATGGACTGGCTGCCAATAAGATTTAAACGCTTTAGCAGGTTCCAAGAACTTTATAGACTGTAAAATCCACATACTACATTTTTTTAAAGGTTAGTAAGTAGTGACTTGAGCTTTCCCAAGTGCTTTCCATTAGTCCAGAATTTGTTCTATCATGGCAGAGTTCTGTGCCACCTCTAAGAGTAAGCATACATACATCCAAACTATAGGCAACAGCCTTTATTTCTCCTCACAGCTCAGCACTTGAGCTGCCTTCTCTGTACAATGGCACTCTAATGCCTTCCAGGGCTGGCAGGAATAACAACTGGAGGCATTCCAGGTTGCTCAGTCTTGAACTAATAAATTTCAGTTCCTACTTCAGTGGATGGTTTTATAGTTCCGGGCTTTGTTCATTGACTGAGCTGCATCCAGACACGTCACAAGGAAGTGGGAAGGGAATTCCTGTTTTCTGTAAATCCATACATGCTTTGCCCTTTTCAATTCTCTCTAAGTGGAAAACCCACCCTTTTTTTAAAATAAAAATTAAAATCCTATGTGGGAGAACTCATTTAACTCAAGATATCAAATCCCAGTTAGATTTATGTCAGTCAAATCACAAAACAAATCACTGTCTTCAACAGATACAGTGGATTAGCAAATTCTGAAAAGAAAAATCCACTTGTACTATTAGAGATATCTTTTCTGGCTCAGGAAATAATTGACATGCAGATTTCTGAAAGCCATGAAAACATAGGAGAAAAATATCATTGTACACTTGTCAATGATCAAGGAAAAATATAAGAATAGGACATTTGGCCACTCCAAACCAATATATGGATCAAGATGGTCCTTTAATCTCACTGTCAGGCCAAATCTCTGTCCTCTTGCAGTCCTGTAATTGTCTTCAGCACCCCATTTCTTTTTCATTAGCTTATTTGGAAGAATCTTGATTGCACATCTTCAGAGAAACCCATGCTTGCTTACGGAAG
Source organism: Corapipo altera (assembly GCF_003945725.1). Taxonomy (NCBI): domain Eukaryota; kingdom Metazoa; phylum Chordata; class Aves; order Passeriformes; family Pipridae; genus Corapipo; species Corapipo altera. The sequence goes on from NW_020884950.1 coordinate 981,537, forward strand.
TCTAGGAGGAAAGCCTTATTATACCCATCAATAGTTTCACCACTGTCTCTCACCTCCTGCCTCCTTCTAACTTACTGCTTGCAATAAACATCTGCAATATGTCTCTGCCTGTAGTTTCCAGCCACAAACACCCTTTAGAACAATCAGAAATATTACTCACGAGGGTCCACACAGGATTTTTGGCAGTGTTACAGCTGAGTTCAGCTACAAGCAGCGCTGGGGAGTCTCCGCCGCCTAATCTTATCTAAAGAGATTTTATACAACTTTCAGCAGATTAATAATCTTGTATTATTAGCAAAGAAAGTATCACAGTAGTTAGACATACTTTCTGTCTGTGAGCTGCTGCAGCCTCCAATTGGCTAAAGCCTCCCAAAAACAAGCACTTATGCAAGAGAGATGTGATTACTTAACCAAAGCCTTTTATAACAGCCAGACATTGCATATAACACTGCATGATCCCAAACTTGTTGGCAGACAGAAGCTAATGAGTGCGTGCTCTGGGCTCTTGCCTGCTTTGTCCTTCCCCATTTCTGCCAGGAGGGGGGAAACTGAGCACTTAATGCAAAATATTGTATCTCAGAATCAGCACTCCGGAGTGGGAGAGGGGATGCTGGCCGAGGGTGCTGGAGAAACAGCCTGGATTTGGGGTTTGGGAAAGATGGAGATCATAAAATGGTTTGCATTTGAAGGGACATTAGGAATCATTTAGCTCCGACCTCCCTGCCGTAGGCAGGGACACCTTCTACTTAGACCAGTTTGCTCAAAGTCCCATCCAACCTGGCCCTAACACTTCCAGGGATGAACACCCAGATGTAACACACAGAACCACAGAAAAGTTTAGGCTGAAAAAGACCTCTAAGATCCAGTCTAACCATTAACAACACAGCAAGGTCTGGATCCTGTGAGCAGCTACAGATCTTCCTATAGCAACAGATGGAGATTGGTTCACAGGTAAATTTTTGTTCTTAAATATGGAAAAGGCTCCTGCCCCCCCCCCACCAGTGCAAGCCCATCCCACAGAAGCAGTGGAAGCCGTGCTACCTGATCAGCCTCCACCTGCACCTCTGTCTGCTACAGAACCACAGGCTCACCACATCCATCCCTTTCATTTTATATTTCTGATTGTTTCCTCTCAAATTAAAACTTTTATACCCAATTTAAAATATTCTTCAGCATCGAAATGTTATTTACCTTATGTAGCTACAGTGCCTACCAAGCAGACAGTCTTGCTGGGATCTGCCCCATCTCAAATATAAAGGCAGTGATTAACTGGCACTTATCCTCACCCATTGGAAACAACATCATAGGACTGGGAATTAACCCAGCTGGAGCTTCCTTGGCCATTCAGATAGGTGTGCAAAGCCTGTGTGAACATGGATTATCCAGCAGTGGGAACTGCAGGGCATCCAGCCAGCACTGTCCTCGCCTATTTATCAGTGTAGGTGTGAGGTCCACCCTTTGAAGGTATTCTGAGGTCCACCCTTCGAAGGTATTCTGATGTGGAAACCAGTGGCTTAAGTATGATCATTTCTTACTAGCCAGAGCTGCTCATACATAACCTGTTCCTTGAAGAAGACAAAGGCGTGAGCTCACAGCAGGGTGGCATTTGCATTTTTCTCTCCTTTTTTCACTTTGCGTATCCCCCAGATATGAACCCAGTGACTCTGCCCCTGTCCTAGAAACTCCCTTCAGGTTACAAGTTTATAAGCTCTTGTTACATCAAGCATGGGCTGAAATACAAGAAGAGCCACTATATGGCCTCTCTTCCTAGTATATTAAAATCTACAGTGCACCGTTTTCCACACTGGACCATGTCTTATTTATGGCCTACTTGTGTATATATGTAGTGAATATATATGTGTGTGTGTTTGCTCATCAGATAGTCCAGACTACCTTAGCATGATGTCAGACATTACGTTTCCATCCAACGAATGGGTGGCTTGAAATCCTTCACTGAATACAGACCAGTTGGTCAGCCAGGTCCATGCTGATCCAAATCCAGGTAAGTTCTGCATGTGGGAAACATTGGCCAAGTGGGAGAACCAACATACACCCACCCCTTGCTGTCCCATGTTCTTGCTGGTGTTTCCATAATGGATCTTTTGTTGCAGTGAGACAGCTGGAAGCAATGCCACCATAGTGGTGGCCTTGTCCTCTTGCCACACACAGTCATCCAGGCAGAAACTTTAGGCCCACGTTCTGAGATTCAGAAGGGTTTTTTGCAGAATAAATTGCAACACAGGCCTTAGATAAAATATTCAAAATTATTTTATCATGCAGCTCTACAGAAATCCCCTTAAGTATGTTTGTAAAGTACAGAGGAATGTACTTAGTGCTTATAAAGGTATTAAAATTGAACAGCTCTTGCTTCACTAGGCTGTACAGCATTCCCAAAAGTGGGAATGCTCAGGACAGCTACAGATTTAAGACACCAGCATCAAACTCAAAGGAAGCATTTATGGAAGGACCCTACCTTTCTCTAGTGTATCTTCACTGAAAGAACTTTTAGGCTTATATCTTCAACATGGGTTTCATTTGAATATCTTTGCTGGCCTGCTGAGGAAGAAAAATTTGTCAGAGGAGTGACAAATGCAGTTATGTACATTTCAGACAAGAAATGGCTGCAAAAGTTTGTATGCACAAAGGGAAGCATGATACAATCCACATTCATAAAAGGATGTGCCTTGAAATCCAGATAGTTGCAGCAACACTGAATGAAATCACTGGAACCAATTCCATGACACAGACAGCAGTTGGTACTTTTCAAGACAAGTTCCTTTGAATCAAATATAAGTGTGTATTCACCTGGCTCATGACAGGGAAAAACAGTTTCCAACTAACAGTTACTTTACAAGCATGGCAGTTTTCCACTGATAAACAGAGGAAAACACATACTCTCCCTGTATTACCAAAAATCTTTGAAGGGTCTATCTTTAGACTCTTGAGAGCTCTCATCTGCAATTTCACAGAGGGAAAAAAACAAATAGGAAAATAGCTGCTTTGCAAGAAAGAGAGGAGCTGTACCATGCCCACCCCTCCCCAGGCACACTCCCTGCAGCACCATGATGTGCTCCCCAGCATCAGGGCACCTCAGACACCAGTTCACACACAACAGCAGGACTGGTTGCAATGGGACCACATCTCCACTGCCACTCCTCCATGCACTGGAAAGCCATGTAAGCACTTACAAGGTGCTGAAATAGCATGAGCAGACTCTGTGCTGGTATTACTGCCCTGCTGACAAGAGTAAGACCCTTTTTTTAAAAAAAACATGAATCCTCCTGCTAGTAGCTGAAATAAAACGTTATGAGAACAGACAATTTGAGTCCCAGGACGGAGTGGAAGCCAATTGCTTTCTACCTAGAGGTGCCCCTGTGGAGACCCTGTCCTCAAAATAAACTCATTTTGCACTGTGCAGGAACTGGGACAAGTTCATCTGTGGGCAGCTCACCCACATAATGCCACACACTGTCAACAGCAGGAAACTCCAGAAGGCAAAGCTCCAGAAACACTTCCCCAGCAAAGCAGGAGCTCAGCAATTCTGATGAAACTGCCAAAGCCCTTTGTGCCTATCAGCAGTGACGGAAGGTTTAAATCCTAAAGGTATTCTGCACACTCAGAACTCCAGTTTAATCTTTGCAGCCACTTGCTTTAACTCCAGCCTTTCCTAATGTGCCAGGCAAACTGGCACCCAAGAGTCAGCGACCTCGTTGGAAATCATTTTCAGGCCAAGTTCAGCAAGTGTTGACAACCAAATATACTAATCTTCTAACAACAGCTCAAGCATCCTAATCCTGCAGTGGGTTAATCTGGGTGCCTTCAATGCCACGGATTAGCTTTTCGTTGCTGCTGGGAGGGATGGGATTTGACTGTGCACACTAGGATGGGCACACAGTGAAGAGGATCTGTGTTAGCAATCCCCTTCGGGTATTTTAAGAAGGAAAATCATCTGGTTTTTATTGTTGGAGAACAGAACAGATCCACCCTTTGGCAGCAGGGAAATATCCCTAGGTTTGAGGGAGCAATAAGAGTAAGAGGAACTCACTACCCTCTTATTTTCAAGCAGACTTGAAGCTGCCATGCTAAAATTCATTGACTGTTCTCCAAGTCTTTCCACTGAACTCTGATTAAGGACATTATTGTAAGCATTTAACTAATTCAAACTAACCCCTGCCCATTCTTGCGAGAGAAAGAGGAAAAAAGACAATGCACTTCTGTCTTCAAGCTAAACTTCTAAGAAGTAACAGAAAATGTTCTCCCCAGATGTTCTCACTTACTTATTGGTGAGTTTTCCTTCTTTGAGGGCAGCCCAAGCGTCTGCAGCAGTGTCTGTTGTCTGGCAGGCAGCATCCACAGCATCAGACCAGGAGCACAGCAGCAGGCAGGTACAAGGAACCAGAAACTCACCTGCACAACCCACCCTTTCAAACAGGGTGGCTGTGAAGAGATGAGGAAAACAGCACAGTTGAGCAGGAGTAAGCAAAGACACATTTATATGGCTGGATATCTTCAATTTATAAACTTCTTAGTTGTGTAAAGTATATTTTACTCAATCCCATGATACTACTGCTGCTCACAGGGCTCTCCCATGTCCTCCTCCATCACTGAAGGAGTGATACAACCAACAGCGTTCATTCAGCACTCTGTTTCTCAGTGTCACTTCTATATCCTGATTTTAAGAATACAGACATATTACCCTCCTGGATAGCTTTTCTCTGCCCTCACTACTATCACCCTGGAATGCTTCACAAGCATTTTTTTTTTTCTCCCCACAAGTCCACCAAAAAGAGCAAAAGGCAACCAGGAAACATGCCCCTTGCACTGACAGCAGCACAGCTGTCCCTAAGCTCTCACTGGGCAGAGATGGCTATTTTGCAGAGCCCACACGGCCACCCAGCACGGTCAGGAACAGAGACAGATAGGAAGGGATGGAAGCCACCTCAATTGTGTCCAGAGCAGAAGTTTTTCTGACTTCTGTGAGAGCAGAGAGCTGCCTTCATATATAGTTGTAGCATCCAGGTCAGTGAGAACCTCTCATGCAGAAAACCAGCTTGAGAGGTAACTTGGGTGGCCTGATTTTCTTTATGGTACTTTTTTAGTGGCATTTTATATGCTTAAATGCAGCAGTGTCACCTATAATTGGCAGCATTCAATGCACGTCTCCAGCTGAGCATTTAGGAAATTAGAAACATTTTGATGGCAATAGCTTTTCTACAAGAGGGCAGCATGAAGCTTAAACAGATGACTACCATTCCCAGCAGTTGAGTGCCTCACTTTTGCATGAATATTCCTCTAATGTAGCAATTTTGCAATCTAATTATCTAGGTCTTTTTAAAGGCAACTGGAGTTCATATAAAATGCCATCATATGGGTATATACCACCTCCTACATGAATTATGAGCAGGACTAGAATATTTAGTCTCATTACTGTGTGAAATTAGTGGAACAAAACTCATTGCAAGACCTTACAGATAGGGAAGATGATTTTTTATTAATAAGATAAGATTCCAATAAGTTGGTTCTACCCACTCCCACTCTCCCATCGACATACTCACATGCACAGAGCTGGCCAGGATCAACCCTGTGCAGCAGGAAGCACATGGGATAACATCATCCCCACCTCCCTGCATCTCCGGGGTGGGCTCTTCTTTATTTTTGGATGCATCTTTTATACCCGTCAGCAGTGGATACTGTGATTTTGTGTCTCATACCTCAAGAGTTTCAGGCAAAACTGAGTCTGTTGTTACCCTTATCTGGGTATTTCACAGTTTTTGTACTGTGGGTCATCACCTTGTCAGCTTATCTCTAAGGCTTCAGTTTGTTTATTGTCCTCTGCTTATTTATTTGTATGAAACACATGGGGTGGTTCTGCAGCAATTAATACAGATCACTCCTTTAACCCTTCATCTGCTGGGGTTTTTTTCTGTTATCTTCAGCCAGGCATTTCCATTCACACCAGTGCCAGTATTTCTTTTAAAAACCTCCACATCAGGCAGGTCTTAACCACATGAGATCCTGGCACAAGTCGAATGCTGTTCACTTGCTGTGAACCAGAGCAGGGAACAAAATTGGCAACAAACTACACAGCCTTTTGCTGGCCTTAGAGAAATGCAGAGTTTGAAAATTCCTGTATATTGTGGCAAATTTTAGGCAGCAGTCCCTCTGCTCCCTTGTGTATATGTTACAATACAAGCTTCACTCTTTCCCATATCCCTCATCCTTGCTTGTCCATCTGCTCACCTGTCTCATTCTCACTATTCCAAAAAATTGCTCCCTTCCCCTTCCCCTTCAGGAAAATACCATTTCCAAAGGCTGTTTTCTGCCAATATCTACCCTCTCCTCTCTCACAAGGATGTGAAAAAGTATTTTCAGACCTATAACTCAGCAGAATCATTTGGTTACTTTCCAAAGGCAAAAAAAGCACACCCACTGTTCCATCTTGATCTTCCAGCCAGATTTCCAGGCTTCCTTTCAGAACATGGAAGTGTTCAAATAATCAAAAAGTTATTTCAGTCAGAAATCTAAGAGAAAACAACAGTTTCCTCCTCAACTTAGTCAAAACCATCAAGACCTCTTGTAACTGCTCAGAAACAAGCTAAGCCTGAGGCAAGCAAGAAACAATGGAAAATGGCAGCAACAAGGGAAAACTGCAGCTGAAGAGGGAATTTTGGTGAAGTTAGAAGTGAAAAAAGGGACCTCTAGCAGGAGATGCCTTAGCTTGTCCTTTGGCTTGTTCTTTGGAGGGACTGGAATTCTTTCCCCAGGCAATGTAGAGTCATAGAATTGGAAAAGACCTCTAAGATCATCAAATCCAAACATTAACCCAGCACTGCCAAGGCCACCACTAAACTATGTCTCCAAGCACCACATCTACACATCTTTTAATACCTCCAGGGATGGTGATTCCACCACTTCCCTGCACAGGTTGTGCCAGGGCTGGACAACACTTTCAGTGAAGAAATTTTTCCTAATATCCAATCTAAACCTTAGAACATCAGAAGCATCCAGAAAGGTCAGAAGTGAGATCATCCACCTCTTTTGAAAACAATTAAGAGCAGATTGATGAAGACAGAGCTCCCACAAGTGCCAGAAACAGACAATGAGAGCCCAAGCCCTGTGCACTTTGGTGAGGTGCATCAACTGTGCAACATATCTTCTTACCATATTTTCCACTAAACACCAAAACTCTGTGTTGTCTTAGTCCAAACACCCTTCAGGGTTATCATGGTGTTACTTTTCGCAACTCAACTGCCCTTCCTCCTTTCCCTCCTTCCTATAAATTAATTTTTAAGTGAAATTATGGTGTTAGCAGTTTTGATCTGGTTATTCTGTTGAGGCTTGTCTACAGTCAGAATCCTCAGTAGTGCCATCACTGCATGCTTGCTGTCATGCCTGGGAATACAGCTGAACTACGGGATAGTAGGACAAAATCCTTTTCTTCTACATTACAGCTTCCAAATGTCTGAAAGTGCCATCAGCACAAGGCTTTGGTAGTCTCACAGACTAAGGCACCTGATTGGGATTTAATGTGGGCCGTGCAAAATACAGACGACTGGTCAGTCAGTCCCCACCCCTCTTTCATCATCATTAGAAGCTCAGACTGTCATACAAGTTGAGGCATATCATGACTTATTCTGTTTGAAAGTCTGTAGAAGTGAGAGAGCCAGGTCTTACAGATAAACACAGGATCATTCTCACCAAGTGTATTTTTTCTTTTTAAAGACACTGGATGGTTGTTACTGCAAAAGAGATTATTTATAGGCCACATAATCTGCCAGTCTGCCACGTGACCCTGCAAAGCTCCTATGTTAAAACATCAGCAAATACAAGACCCACTCTGAACAACTTAGCTGTAAGCAACTGGGAATCCAGGAGAATCAGGGCTAGTATTAATTGCTAAAAGACTTGCTCTGACCACAGAAACTTCCTCAGAGACCTCACCAACCATGTGAGAAGCAGAACACAGGAATTCCACTGTCAAAAATTAGGAAACACACACCGAAAAGAGCAGACTCCAACAGCAAGGGTTTGGGTGTGTTTTTTGGCTTTTTTTCACCAACATGAAACAGTCCACACCTGACATGCAGGGCAGCTTTTCTTAAGTGAGTTTGAATCACAACGACTCCAGTGTTATCCTTCCAAACACATTCATCCTTTGTGGCAAATGTAGATCAAACCTACCTGTTACAGTAACAAAGCAAAGTAATAACAACTAGACCCATCATTCACTATGATGAAAGGACAGTCACAGCTGGATCATGTTATATCAGTGTAGGCTATAAATCTCCTTCTTACTTTACTTCCCCATAAAAAGAGCACTTGCCCAATCAGAGAACGCTTCTCTGGCCAGAGATGTGTTCTCAAGGCATGTAAGTGTTCTTCAGGAACACATCTGTCACTTGGCAGGGTTCACCTGAAAGGAGAGCCCTGGGTGATATGGCACAGAAGTGAAAGCTTTCTTTTGCAATGTGCCATACGACAGAAAGTGTCTGAAGGAAGAGAATGCCAGCTTTGCTAGGGGGAGAGGCATCATAATCACTTCATAAACTCCAAATATTAAAAGCCATTATGCTGTGTTCAAACCCTGTGTGTACCATACTCCACTTCCAAGGGCTGCCAGATAAATCTTTTATACATCAACTTCTACATCCAACAAAAAAGGAAATTGATATTAAAACCAGACAAAATCGCATCAAAGTCCCAGGAGCCTTTCCTGCCTGTACCATCCTGACATTGAGCAGGAGGCTATCCAGAGATGCCAGCAGGATCTCTGCAGGTAATGATGATTTACTCAGACCGTTGGATGCACAGCACCAACAGCCCTGTTACATTTCTGCCCTCCCAGCCATCAGTGACAGTCAGACTTATGCCCAGAAGTTAACTGGTCTCTTAAAATAAAAGCCTGAAAAAGAGCTCAGACCATTCCAGAAGGATGAGTGCTAAGCTAAGGCCTCCCAGGTAGACTATCTAAGGATCTTTGTGTCTTGGATAAGGCTAGAGGTTATTGCTCAAAAATACTCATTCATGGCAGTCACAGACAGCAAGATTTCATCATCAGGTAGTACAGTTTGTAGACATGTTTCAGAGAAACCATTTCACACACAGCACTTAAAAAAAGAAAATTTGTGAGACTACCCTGAGAACAAAAGAGGAATATAGACATAAAAATAAAAAAAAATAAACACATACTAAGAGGAACTTCTGTTCAAAAAACCCCTGGATGAGACAAGAAATGTCTGAGGGACAAGATGTGGCAGAGTATCAATAACATTTATCTACACTGGGGAGCAGCACTGCCCCACAAAGGGGGACGAGGAGATCCCAGCACAGGCAGTGCCCTCACCCACGCAGTGCCTGGCAGCAGCTTTCATCAATAGCTGCAGAAACAGCAAAGGGGTGAACCAAGCCCACGAGGTTGGAGACAAGCTACCACACACCCCTGGACAGCAAACCCAGGGACCAACCCACCTGCAAGGCAGCTCAAGGCTGGGCTCAAACAGAGCTGCTGCACAGAGAGTATGGGCGGAGGTCCCCACTGAGGCTGCTCAGAGCAGTCAGGACTCACGGGTGCATTGGGAGTTTGTTGGGGTTTTTTTACTGGAATCCCACGGCTCACATCTGGGAAGCTGGAGGAGGAGCAGGACTGTGGCTCCACGAGGAGAATGGCAGCTGGGAGGCTTATTCCCATTGCATGCAGCAGCAGCGTGCAGAGCTCTGCCTGCTGTGTAAATGAGGGCGACTGACCACTATGGGCCTTTGTTCTTTTCTTTGGTCTGGCTGTTGGGACTGTCAGGGATTGTAAGCATCAGCGCTACAGATTTTGGTGTTGGTGCCAAAAGGCAGAGCAGTCAGAAGTTGTGCCTCTTCTTCCTTTCCAATTTAAAATGCTGCAGCCACAAACTAAAAAGATGTGGGGTTACTTTTTAATCGGTGCCATATAAGCCTTGACAGAAAAAAGAAAAATCATGGACTTAAGTGCTCCTTTTTAAAGGCTATCTAAACTGCTGTTTGATGGGTATAAACTTCCTCCTCCCCCAGATCTGTGCTAGGGAAGACCTCCAGTTTATCCCTCACTAGTGCCTGCAGACTTTTTTTCTCCCTTGTTTTATTTTTTCCCTTGTTTCTTTCACCCGCCTCCATTCTTGTCACTTCTTTTGGCATCGGCATCCCCTTTCCTAGTCCCACGTAAAAAGTCCCTCCCTTACATAACTGGACTTTTCAGAAGGCCCTGGGGCAGCCTCCCTCCAAAAGAAAACCAAGAAGGACATTCACTGACAACGTCAAGTTTGTGTCTTTTCTTCCAGGTTTGGGGTGCAACCACACAACAGTTCATCTTTAGGGCAGTTAATAGGAAAAAATGCCAGCAGGTGGCATTCCAGAATAGCTTCTGGAATCAGCAATGCCAGCAGAGCCTGAGGTACACCCAGGGCTCCTCTTACAGCTGTTGGCATCTGCACAGTGGAAGGGGATGCAGGGCAGCTGGAGCAGCACCTCCACCCACAGCGCCTTCAGGTGATGGCTGCTGCCTCCCTCCTTGCTTTCCCCCACTCTTTGTGTTCTTTCTCACAAATAAGCACTTTACTGACATCTATTTTGAAATATGTCCTTGGGATAAAATAGCTGGGTGATGGCCCAGGCAACCACCAGAACACTGAGCCAGAGTCTCCACTTCTCTCTTCAAGCAGTTGAGACAAAAAAAACAGCATATGGGTATCTCTAGGTGCCATCTGAGCTGAAAGCCCTGAACATAAAGTCACACTGGAAAATCTTCAATAGGAGACACATACATGTACATGCATGCATTTGTATGTAGCATCCAAAAATGTCAGTGACCACTTTGACTCACCCTAGTTAAGACAGCTAGTTTTCAAAGGTTTCCTCTGTCACCTTTAAGCTTTAGTGGGATGACAATGACACCTACATTGTCCTGTAGGAAGCTGACCAAATGCTAAATAGGCCTTCTTATTGTGGCTGAAAGCAAAAGCTGTTATTCCTATTTACAGATTTCTTTCTGCCATCAAAGTCACCCCTTGCCACAGTTGTACCTCTGCTCTCAGCAAAAGCAGGTATTTCCCAGTCTGTGAGCAGCAAGATACCTGCTGGGTGTGCTAAAGCCTGTTATTTCTGCCTAGAGTAGAAATACCTTCTTGTTTTGAAAACCTCACTGCTGCAATGTAATAAGTCATGAGTAAAGGCTAAAAATATCTTGTTCTGGGCATTTTAACTTGATTTGCTTCCTGGAGTTAGATAAATGGCTGCAGACACACAGCAGTGTGCTCAGGGAGCCGCAGGGAGAGAAGTCTGATCTGTTGCAAAGACTCAAGGTTACATTTTGACCCGAAACAGGAAAGTGATCTCACTTGTGTAGTGATGAATTCTCCTCAGTTGCTGAGACAACTTCTACCACAACCATAGGAAAAACCCCACAAGTCAAATGGGTGGAGAAAATTCCAGAGAGCCTGTGGAGATGCCATGAGCACCTTGACTTCCAGAGTTGTTACGATAGCCGGCGGTGCCTAAGGAGGACACAGCACCTGTGTAGTCTGTGGAAACAGAGAGTTTGAATATACCTGCCCCAAAGTCAGCAAGAGGGGTGAAAGAGAGATCCTCTCCTCTGCTTTGGCACTGTTTATTCAGAACAGAACACTTCAAGGTTATCCTACTCCGTCATCAGCCTTTTGGGAAAACAACGGCTAAATGCTGCCTTTGAGGAATCAGTGCCTGGCTTATCTCATCTCTGCACCTCTTAGTACAGCCTCTTCTTCCAGGCGTGTGGCTCAGTTTTCTGGAACAAGGAGTCACCCAGTGCATGGCTCAGTGGCCACAGGTCCTGTCTGAGCCTGCATGAACATTCCTGCTGTTGGAACAAAAGCGACACAGGTTGGAAAGCAAGAGCCCTCAGTTGATGGCGTAGGGTGTATATCACTGTGGCTTCATCCTAGACCACTGACTTCCCTGACTTGGATAAAGCCAGGAGTCCCAGGTTAGTACAGCTGGAGGGGTGGAGCAGCAGAGAGCAGCCAGGAGATGCCTCAGCAGGAACTTTTCCTGCAAGTAAACTTTAGGATTACTGGGAGGACAGTATGAGAATCAAACTGGTCTCTCACGCATACAACATGCAGGTTCCTGATGCCAGTCTGGGTTCACTAAATGCCAGACCATAGGCAATAGGTGTATCCCAGAGCCACTTCAGCTGGACATGGGACTGTCTGTGGGCTCAGCTTTGCCCTCTCAGTGTTTTTGTCTTGTGTATCCCACTGCAGTTGCTGCCTGATAGAGAAGTCACTGGGATTCAGTGACTGGAGCACAAATGGAAATTAGGAAAACTGGTTTCTGTTCCCATCTCTGCTACTGATTTGCTGTATATCCACAAGTAGTTAATTAAGCCTCATCTTTCCTCACTTTAGAACTGTGATAATTGCATTTATCTCTCTTTGTGAAGAGCAAGGGTTTGGAGACATTTGAATGAAAGCCCTCAAAGAGCCAAGTGTTGTTGTAGTTAGTTATAATAATCTTGGCCCTCCCTGATTTCATGAAAGTTCTTCTGTTCCAGTGACTCTCCTTCACAGACAAGGCAGAAAAAACAGGAGTATAATTACAGAGTGAGTGACTCCATATTCTGCTGTGGTCTCCTTGTGTTTATTTGGCTGAACCCAGCTCACCTCCAGCCTACTTGTTACCTTGCACACGTCCTAAGGGAGCTGTTAATATTGCAATGATATGACCATCACTGCAAAGCAACTAGGATTTTTGTCACACTGTGCTGGTGATTAAAAAGCACCATCATAGCTTTTAACTTCTGAAATAACAGTGTGAAGTACTAAACTACAGGGATTTCTGGCATTGCATAAGTGACCTTCTTCAGAATAAGGGAAAAAATAAGATCTTACTCTTCAAAGGTGTTTAGTACCTTGGTTTTTCTTTAGGTGCCTAAATTCGAAATGAAACTGCAAGCTCTACAAAGCAAATAGTTCAAGTATTGCTGATGTTTACAGCGAGGAGCCACTCCAAGTTTCGTGAGAGACTTCATGTATAGGGCCAGCGGGGAAATCCTACCCCTTATGTTCTGTATGAGCTTGTTTTCCAGACTTGCAAGGTCCAGGCTTAATTTACTACCTAAGAATACTCCTGAGGGCTTACAAAGTCTGAGGCAGAACTCATTCCTTTTGCTACTAATAGATAGTAAAATGAGAGCAAGCTATAACTTCTATATGAAGAGCAATACTTAATAAACTAAACAATGCTGAGGAACAATCCTGACCCTGGGAGCAGATCTATGCTGTTTAATTCCTTAGAAAAATGCCTGGTTTGACCCAGGCCAACTGGCAGCATCCCAGATGGAGCCTGAACCACTTCAGGAGTTAATCTGCAGCACAGACTTTTCTTGCTGCTTTCATGAGCTGCCCGCTCCATGCTGGAAGCTCAAGAGGTGTATGGTATGGACAAAAACCTATAGGATGAGTCCCACAAACCTCAAAACCTCTGTCTTGCTTTCAGACACAAAAAAAGGAGGTACAAAGCAGAAAGGGTAAATTGTACAGGTCAGATGTGCTGCTCCAGAACTTGAAAGCTCCAAAAGAAGAGGGAAGTGTCTGCATTTGCAAATGTGTGTGAGTCTGTGTGGGTGTGAGTGTAAACATGCACATTCAGGGGGAAAAATCTTTCAAGAAAATCACGGAATATCCACCACCTTTTTTACAACAAAAAGAGATGCCGAGATCTTTGACTTAATTATTCTCAGTGAATCATTCTTGCAGTTAAAAGCTACACCAGCATTTCCAGAAAAACTTTCAGTTCAGTATATGTAAACAAATGTAAAGAAAACAAACAAACAGACAAGAAAATGTGAAGATAAAAGGCTTGAGATAGTAAGATTAAAGATGTTAATTGGAGACTGCGGCTTCTACAGACTTTGACATTGGTAGCTGAGTTCCTACAAAATACTCCAGCTCTGCTGGTCCCAGTCATTGTGAGCCTGTAGCCCAGCAATCCTCTTGCCACAACCCACCTCACTGTGCAGGCTTTGACTCAGCAAAGCACAGAGGCACATGTTTAGGTGGCAGGCTTAGAGTTTTATGTTTGTGCAGGTACTTAACTGCTTTGGGTCTGGGTTTAAATTACAGGCAAGTATCTGCATAAGTGCTTTGAACTTGGGCAGTGATCCCCAAACCATGCATGTCCCCCTCTTCAGTCTACTACTCTCTGGCTTGCTTTATTTCTCACCAAGGATAGCAACATTCTGCCTTTCCCATTCCTGCTTCAAATCAAGACCTCAGTGTCCTCCATGTGCACATCATACTTGCTCCTTGTGTGTAGCCCATGATTTTAAAGTCCTGGAATAATAAACTTTCCAAAAAAGGACGGGTAGTCTGAAGAACAGGTGGGAAAAAACAGGGCAGAAGTTTTATGATGTGTTTGCTTTACTTTACACCCTAGATTTACAGCTGATGAACTCATGGGGAGTCATCTATTGTCCCTACTCTTGCTGAATGAATAGTTTTACTTGAAAAAGGAACCAACGAATTAAAGCATTTAACCCTAATTATCCTACAGTTTTAAGTGTTGTTAGAAAATGACAGCATTAAGCCTCTTTTTTTTTTTCCAGGAAACCACTAGGTGAGTGTGTCTGCAAGAAAAGCATGCTCATGGGATAGGCAATGACCACATCAGGAGTTTGGTAGGCATGTCAGTATGATTCTTCTCATTACAAACAATCATGTACCAGGCCATTGTAAGTGTATTGCTGCACTACTGCTGTTGCAATACTGCATCTGCAAGGGATGGTGTCAGCCAGAATAACAAGCCAAGAAACACACGAAGTCTTTCCAACTAAGTTTCTTTTCCTGACAAGTTTCAATTCAGGTCCACTCCAAATGTTGAAAAAGATTAAAGATTCCCTGGAAAAGGTTTGCACCTTCTGATAGGACCAAAACATATGGGGGGGGGGGGGGGGGGGGAGAAAAAGCTTGTTCAAGAATAGAGATGGGCTAATGCATTGCAACAAAAACATTTCAGCCTGAGAAGCTGCTACTGCGGTCATGGGCTGCCAGCAGGGCAACGTGCCAAAACACTTCTGAAACGCGACTGCGGTTGTAGAGGAGCAATGAGAAAACGTCTCACATGCCAGTGCAAACCTCTGCTATCCCAGCACAAAACACAGAGGAAATGGGAATGCAAACAGAAGTCTTGCGTGGTGAGCTGGAAGAGCAGCCCTGGCTCCCTGACGTACATGTCACCTGATGAAGTGAGAGACAGAAGGCGACACAAGCGCGCTCGTCCCCCAGCTTATAAATAGCGACAAACTCTGTCTGGAGCTCTTCTGAAACTGTTGCTCCAAAAATGAAAACCTGGCCTGCTTATGTAAAGGCTTCTGCTGTGTCAGACCAACTCTGCTTCAGATGGAGCAGGACGTGACCGTGCCTCTGGCTGGAATGCCAGGGGTTTAATTATTGCCTCTGCCGCCGACATCCCCACCAACCTCATACCAGTCATGACGTCAGTTGGTGAAATCTGGTTCAAGTCTGCAAAATTAAGCCAAGTACATGCTGTCCCCTACTCCTTCTCCTGCCTGTGTGGATGCTACACCTCCCTGGGCAGAGCTGCTCTCCTACATGGTGTGTATGTACAGTGCTAGGCACAGAGGCAGAGCAACGGGCTGAAACAAAATCCTCACTGGTGAATACTAATTGGTTGCGTCTTTTTCCCTCGTTTGGTTTCATGTTTTTCCCTTGCAGGTTTTCCATGCTGCCTTAGCCTTGGAGACCTCTTCTGTAACTGGTGCCCACACCAGCCAGCAGTGATGGTCTGAAGGGGAGCCTTCCAAGGCAGAGCTTTTCTGGAATGTTTTCTGCTTGCCATCTGTTTAAAGGGAAATGTCCCCAGGGCAGGAGCCTTCTGCATCGCAGATTATATTCTGTTGGTACCTATCAGATAATAAAGCTGCTTTTAATTAAGACAGGCTGAGCAGGGACTGGTGCTTTATATACACCGCAGGCACTGTGCCCAGGTGAGTGGGAGGTGAGACTGGCAGTCTGGAGACCTACTGAGTATCTCAGGGGTCAAACACAGGATCTCTCCACCCAATATTGGATATTTACACTGTAAGTGGCAGTTCTGTGCTCCTTTAAAACCCAACAGATAGAAGTAGATAATTGTAGCCCACAGTTCATTTAATCCTAAATTCCTTTATACAAAGAATCTCCAGTATCAAGTTGATGTTGCTGAAGTTGGATGGCTGAAGGTGGTGAGGTGAGTCTGATTCCAACTCACTTGGCTCCACACAGTTGCCCTCGTTGATACAGTGATGGTGAGAATATTTTTGAATTGGGTGGCCTGTGAGTGAAAAATTGCACCTGGCTTAGTTTTGTTTAGTGTTATATTCAATTGCAGTACTGGCTTTTTCAACATATAAACAAAAACCCATTTTCTTTCTAGCATAATTTCTACTGATTCCCAGAACCATGTAAACACAAGCATTTTTATGCTAGGAAAATATGTACCTTTGCTATGCAAAGACTTTAATATTTGAACATCATAAAATTGTCATTAAAATTAACTTTCTCCCCGAGTAATGCTCCTCCAGAAAAAAACCCAAAACATTTCTAAAGGAGATGTACTATGGGCAAAGAGGATCAGAAACATATCCCTGTTAGAACACATGGAAGAAATCAGCACCAACATCTCACTACCCCTTTGGCGCTGTAAAAGTCTGCCTGGTTAGGCAGTGGATTTTCACACAGAAAAGCTCCCCAGTTATTCTCTGGCACAAATCAATGTCACAGAGCTGCTCTGATGGAATAAAAGCTTCATACAGCACCACTGTTATTGCATATTGATTCAGAGTGTCTGCAGGGTCTGTCCATTTAACTAGTGTACTACTTTCAAAATGGCTTTTGGTGTGTCCCATTGTGCTGTGTTTCTGCTTTTGGAAAGACATAATGGATTGTCTGAATTGTTTTTCGTAAGGATGCTGAAGACACAGCAGTTCCTGGAACAGGTGGCAGGAAACACGGGCACCTCAGGTCTAGCCATCCTAGCAGGACACTGACTTGCTATACAGGTCACAGGCTCTGGGAAAATACGGCAACCTTGGCTTTGAAGGACAAATGGAAAGGTCAATTCTTCTGCTAATGGTTTGATCATTAAATGCCCTTGCCCTCCAGCTCCACTTGCTTAAAAGGCACAATGCTTCTTTAGGGATAGGAGTGGCTGGTGACCTCGATATTTAACTAATAATTAAATGTGATCATTGCAATGCAAGACAAAAACATCACTTTTTGACATGGATGATTTTACAAAGAGGGTTGTGCAGGGACATTCGGAACATTCAGGTTGCCCTTGGAAAGCCCTCTGTCACCCTAGGAGTTGCCCACCAGAGCTGAAACAGCAGGAGGAAGACACAGACAGAAGATGGAGAGATTAGGAAAAGGGAGTGATGTGGGGAAGTTGGAAGGAGGTGGGAGGGACTTGGAGGAGGAAACACCTAGAAAATATGATTTATTTATTCAGTGGACAAACAAGGCAGCTCCTCCATCATTAACAACTAATCACCCTGGGCACTGTGGCCCCAGATTGACAAAAGGTTTAGGTGTGGTGACAGAAACTCCTACACCTCCCATCCCTGTGCCTGGATCTAGCAGGGAAATATCCAAACCCCAGCTCCTCAGCTACACCTCCAATAGGAGGTACCATAATTGCTGGGTAATTGCAATTAACACCTGAAATGGTCAGTAAGAAGAACTAAGAAAATGGATCCCCTCCATTGAGCCTCCTCAAGGTGGATTTTGAATCCCATGGGTATATGGGAACAAAAGAGGATTGTTCCTTGCTTTAGCTCTCACATTGTCACGCCAAGAGGCAGTGCATCAACCAACAGAACTGTGACATTCACCAAAGGCAAAACAGACACGGAAATGCCACCTTCAGTCTAACAGAGAACAAACCAGCACCTCCTGTCAAAGCACCCACATTGGCTGGAGGGAAGGAAAGATTTCTTGGCTTGTCTTGACATCAGACCACTGGGCATCCAGCGAGGAATGTTAGGTTCATGACACAGAAGAGATAGAGGAGTATTTTCAGAATTCACAAATCTAGAAAGCTTGAAGAGCTAACTACTTTGGATTTTAACATCAAAATTCCCATTCAACCTCCCTCTCACTGGGTAACAAGATGTGACAGGACCATGACCCAAGGGGCCATGGCTGCAGGCATGAAGAAATCTTCTCACTCAAGTTGCTCATCAAATGAATAACATGAATCTCACTTTGTTGTGAGCCTCTCAGGGCTCAAACAATTTGCAGCTACAGAGTTGTGAGTCCAATTTTGTGTCTTCCCTTGGGAAGCATTTTTCCATAAGTGGCTACTGAATCAATGTTGTGAACATCTTTGCTGTGCCACCCTTTATCCACTTTCAGAACTCTGTTACAGAGAAAAAATGTTCAAAGTCACAAATCTACAATATTAAAGTGTTGACTGGTTGCATAGTTCCATAGGATAAGGCAACCCCAAATTTCTATGCCAAGTCAAACGTGCGCGTGCAACAATGTGTTCTTTGTGCCTCCAATGTCTCAAAGTGACCACAGATGACAGAAAAGCTCAAAAATTCTCAAGTACCAAAAAGTTTTGGGAAAACAGACGACAAAGCTGAGGAGCCAGACTCCACCAGTACCCTTGGTGAGAGAAAGGCCACAGTGGTACTCCATGATTGTACCATCAAAGGCCAACAGCAGACAAACCCAGACTATCATACTAGACAGAAAACTGGAGGAAACCAGGCTTTGCTGGCTCTACAGCCTGTGGCATGATTTGGTGCTCTCCCTGGAGTGTCACTGTGCCTTCACTGCACTTGGGACCTGGCTGTCCTGACTAGGTGAGGACAGGTTTGTTCTCCTCCGCTCCCTTACCTCTGCCTGCAATACAGGCTCGGGAGACTCTTGCCCTGCTTTGCCACTGACCTGCTAAGCCACTTTCCCTCTCAGCACCTCTGTTTCCTCATCTTTGAAACGAGGATTGGGACCTCTGTGAGACACTTTGATGTCCACAGACGAAGTGTGCTGTGGCACAGATGCACGTTCTCTCTATTTTGAATACTGGTAACATATGGTTGTGGGTTTTTTCTACTATTTATTCACCTTTATTATTGAAAATGGAAATCAATGAGCCACCCTGAACAGTAAGAATAAAATAAAATAAAGTAAAATAAAAGGAAACACTTTGGATCAGCTTTCTCTTTTGAAGATAATTACAGGAGAGAAAGCAATTTTGAAACAAAAGTGGCAAAGTGCAATGCTTAGGAACTGTAGAGCAGGATGTATTTGTCCACCCCACAGTTTGCTGTTGCAATATTCCTCTTCTCTTCCATTTTCTAAGTCATGTACAAAACATGCTTCCTAAATAAATTATTTAGCTCTGAACTGCTGGAATGCACAGCAGGATGCCTGTAAGAGCAAAGCGTTGCTCTTACAAAATGTTGACCTCATACAATCCAGGGGGGAAGAGGAGTTCAGACTGCAACAAGTCCTGGGTGGGAATACAGTACCTGAAATCCATGTGCACAGGCAGGGAAACCTGACTTGGTCAGCCACCCGGCAGTTCCTATCTCTCCCTTTTCTTCCCAGGAATGGCCTCATTTCCCAGCCTGGGCAGACATGCTGATTGTATGGAATTTTCTGAAGGCACTGTTGGCACTGTTGGAGGATGAAGGGAAGTTGCCAGTCTCACGCTGTAGCTGCAGATGTTCAGGACTCAGTCAGATGCTGGCTCTGCTCCAGGTGCACCAAAACCAGCAAACCACTTTGGACAAAGCAGTGATGTCCAGCAAATCCATGCAGGGACTGCATTGCCCACATACAACCAAGTGTAGTATCGCCATTAAATGTAAAGATGTGATTCCTGTGTTCCACGTTTCATTTGCAGAAAAGCACTTTAAACCCAGAAATATTAAGGCAGGTCTTTTAAATTACAGGTGAAGAATATTCCCTGTGGAGCTTCTCAGTACAGTAAACAGCCCCCACCCTGTCCTGCAGACAGTGAAAAGCTACAGGAAACCTCTTCTGGGCTGAACAGTGTCATGGTATGTTTGGATACAAGGTACTCCATAAATTCAACTATATTTTATGAGCTCATTAGGAAAGTAAACAAAAAAACCCAGCAAATAAAGGCTCAATCCCCTTTGTACATATGAGTCTAACACGTCATTTCACTCATTTACCACTTAATTCATCAGGTTACGAACACTCATGTTCTCTAACTCATAACAGGCAACCTGCAACTGAGAAACTTGTGCACTTATGAGCAATACAGAGAGGATGGTGAGAGTGATCGTCCTTCCTTCTCCATCGGGGTCCAGCTGTCCAACTGGATCACACCAGGATGCATGGAAGCCTCAGCAGTCCAGCTGCTGGTCTTGCTGCTTCAAAGGCTTTTTGGGTGAGCTGACACATTTCAACCGCCCAGCGTGGAAGTCAATCTCTCCCACTGCCATGAGTTAAGGGGTCTGAGGAAAGTGTCCAACACCCAGTGTGCAAGGAGGATGGCCGGCTGCAGGGGACAGCAAGTTGCAGTTGATGGTGGTTGTGAGAGGCCCTTTAGCCCTTCCTGGTCACCATGCCCTGCCCATGTCTTGCCCTTGCTCTGACCACATGGCCCTGCTCTAAGGAGATCCCCTAAACTCTCTGGGGTCTGGTCCTGGCCACCCTGCTCTAGGGAAGGTTGCTGGAGCAGATGTTGGATCAGACGACTGTGCTGGTTTAAAGGTAAACTGGCAGAGGAAATGAATCCAACTCAAAAGAGAGATTATAAATCAGAATAACAATTTAATAAAATAATACAATAAGTACGATTATACAGACAAACAATTGGTTTTAACCCACAAAACCCGAATGTATAACCCAGCACCCTGGGGCATGAACAGAGTGGTGTTCATTGGGCCCCTGAGTCCAAAGTCAAAGGAGAGGAAAAAACCTGTTGGTGAGAGTGCTGTTGCAGTCCAGTCAAGAGTGGTGGTTGCAGTCTGGTTGAGAGTGGTGGCCTGCAGTCTTCCTCTGGATCCCACGAGTGGTTAAGAAGTCCCAAGACCCCAAGATTATATATCCTTCAGTTCAGGCAGGAATGCCCAGTACCTCCCTCAGGGCAGGGAGTTCCACAATGAGTATGAGGACAGGAGCATCCTCCTATCTCACAGGCCTCTTAACACCCAGTTTATAGCCTGAGGAGTCAGGCTGCTCTGGGCAGATGGTGTAAATGGCATATTGATAACAGTTTCTGGGAAATGGCATGGAAGGCTATAGAATACACAGTTTTGGGTTACACCCATACAGTGATGAACTGGTCCCAGCTGTTCTAACTAGGAAAATGACTTTCACAGGTGCCTTACAACCTGCACACACGGGTGGGATATTCTGCTTTGGTTTGACTCCTAAAGCACCTCAACTCAACCCTGCTGCCTGCTGGGACCAAAAAAATGACCCCAAACTCAATTCTCCCCCAAGATTCATCCCCAAACAACAGTTCCCCACCCCAGGATGTCCTATGGCTGCACAGTCAGAAGAGAGGAAAGATCATTTTATTGTGGACATCACCTGGGGGGGGGGGGCAGAGTCACAGCACTCCAGCTGATGAACAGGAATCAGCACCTACAACAACAGCCACAGAGCTCTGAGAAAACTGGAAAGGCAGGGGGAGGCAGGATTTTGTTCCCCTTGGGAGAGCAGCCCCCCAGCAAAAAGGGCCACCAGCAGCAGCCTGAGCACGGCAGAGCCAGGATTCTCTGTCTTTCCAGACTCCCTGTCCCACACAACAGCAAGGACATACTAATTCTCCTAGTGGCTCTCCAACCCTCTCCATCCTCCTGACTGGCACCTTAGGACTCCCTGTCTGCAAAGAGAAGAGGCAAGCAGTGGCTTCCTTAAGTCCTGATCCCCTCCTGCCAAAGCTGGACTGAAAAATCACAAGATTTTTAAATACATGTATATAATGGTCCTTTTTATTTGCCACTAGATTTCAGTTGTTATGAAAATAGCTAAATTCTCAAATTGTTAGAAATGGCTTCTTTAAAACAAAATACAACCAAACAAACACACTAAAAAACCCAAACAAAAACACCCACACACAACAACAACAACAAAAAAGCAGCTTAAATAAAATAAGAGCCAGGTATTTGTGAAATGACAAAGGCCTCAACACTGAAACCTAAAGACAAAAGAACCAACATTATGAGATTCATGAAAAAATTGTTGAGATAGGAAAATACCGAAGAAGTGCCAAACAAGACAGAGCAGGCAAGACCAGCCTGTGATGCCCTTAGACATTGATTCTCTGTAGAAAAAATTGGAAGTGCTGAAAGATCCTGAATGTCAACAGCCTTCAACCAGCAAGTAATGCCATATCCAGCTTGCCTTTACGTATATGCCCTTGGCTCCTGGGGCAAACTCCAGTAAACAATCTTCAAGACAGGTATTTCTGATACACACCTGCTCTGCAGCAGATGTGCAGCGGCTCTGTGTGCAACCAAACGACTCAGTCACCAGGACCATCTCCTTAAACACCAGTTTACACAACCTGTTACTGGGAGCCCCAGAAAACTGACTTCTCCACTGGATTTGTGCACAGCCAGAGATCGAACCCCTAAGGGCAAAACTCTTGACCGTAATAACTCAGGGGGCAACAAGAGGCGAGGAAGCCACATGAAATAAATGTCAGGAGAGGGGTGCTGCTCCTGGCCCTGGGTTCCCTCCTCCATCCATGAGGATGTGACAGCACTGGCCTGTGAAAGCGCACAGGCGTGGTAAACACTCTCTCCACGCTGTCCGTACAAATAACTGTCATTTGTCTTTCCCACGGGTGAGCGTGGGAGGGCAGGCTCGGGAACATTTCCACCGGTACACGGCATCCCATGCTTCAGCCTTGGCACACAGTGCCAGAGGAACCTGTCCTTGGAACACTGTGAAGCCACACTGCAACAGGGCATGTACAACATCTCCTGTTCTGCTCTCCAGCCCCTGCCGCTTCCAACCCTCTATTCATTGTCACCACTATCGTCTCCCAAGTCCTGCCTTGAACACCCACTCAGGACAAATCTATGCCTGAAAAAAATAGACCTCTGCCTGAGGATTTGCAGTGGCAAAGATACAAAGGTAAAAAAAAAAAATCACACAACCCAAATAATTGTTTATCAGCACTGCCATTTTACTGCTGTAATTATGAAAAGAAGGAATTCCTCTGAACTATTAAACACTTGGCTCCAACCACTGAATTAAACTTATTCCAAGACATTCTCCTTTATTGGATGACTCAGCTTTTTCCGAGTCTCACAAAAACCAGGACTTGAGTGCTTTGCCACCCAGAAACCAAAGGAAGCTTCCATGAAACCAGCAAACACCTCCCATCTTCTCAACATTGTTATTAAAAAAGCAAAACAAACCAGAGAGGTTCTACAAGTCAGCCTATAAACCCAGTCATGAGGAGAGTAGTGTCAGTGGTAATGGGGCAAGAAAGGCAGGGTAATTATACCACACCAAATTTGCAATCGTGCCACATTCCTTGCTGGTGAAGGCCAGCTAAGAATTAGATACACCTTTTTAAATCATCAAAGGGAGTGGCTGCAAGATACAAGGTGCTGGGATTAAGATGAAATTCTGGGTTTGCCAGTTCTCAGCAATGGCTTTGGTGGCTGGGCTGGGCATGTCATTAAATGCTCCCAAACGGTGTTCACTTCTTTTTAATCTTTATATGATTCTCTGTATTTCAAGAGTCCCAGGCTCCCACTGGGCAAAAAGCTGTACAAACCAAGAAACTGAAGACAATACCTATCCAAAAGGTTTTTTGCACTTGGTCAACTGGACAAGTCTGGTAACTTGTACCTCAGCACTACTTCAGTGGTGCACAAATATTTATCATGTTGCTCCAGTTACTGCCACAAGGTCTGCAAGCTCAGGCCCTCAAGCATGAAGACTCAAGAGCTTCCCTGCCAAGAAGGCTGTTAAAAATACTGAATGGGAAAAATACTATTTTGTGAAGATGATTTAACAAGGACTACATGAGTGAGGGAACAGATTTGGCTCAGACCTCTCCTTTTTCAGAAGAACAAGTACAGGAGTTCAGGTGCAGCACTCACCCTGCAGATCTTTGCAGAGGGGGTGGGAAGCTTAGTCTCAAGGAAGCCCCTCCATGGGTGAGAGGCATGGTGCTGCCATTCCAGAAATGGAACCCTGCTCCACAGCCTGCTGGGCAACGCAGAGGCAGGTAATCTTCTCGTGGAGAACATCCCTCTTGGAGAAACCACAGGAGTGACCATCACGCAGGCAGGACAGCGGCACACAGAGGCAGAGCTCCTGCTCTGGCTGCCTCACCTTGTTTGTACTGTACATGGGATTCTCAATAACCTCCTGGGCTGTTACAGGGTAAGAGGAGAACAAGGCACAGAAACAGAAAGGCACAGACCATCAGAGCCTTAAAAACTGATGAATGTCCTCTCCCACCGTAATTTCATAGTGCAGGTTGTTCCAGACAATCCACGGCCAACAAAATAAATGCTGCATTTGTGCTAGTTTTCAGAAAACATGCCAAAAAGACAAACACAAGGCAAAGCAGCCAGCCAAATAGACAAGTTTCGCTATTTAATTATTTTGAAATGAAAAAGTTCAATTAAAACCAGCTACAAAACAAAGACATAATGATTACCTCTCTCTTCATAAGTTTGTGCTTTGGCACAAATAACTGGCCGGCCTGATTTTATGTCCAATGAATTTAATCTTATCCAACAAAGTGGCTCCCTGTACAGCACAGAAGACAAGGGGTTCTGAAAAGAGCTCTTGGGACAATGCATAACACCATAAAACTAAATTAAAAAGAAAAAAATCAAACAAACAAACTCAGGGTGATTTCTGTTCCCTCTTAGGCCAGCAGGAAAAAAAAGCATAATGCAGTTGGCATCAGATTGTGGTGCAGTAAGCAGCACTCAGGAGCTGACAAACCCATCAAGCTAACTCCAGTTCCACTCTGCGGAGAACTTGTGAATGCACTCACCTCCCCACTCGAAAGCCAGCTGTTTGTGTTGTGTGATAGGTTCATGTTACTGCACTATTTATGAATTCAGTCTCCTGGCAGTATACAAGCCAGATGCTTTTCCATGTGGTGGCAGCTGACACCCAATGATTTGGCATGAAGAAAAGAGTCCAGTGGTTTTTCCCATGCTGAGGCCTGGGCTACAGGGATGTTCACTGCCCTCGTGCCCAGCTGTGCTGGTACACCTGAAGAAGCCATGACTTCAGCACGTGACTTACAGCAGAGCTGTATGCTCAAACATAAGCTTCTGTGAGCCATCTCCAGCTGGGCGTCCAGAGATGAAAACATCCTCAAATTAGTGGGCACTGCTGAAAAAGTTAGCCAAGTGTCTAAACACTTGCACAATCTGCACTTACTCTCAGTACCTCTTGATTTTTCAGATGGCATCACCCACTGATTGCAAGCGTTTCCCAACGGATACAGTCATATTGAAACCCTAAATATTGCAGTGACTTAGCTTCTTCCACTTCACTTTACTCAATGTAATTAATCCCCACAGCGCCTCAGAGGAAGAAGGACAGCGGCATCGACCAACCCAACCCGTGTGCAGGCATGAGGCACAAAAAGCCAAGGGAACTGCGTGAGGTCCTGCAGAGCGCAGGCCAAGTCCATCTGCTGTGTCACGTTTCTAAAGAGATAGTCATGCCATCAAACCCCAGCGATGAGGAAGCAGGAAAAAAGCCTTCCTCAATTCCCCCCACCACCACCCCCCGCCCAGGACCCCGAACTCGTCAACATGATCATTACAGCATGTTTGACGGCACAAGTCACTCCTGCTGTGGTCCAGGCGAGGGATTCCTGGCATGGCACGGGCAGGGCTTGGTGGCCTCGGCCGGTGCTCCCCGCAGGCACGGCCGCGTTGCATAACTACGGACACTGCATGTCAGTCGGAGCTCCCCACCGGCATCCACCGGCTTATGCAATTACCGCGCCCCGCTGCGAGGCCGCAGGGACGGCGGGTTTGGGCTCCCCTCGCCCTCCGGCGGGAGCGCTGCCCACCGACCCCGCTCGGGGTACTGGCCCCCTGAGGGTCCTCGCCATGGGGCAAGGAGGGGAGCGGGGTGGGGGGTTCATTTCGGAGCGACCGAGCCACCCCTGGAAAAGGGGAGTCATCCAGGACACCTCGCCTTCGCCGGGGCGTCCAAGTTCAGACATAAAGGTGCTCCCTGACACGAGGGGCGTGGGGCTCCCGTGGCCGCTCTCCGGGCATCCATCACCTGCAAGTGTCAGGTGAGGGTCCCGGACCCCGCCAGGCCGGCCCACCACAGCAGCGGACCCGGGATCCCCCCGCTGCCCGAGGGCCGGGCCCCGCCGCGGGGCTGCGGAGCGGAGGAAGCGGCAGCGGCCCCCGCCCCGCCCTGCCCGGCTCCCCCTCGGGCCAAGGGCTGGGCTCCCCGCCGGGCGAGGCAGAGCCAGCTTGCCACCTCCCCTCCTCCTCCTCCTCTTCTTCTTCTTCCTCCTCCTCCTCCTCCTCCTCCTCGCCTTCCTACTTCTGCACCGGCTCGGCTCGGGCTCCGCCGCTGCCCCTCCGCCGCCGAGGCTGCCACAGACCCCCCTCCCTCCCTCCATCCCTCCCTCCCTCTCCCCCGCCCTCCGCCCTGTCCCCAGCGCCGCCGCCGCCGCTTCCACAAGATGGCGGGGACCGTGGCCGAGCGGGACGCGCTGGTGAGTGCGGCTTCACCCCCCGCCCGGGCACCGGGACCGGCACCGGGACGGGGCCGGGGGGGCCGGGCAGGGCACCTGCGGAGCGGGGCGGGGGCGGGGGGGCTGCGCCTGGCCCTGCCTCAGCGCTCTCCTTTCTACCTGCAGAAAATAGAGGACGGGCATTTAAACAACTCCCTGGGATCCCCGGTGCAAGCTGATGTGTACTTCCCTCGCTTGGTAAATCACCTTTATTTGGTTTCTTTCTTTCGGGGGGGGGGGGGGGCGGTATTTTATTTTTTTTAACCCCTTTACTCCCCCTCTCTCCTCCGCCCCGGCTGCAAAACGGCGGCCGCTGCTGATGCCGAGCTGACCCTCGCCACCTTCCCCCTGTCCTTTCCAGATCGTCCCCTTCTGTGGGCACATCAAAGGAGGAATGAGGCCGGGAAAGAAGATCTTAGTTATGGGCATAGTGGACCTCAACCCTGAGAGGTAACACCTGGGCCCGGCCAGGGGGAGATGGGGGAGCGGCCACACGCACGTACACATACACACGGATCCCTGCTTTCTGGAAAGGATTATTTTTATCATTTTATATATAGCATGCTGATTTCTCCTTTGACCCATAGAGGGGGCATTTCTTCAAGGGATCCCGTTTTCACTTGGGAGTAAAGGAGCATATAGAGCATATGTATATGCATATATGTACACATATATGTACAACACCATGCACACACAGACATATATATATATATGCCATAACCATGTTCCTTACACTGCTGAGCTTTCAGGGTTTCTCTGAACGAGCTGAGCTGTCATCTCCCCTGTGCCGCTATACCAATGGCTTTAATAAGCTGAGAAATGGACCTGGGTGGCATTTGGGGCTTATTTGGTTTTTTCCTGGCTGAACGAGAACCGTTCTGTTTGTGTTGCAGCTTTGGCATCAGTCTGACTTGCGGGGAGTCAGAAGATCCTCCTGCGGATGTAGCCATAGAACTGAAAGCTGTGTTTACAGACAGACAGTTTGTCAGAAACTCTTGTGTAGCCGGAGAATGGGGGGAAGAGCAGTCGTCTATTCCTTACTTTCCATTTATACCGGACCAGCCTTTTAGGGTGAGTACCAGGATGACAGCGGCTTACAACGTGTCTGATAAAGTGTCATTTGATCTGAGTTGCAGCAGGACCTGACTTGGCTTTCGTGAAATCACAGTGTAGCCCACACTGCTCCTGTTGAGACACCAGTTGCTGGTTTGTTTGTATCCATCAAAAGTTGTGCAGGGATCCTGCTGCTACGTGCAGCTGCAGGCAGTCCGGATGGGGCTGTGAACACCTCACCTGGGCGCTATGACAAGTCGGAGGTTGTAATACTGTGTGATGAAGTCCAACTTCCTGAGCTTAGTTTTATAGCTATATATTAAAAAGTACCTCTATGTTATTAGTGCATTACAAGTTATTACTGGAGAATGTAAATACTCTGTGGGACTGCTGTATGTTTTGATGGTTTTTTTAATGGACATAATGTTTGCAGTTTAGTGTGGCTAATAAGGATCACGTTCATCCTTTGTCTCCAGGGATGTTCTGTAGAGGTTGACCGTAGCTCTTCGTGTTAGCAGATTAAACAGCTAAGCAATAGTGGTATTCTTTCCTGAACCCTGGGATTAAACGTCCCATCAAATTTAAGTCTGTAGTCACTTGAAAATGGTGTTCTGGGAAATGTTGTGGCACTGTGGATGGACTGGGTTGACCTAGAAGCAGATTCCCATCTGTAGTGTTTATGGTTACGTGAAGATGTCTTTGCAAATCAGGACTAACAAAGTATGTGGCTGCAGAGGGCTGCTTCACTACATAGAGGAAAAAAGGCTGCATGCCTTTTCCATGCAGCTGACCCAGAAAAACCTTCCTCCTCCTCCTCCCCGCCCCTCTTGCAAAACCTCACTAGCCCCTCTGCTAAATGCCAGCGCTCTGACCAGCTGCCAAACTCTCTTAATCCTTCTTGCCTCCAAGATAATCTCCCCCAGCCCCAAAAGCTCACCATCTCCCCAGATGCTTGGGCTTTAAGAGTGTTTGTGACTGGTTTTGCTGCAAATTGGTTGCGCTCTACTTGCTTCTACAAACTCTCCCATCAGAACTGGCAACACCCTTTGGTGGTGTGGGAAATGCACTTGAAAAGACTTGGAGGCTGGGTCCTGCTCCAGCTGAGAGGGTTCCACTGCCTGCTGCACTGGGTGGTGACTGGGCCCTCAGACGAGCCAGACAAATTACGCAGAGCATGTTTTGTGGGTGTCCCACTAATGGCAGTTGATGTTGGAGGACAGCAGTACTGCACGTTTACTGTGAGATACTGGAGATAGGGAGTTGTTCTTTCCCCCCTTTTCTTTTTTTCTTTTATCCTTTTTTCCCAAATGGAATTTAGGCTCCCAATTGACTTTGTACCTTTGATGGTCTCCCTCTCAGTGAATAAATTAGACTATTAAGTGTTCTTGCCAATTACTTGTGGCCCAGTCCAATTATCATTCCGGCGTGGCCCCGGGTGATCTGGAGAAGCGGACTGTGAGCAGGGTTGAGGGTAACCATATCTTTTACATAACAAGGCCTCAGGCTGGCTGCGCCTGCCGCAGTGACACAGGAGCTACGTGGCAGCACGGGCCCTTCCCTGGTGCTTGGTGCACTACCAGGTGTCCAGGAGTTTAAGCTCTCCTGGACTGTCAGCTGCCACTTCTCCCAGTGTGACGTGCTCCACATCAGTTGGGCTTTGGCTCAGGCAGTTTGTCACCCCCGTCGCGTTTTTATGTACTGTAATAGCAGCAGAGTCAAGTGCCTGGAAGCAGCACTTCACTCTGGACAACCTCTTGAAATGACCCAGGATTCGCATGTGGCTCCCCTGCAGATTTTCTCCTTAGCCTGTCCAGACCTGGAGGTCTCCAAAGGCCTGCAGGAGAAGCACATGTTCTGTGCCCTCGTGTTCCTGCTTCCTGCTGGGGCAGCTCCAGCAGAGCTTAACAACGGGACACCCTCTCAAGCCACCCCTAACGTCAGGAATCTCCCAACTTGTCCAAGCTTGTTCAGCTCCAGGCTTTATTGCTTTTCCAGAGCATTTCTGCAGGTCTCTCAGGAGGAGGGATGAGCTGTGTCCTTCCCTGATCTGGTTTGTGCCTCGTGCAAATTGCCCAGCTGAATTCAAGCAATCCTGCACTCTCCATCACCTTCACTGCAGCCCCAGGATGGAGTCTAGTCCAACAGGGACTGTCTGCAACCACAGGTTATGCAGGAGCTCTGTATATGTGGGAGGGAAAGACAAACCTATCTCCCTGCTCCATATTCGCTCCCTTCCAGTGAATTAACAGTAGTGTGGAAAGCATTGCAGAGGGAACTGCCGCCTTATTCTGCAGAAAAAAAAAAAAAAAAGAAAAAAAAAAGTAGCAAGGGATGCAAGGTTTGGGTTGGAGATACAATTTCTTCCTCCTGTGATTAGCGGTTTGAGTCTGTTTCTGGCATTATTCCAAGAGGCGAAACCTCCCAGTAGCCAGTGGGACTGGGTTCCGGTGTGCTTACTGCTACGACAGCGTGAGATTGGATTAATGTCCCCGGGCAGTAAGAGCAGATCCATCACAGTGTAACTGGTGTCAAGGGGGAAAACTGGTCTCAGCCCTGGCTGTTGCGTGGCACATGAGTAGCACAGTGTGTAACTGCACTAACACTACTTAAAGTGCTCTTTGTGTGCTGTGAAATAACTTTCCAGTTACACTGCGAACAACGTGCTTTAACAATTTATCTTTTACAGGTTGAGATACTTTGCGAGCATCCCCGTTTTAGAATATTTGTGGATGGACATCAGCTCTTTGATTTTTACCACCGTATTGAAACACTGTCAGCAATTGACACAATAAAGATAAATGGAGATCTTCAGCTTACAAAACTGGGCTGAGCTTGTTAGGACTGCAGATTCCAAACCAGCTCAGGTGCCATCGTCCGTTTGGAGCAGTGACAGCCAGCTCTGGACACAGCTATGGTAGGAAGGCTGCCCTGGTCCTTTTCCGCATGCAGTTCTTCACTCCTGTGCCGATGAATTGGGCTGTTTTTTATCCTAATGAAGAGCACTGTTGGTTAATAGACATTGAGCCGTTTTTCTTGGATCAAAATAGCCCACCTGTGCTGGATAATCAAATTGGAATGGATTCAGAAAGACTTGCAGTCTTGGTTTCAAATCTCACAGCAATGCAGTTTCTGAAATGCAGCGCTAAAACCGGTTACTGAACAGTAGTGACAACAAAAACGAGTTTTTCTTTTGCAAATATTGTTTCTGCACTGAAGTGGAGTAGTGTAGCACAACATAGGGCCACGTGCTGACGTCCTTACCCGGGGCCTGAGCCTGGTTCCATGGAAATCAATGGCAAAACTCCCACTCACTTTAACGGGGTACAATCAAACTGTCTAGTCCTTAGTCAAGCACAATTCCCACTGATTTCTATGGCATTTTTGCACACACCTTGGGGCCTGCTGTTCTGCTGGTGTAAATCAGCGTTACCTCCACAGCTTGCAGTGGAATTCTGCTGATTGCTCCCAGCTGCTGGTTTGGCCCAAGGGCTGTGCAAAAACTGACTGAGGGTGTGTGGACACAGCCTGTGTATTTTAGTCAGGGTATTTGCATAGAATGTAGGTCGTTATGAGTTTTTGCACAACGTATTGTTAATACAATTTTTAAAGCTTCTCTGTAGTTTATTTATTTATACTCATTGTATGTATTATTAGTAAAAAATGAACAATCTTACTGGCGGTTAAGAACGGCAACGTGTAAACATTTTGAATGTACAAAATGTCTGAGGTTCTTTGGGTAAACTTTACATATCGTTCTTGAAAAAAACCATGTTTCCTATTGAACACTTAGTTATGTTTTAGTGGAGCCCTCTAGGCCCTGGGAAAACGTGGGCATGGTAGCTGGTGGGGGGAACTCCGCGTATTCACGAGGATCTGTTTTTCAGGGCTTACTAACTTTGCTGCACAGGATGGGTTTGAGTTGAAGTCGATCCATTTTAAAAACTTAAAAACCAAATTCGTAGGTTTAACTGTGCTTTTATAACCTGAGAAAAAGTTAAATTTGGCAATCTCTTAGTTCAGAAAGAGAACCAGGCTCTTTCCAAGGGAGATGGGAGATTCTTTACACTTGTTTGAGAACACATTCGGCCTTTGATATGACAATTAAAACTTGTCTAGACAGCCAAGTTATTAATGCTTGAAAATCAGCTACTGCACATGAATAATAACTTTTCAAGTAGCTTTTAAAATAGTAGGTATAGGTGTATAAACACAGTCATTGCGCTACACTATAAATGAACACAGCCACTTTCTTGACTTCTTTAGGACTAAATACACTTTTTTCCTTGGCTGCTCACAATGGACTGTAGTGGGTCTTTCTGAGTAGTTATAATCGTGATATAAACATACATTTAGGCAATTTTGAAAACACATAATATAGGGACTAAAACACAGACTATAAAAAACATCCTTGGTAGCACAGTATTAAAAAAAAAAAAAGAGAGGAGAATCTCACAAGCAGAACTGTGTTTAACCTGCAATAAAACTGTGGTTTAAAGCCACCAGAACTGGAATATCCAAAGTTAAGGGTAGAATGCCAATGCAAAGCCTCATTTTGTGCTAATTTGGCCTGCAGTTAAGAAGCCTTAGACTGCAAGCTGAAATTCCAACTGTGGCTCTAGTCCAAAGCCTGTTGAGGTCAATCAGAGTCCTCTGAGCATAGAAGCCTGATTCTTATTTCATGCAAGTGCAAATCTCTTTGTAAAGCTGAGGGGTTGTTGCTGCTGCTCCAGACGAATTAAGAATCAGGCTGCCACCTATAAAATACAAGTTAAAAATGCAATTTTTAGCCTTAGCATTTGACACTCCCTGACTTTTCTTCCTACTTCCAAATTAAGAGAGAAATTGTTGTTTTCCGGGTTACTTTTTTATCTGGTGTGTGGCTTTTAAGCTTTACATCAGATTCTATTTGTACTCCAGATTGAATTGAAATGTTCCTGTCTTGCTCTGTTTTTACTCTTTTACATGATACATGATGACTGTGTCATTTTCCATTGTATAAAAAACGCTGACAGTGTTTCGGTACAAAATATA
Source organism: Corapipo altera (assembly GCF_003945725.1). NCBI lineage: Eukaryota > Metazoa > Chordata > Aves > Passeriformes > Pipridae > Corapipo > Corapipo altera. The sequence continues at coordinate 1,014,366 of NW_020884950.1, forward strand.
TTCTTAAAAATTATGATAATAAAAATCCAAGGGAAAGGTGCTTCTACAGGAGGTGTTTTGGATTTTTCTCCAGCTTGGAAATGATCTATGGTTCCAAAGCTGATGCAGGCAGAAGATGTTTGGAGAGAAATTTAGCACCCTCTGTGCCTAGTGCTTTCTCCCAACTGGATGTCTAAAGCCAGGTTTGCTGATGCAGGGCCAGTGCCTGAGGCCAGAAGTAGGAGGCAGGAGAGAGTAAGTAGCATGTCTACCCTGGAGTAGCTCAAACCCAAAGGGAATCTCCCTGACAGCACACCAATAGAGATTTCCCCTTCCATGCCTTTGCTGGATCCCAGGAAAAGCAATTTGGCTGCCTTGCATTTTCACAGCCCTCACACTTCTGCTCCTCCGCGCAGTCTCGGCACAGCGCAGTGCCTACCCCAGGGATGGTGAGGTGAACTCAGTGCACCACCTGTCAGTGCCATCTCTGGTGGGAGCAAAGGGCCTGCTGATCCCGCCTTGCTTCTCTTCCCAGCTGCTGTGCTGGGCATTCCCATTTGTTCCTGCTCCAGGAGTTTTCTGTCTGGAGAAAACGCCTTTTTTTTTACCCTGTTTCTGGTTTTGCCTTTGTGTAACTTCACCAACCACGGCGCCCACCACCTGATCCTGCCCCGTTGTGGTTTCTGAGCCAGGCTTCAAGGCAAGAAGGGCTGTGAACCCTCTGCTGACGGGTTGTGGTTTGGCTGAGAGCTCACGAAAGGGCAGAAAGTCACAGTTAAGGCTTCCACATCTATCTATCTATCTGTCACCTGCTTGGAAGCCTTTTTATTTTTCTTTTGCTCTTGGGCGCTATCAGGCAATGGCAGGTGAAAGAAGGAAGACATCTATGTCACCAAGGGCTGTTTCCACAGGTGCTTGGCTTACACTGCCCCATCATGTTAAGAAGCAACTGCAGAACACTTGCATGTGCAGTGTAAGTCAGAGAAAACGGAGGCCTTAACTGTTTCTGCTCAGCTGGACCTTGAACCAATTTCAAATGTTTAAGGTGGGAGACTGTGCTGCAAAATTTATATCTGAATTTTTAGGTCTCCACAGCTTAGGGATTATTTATATCTTCATTTTGAATTTTGAAGTCCTAATAGACCTGAAATAAAGACTATTTCCAAATTGCACCAGGTTTTTCAGTAGAGACAAGTAGTCTGTGAGCTTCTTGGAAGCTGCAAATCTTCAGGACTTAAGGAGTGTGTAAAGCAACTTTTGAAACCTTATGCTAAAATTTATTAGCTGAATATTTCTGCGGTTTCCTCTGAATGAGGAAGTTGATTCTGAAATTAAAAAAGCCTTGAATGGGTAAAATCCATGTGCAGTGGAATCACTGAACTTAGCATAGCTTTATTTTTTCCAAAGAGGAAAAACTAAAAAAACAAACAAACAAAAAACAACAAATACCAAAAAAACCACAAAAAACCAACCAAACCAAAAAAACCCCACAACCAAATTATTTAATTTTGCTTGGGACTGGCTATGATAAAGCTGATTTGATTTTAGAAAAACCAAAAGTAGGTTATTGCCTACTCAGAGCCTTGAAATATTTCAGTGTCATGTGAGGTAGTCTGTGTCTAAACATATTTCACATAAATGCTTTTTCACGGGCAAGTTGTTAAAAATGTTACAAAATACCTTCTTTTTGTGTCACAATTAGAAATGTTTGCCCCACCTTGTAAGAACATTTTGTACTAAATATTCATGTGTTGTCTATGAGAACTTGCACTAACATATTATATTCTCCCCTCCTTGACTAGTTTGAGCACAAATAGGCGTAATATTGCTAAACCGGTTGAATGTGACATCTGCTTGAGGCCTTGCACCTTTCTCAAGGGCTGCTTTGAGTAAACAGCCTGGAAACCAAAGGGAGAGCCTGATTCACCATTCTGCTGTGCCAGCTTTCCACCCTTGTCACTCTCCTGCTCTGAGGCTGAGACTGAAGCCCAGAGATTTTCATGTAGGGAGCAGCACTGAGATTTTTATCTTTGGATTTCAAACTATTCACCATGGAGCAAACAAGACCCAGAGTAGCCACAGCACTCTTCAGCTTGGTGGTGAGGTTGGGGTAGCATGACATGGTTTAGCCCTAACAGAGCAGGAGTTCAGAGGGCATTGGTGGAGATTTCAGAGCCAGACAGGAGCACAGGCTGTGGAGATGCAGGACAGCTTCCCAGGGATGGGCTTTTGCCACATTTTTATTTGCCACCTTCTGCAACCCCCTGCCAGGACACATGGCAAAAAACCAGCATTGCTTATGAGCTTGGAAGGCATGAATGGATTCGTGTTCCTACTCGTCTGATGTAAGAGAGGCATTTATCTGACGTGGGGCTCATTTTGCCTCCTGTCCACGAGAAGGACGTCCCACAGAAAACTCCAGCGCTGTTTTCTGCACTGAGGCTGGTTGCAGAGACCTTTCCAGGCAGAAAACTGCAAAACCACAACTCTGCTGAGCCAGTTAACAACCTCCCAGCACCCCTGGAATTAATATGACAGTATAAGGCACAAGAATCAGGCTGAAGGCAGCCCCAAATACTCACTGTGATAAGCACAGAAGTTCAGGAGAAAAGCTTACACCAGTCTAGGAACAGTAAGTGACCTGGCGAGGGTTTTTTCTAATTGTGGATATTGTTCTGATTTTATCACATGGATCAGAAAGTGTACAGGTGAAAGTCACTTTGCAATGGATGGTGTGTGGGGTTAGAACCAATGCCAACCCGAACAGGGAGAAAAAATGAGCTGCAGACGCCCTATCTGGCTTTGATACACCCTCCCAGCTCCTCCCAGCAATCACTGCTGTTATGAACATAGACAATTACTAGAACAAGGAGATTCAGCAGCATGTGCAAGATCTAAATAATAAACTCCTACTCTGCCACAGGTCCTCCCTAGTTCCTGTTGCTAGGTCTTTCCATCTGTCTGTCAACAAATAACCATGTCCTGCTGCTTTTGAAATCCATGTCAAAAATCCCTTTGACTTTCATGGAAATAGGTCCCTAAGAAAAGGGTTATTTCTAGCTCTCACTCTGGTTATTTTCAGCTGGGGCATACTCTAAAACTGAGTTTATTTTTAAGTATGAATAGAGGACTATTTCTGACTGCATTATACATTGGGTAGAGTCAACAGGAAGCACGGCCTCTCTCTGCTGCAGAAACACTGGTTTCACAGTTCCCTGATGAAATGTCTTGTTTTCATTACCTTCTGATTTTACAAAGTGAGATTGTGCACAAACTGACCGGGCAATAACAGTAATATGTACCATTCACCACAGATCTATTTTTATGTGTTGTGCTGATTTCATAATGAACTTTTAATAACAATAAAACATGAAATCTTCACTAGGTTGTTCTGTCTTCTGTCTGAACTATTAATGCTCATTACATACCCTCTTGACTTCTCTAACTTCTGGCTTTTTTTATCTGACTGTTTTCCAGATGTAGCTAACTCTTTCCCTCATAAAACTGTAGTGTGAAACTTTAGAATGGGAAGTGCAGCTTTGGTAGCAGCTTGTGTAAAACTGCTTTACAGCTTAGATGCACTATACAGAATAATCAAATAACTTCATTAGAGGAAAGAACATCTTGCTGACTCTTACAAGACTCCTGCTGACATCACTGGGCAGTGTAAGCCTCAGGAATTAACAGGCACGACTCAGACCTCACAGCCAGGCCGTGAGAACAGGTCACTGATCATTTTGCACAGGATAAAACAGCAGTTTAACTCACACGTGTTCCAGCTCACTCTGGTGGGACTGGATTCATAGGTGAGTGTTACATGGTGAGTAAAACCACCAAATCAGCTCCAGATGCACATTATTATGAGATCCAGTGTTTTACTTGTTGGCATCATCTTAGCTGAAGTTCACATTGGCCTGATTAAATGCAAGAGGAAACTATAAGGTCTCAACTTCTTTCAGTTAAAGTTACTGGAAAAATTGTGTATGACCCAAGTGGGAAAGGATTATGCCCTCCATCCAGTCATGGCTGTAAAAAACAAGTGAGGTTTCTGTGGGAAACCTCAAAATTCAAACAGCACTAAAGCAACAGATGAACAGGATTTGAATACAGCTAGTTCTGTGTTTTTTCTCCCAATAAAATGACCCTGATTCAGACGCTCCACATGAAGTTCATCCTACATCTAACCCATGAGCATCAATCTGTGGCCATCCCTGCTCAAAGCCAGCCCGAGACTGGGCCTGTGTTTGCTACACATGACTCTAAGAGGGGACATCTAGAGATTCTGAGATAAAACACAGCATTTGGTAACCTCGATGCAAAACAGAAATGGCTGTGAGTGATATAAAAGCAGCATCTATCCCCCATCAGACAGCAGAACCACAGCAGCTGAAGTGCCTGGGAGGGATTTTCAGGAGAGGGAATAGATACATCAAATTTCACCTCTTGCATGGGCTAACTCCTACAGAGGCCCTTGGAAAGCTCTCATTTGACCTGTAATACTGAGTAAACTACAGGCATGAGTTTGGGGGAAAGGCAAAGCACCTGATGTGGCAAGTGCCATGTGTACTTCTCTCCCATTCGGATCAGTACTATGGACGCCTCGCAGCTGGGCTTTGTTTTGGTGGAGTGTTTCTGAGCTTCAGGCCAAGCCAATTCATGTTGAGTGATTTACTCACAGGAATACCATGAATATGACTCTTTGCTAGCACTGCACTGGATCTTATTTTTAAATTATGACTTTCACCACTCTTCTAAGAATAGAGGCTGGCTCTGAAACATCACGTTGGCTCCAGCATTCTCTGAAAGCTACATATTTCTCATCCTGTTCAGGTTTTGAGGCTTCAGTTTCTTCACTGGTGCCTTGCTAGGCCAGGGCTGTGATACCAGGAGAGGTCATTCTGTGAAAGACCCTGACAAGGAGGTGTCTTTCAGCAGCTCTCTTTGGCAGAAGGAGACATGCTAGTCTCCCCCAGCAGTCAGGAGTGACAGCAAACCAGAGCTATGCTGAATCCTGGTTGGCAGAACAGGGCTTCCTTGTGACTCTGAGAGGCTGGAACAAAAGCCTGGTTAATTAGAAAAATTAGAAAAATTTCACTGAAGCTGAACAGTAAATCTAAGGAGCAAAGAGGAGGATTTCAGAGCTAAGCAATCTGATACTAACAGGAGAGCCATGCTCCCTTGGTGCCCAGAGGCCACGGGCAGGTGTTGCTTCTATTGAGCAGAGAAGAAAAGCTCCATTCTGTGGCCAAGCATGGATGAAGATGTTGGAGGTTTCTGACACTGTTCAGTGGCTCTGCCTTTGCCTGGCTCCAAAAACCCCTTTGATGGGCAAAAAGCCAGTGCTGACAGTATTGTAATGTATGACAAGCTCCAGTAGCAGCTCCAGCACTGCGTGCTCCGAGGCAAAGAGGATTCTTTCCTCGCTGCTCTCTAAGAAATTTTCTGTTCAATGGGAAAGATAATAGCTGTCTAGAAGAGATACAAACCAGTACTAAGAACAAAATGCAGCTCTAGGTAGAAGAAACATTCTCAGGAAAGCAACAGATTCGCTACAATCTCCAGGGGAAAACAAAATAATTTAAAAGTACAAAGGCTTCAGCAAGGATAGGGAAGTTCCTTTAAAACCCTATTTTTGGATGAAAGATATAATGAGCTACAGTGGGTATTAAACAGACTCCGAGGGGCAAAGGTGAGAGAAGCTCTGGATTATAACATGGAGGCAGAACACAGCTTCCACATCCATTCCCCTCCATTTCCACTTATTTTCTCAGGGGTAGCCAGTCCTCTCCCTGAGAGAGAACCATTGATGGAGGAACGTCAGAGGAACTCTTCTGTGGCTTCAGACTTTTATATGTCTTCTACAGACACTGACCAAGGTATACCTTATTTAGTGCTGCTCACTGAAGAACTTCAATTTAAAATTCATGTTAATTTATGAATGGTCCTTGCCATTTCTAGTGTTACTGCTGTTATCCTATGAGCAGGGAGAGGGAAGAACAGAGATGCAACAACCACTTCTCAGCAATCAGTGCTGTAATTTGGAATGCACTGATTGGCACACAACGTCTCATCACTGTGACTTTTGGCTACAACACTGAAGTTCAGGCTCCCAAGCCCCCCTCCTTTGCTCACCAGGCAGACATGTTATTTTGGGACAGAATATACAATGGTAAGGTTGAGTAATGCTATACACTGAGTAACTCCTCTGGGATCAGAGGGACTCTTTGTAATGCAAAATCCTTCCAAAATATGATTTTTTTTATAATAGTAAAAATGAATGGCATTCTGTCAATTTTTTTTGCAGCTTCCACTGACTCACAGTGCCTTCAATTGCCATTTAAATAATGCAGAAGAGAAGCTGGAACAAGACCAGGTTTCTTGGCAGGGAGTTTGCTGCACCTTAAATTCAAAAGACGATGTGCACATGTTTCCCTAGACAAAATACACCTGAGTGATGAAAACAGGCTGAGCTCTCTCAATTTTGGTGGAAGTACGTTGATTGATAGCAACTGAGCACCTAAGAGCAGGAACTGGTTAAAGGTCCCCATAATAAACCTTACCTCTTTGAGCTATTCAGAAGATGCTCTTAGGCAAAATAACAGGATTCTATTCAGCAAAAGAAAGCACATGATTGTCTTAATGCATTGTACAGCTGAAGCTGTGATAATGCAGGCTAGAAGATGATGTTTTAAACTGAAAGGGAAATTAGTTGTAATTATAATTGTTGTTGTCTTTATGCATTGCCAGCTGTATTGATTACCTTCTTTCTGAGTGTCACTGGCAGCTAGGGAACATGATACATTATCTCGTGCTAGTGTTGGAGAGCAGCAGAGATTGGTGTATTTTTAGAAACAAGATTCCCACAGTGTAACTGTGGCAATTGGATGATCATACACATGCATATTAAAATGCCAACAGATGAATTCCTGGACAGTGCCAGCAAACATTTCACTGTTTGGGGTAGGAGGAAAGGGAAGGAATGCACAGCTCGGAAATTCAACAACTGCAAGCACAGCAGTTTTACCTCGAAGAGTGTCCTCTGAGGGATTTGTGGCTCACATTGGCCAGTCTGAAAGGGAAGCTGTGAAAAAACAGAATCTTCTCCTTTTCCAGGATGAAAAGATTATACATTTGCAGATCAGACCTGGTCCCATTACACATGAAATTAAATCTCTGTACCAGTACAGAGAACTGATGGCCACCTCTAGACATCCTTTAAGGGCCCAGTCCTGGGCCTCAGCCACCAGCAGACTGTGTTTGGGGTGCATCTGTTGCACAACAAATCACAGTGCAGAAGTCCCTGGCTCACTAAGTCTCACCAAGACTGCAGAAGTGCAAGGCTTATTACTGGGCACAGACCTTCACAGATGTGGGCAGACAGAGAGAAGGTAGGGCCAAGTTGCCCGTAAGCAAAGCTGGTGGTGAGGCAACCAGGTGCTGCCTGTGCAGAGTCCATGTGTGGCAGCATCTGCTGGGAACTTATATGTCTCATAAAGCATTTATATGTCTCATGTCAGAGTATCTGTTTCAGACTCTCTGGGAATAATATCAGCCAGGTTACCAGTCCTGTAATTGTGCTGGCTTAGACAGGACTTGTACAGGATCAGTGGAGGTCTGAACTTTTCCACTAAGAGCCAACCCAAGTGTCTCTAAGTAGAGCATAATGTGCGTTCACTTGTAGAAGAACTAATTAAAGTTCACTTGGAGCTTTCAGCAGTCATTCAAGTAGTGTCAGACATGTATCTTCTGTATAGTGTACACTGTTAGTGTATTCAGTATAAACAAACTGATAGTCACAGGCCATCACAGGAGCATGGTGACTATTGCACTTGATAAATCTGGCAGTCCAAATAGCTCACAACTTTGGTTGTGTTAACAGGAATGTGTTTTGGAGGACAGCACAAGAGATGCTGTGACAGACAGCTATAGCATAGCTGGCTACAGACAGATTTTTCTTTCAGTTCTCTTTAAGTAGAATTAGTCTGAAGCCTATTCAATAATCTTGAATTTTATGTATTTATCACTGATATATTGCAGTGATATTGGAGGATATTTAATGCCTGATCTTTTTCAGGATCCTGTTACATTTATGCATATGGATATTGTTCATGAATGGCAACATACTACTTGCAAAGAAAATTCCTGTCTGTCTTTGATGTACCTCTCTTCTGTCTCATTATATGCCCTTTTATCATTTAATAGGTGGATGAATTAAGAGAAGACCATAAACTAACTTCTCAATGTCATTTAGCTTTCTATACACTTTCATCATGATCACCTCTTTCAAGGTATCCAGACCTTTTCAACCTAATGACCACATAACAAACTGGAATCTTTTCTAAAACATGTCTTCAATCCACACTGTAAGAATTAACAATCACCAGAGTCAAAGCAAATTGCAGGTGGTGGTATATTACCCAACATCCTGATGCAAAGGTAAGATAAAGGCCTACTCCAGGGGTGTAGCACAACACATAATCCAAGTGTACAGACTTTGCATATCAAATTTTATCTTTATTTCAGAAAAGCCTCTAATTATGCTGAAATGTGTGCTTTTAAGCTTTCCTACAACTGGCCTTAAGGAAACTCCCCTTCAATTAACTGCAGCAAATGACTCCTTCCATGTCATTCTCTCCCCACAAGGGATTTTAGGTACTAAATCTACATAGACACATCACCAGACCAAACAGACCTCCATCTCCTCAGCTTGTTCCCACCTGCCCCTGGCCAGCCTCCAGATAATTTTCGTGTCTTCCTTTATGTTAAAGCCATCTTTTTCTACCTGTAGTGCTGGAAGGGAGTAGCCAGTCTCTCAGAGCACACCACTCCGCAGGGAACGTCTTGTTCTGGAGAGGGCGCAGCAGGAAAAAACATCCTTCGTAGCACTCACGGAGATGTGAGACAGGTTTCAAACAGAAAGCCACAATTTGGTCACTGCCAGAGACTGCCACCCATCTCAGGCACGCAGCAGCTCCATTTTTGCCATCTTCTAAGCTGCTTAGTTTAGACCTCAACCAAATCCAAAGGGAGATTCTGGTTACCTTCATAGGTGAACTTCCATATACGGCCATGAAGCCACACAGGCTGTGACAGTTGGCATGCAGGTATATGTCAGCATGCCAAAACCTCCACAGCAACTTGTAACCAGCGTACACAAATAAAATTACACATGCATTTGTTGGGAGAAGGTGGTAGAGTGACTCGAACATGTGTCAACAGCTTCCTGGGGTGAGGATTTAAAAGTGCTATTTGGTGCAATTTTTTTTTTTTGCTCAGGGGAGCTGAGTGACTACATTAATGGGAAAACTGGAAGCCTTTCAGTAGTAATTCAGTCTGATCTCTGTGGGTTCCCCATATGGGCAGTGGAAAGAGAGATGCTTCCCCAGAGGATGATTTAGCAGAGAGAATTTTGAAGCCCTGAATGGTTTTTCAGAGGCCTTTGCTCCAATGATTATACAAGAACCTTGAGGACATTCACTTCCTACCAAACACCTAAATGTAGATGCCTGATCTTCTTTTCACACACATACACACCCTGTTTTTGAAGTTAAAAAAAAAAAAAAAAAGGTATATACAACAGGAAACAACAGGCCCAACAGGCCACAGATGAGTGACTCCAGATGTTTCCTTTAGCACCTGTTAATAGGAAAGAAACTACCACCCTAAAAAAATGAAAACCAGCAAAAGCTTTCAGTGCTGAAGGCAGAGGCTAATGCATAACTAATACAATAAAGAAGTCTCTTGCAATTTTGCTTTCACAGGGGTTCACCTGTCTTGTCAGGCTTGGAAAGAGATATGAATAAAAAGCCCCGGAAGAAGTCAAGGTGCTTAGGGAGCACCTGCACAACATCACTCTTCAGCATTCCACAGGCAGTGCAAGCATCTTCTACACACAGGAGTAAGAAACAATACACTCTATCAAATAGCAATGCTAATAATGTGGGAAGGGCTCTATAAACATGTGACCTTTATTTATTTTTAATTACTTTCCATACTGCTGAGAGCAGAGTTTCTTATTAGCCAGATCCAAAGTAATTATTGGTTATGGGAACTTTAAGTGGCTTGCAAGCAGGTCTTGCATTGCCAGAAACGGGTGGCAATAAGAAAACACTGTGTGCCTCCCTTTCCACTAAAAGTAAAACCAGATAAAGCAGAACTGTATTTCAAGAGAGTAGATTTATCACTTTTCTTAGACTGAAGATAGCAAATTTTTTTGTCACTGTCCTTTTTGGATTTTTCAGCACTGGCATATATATAGGAAGGCACAGAGCAGCACCTTCTTGGAACTGAAGATACACGGTAGCTCTTGGCTGGTGGGTTTCTTTACAAACAGAACTGGAAGTGCTAAATGTTTCAGTATTCAACCTTCATTCCTTGGTGGACTCCTACTCTTGAATGTAGAGGAAAAAATGCTGGTACTCCACAGATATTGAGGAGGTTACAGCAGCAAACAAATCTGACCTGAGCTGCTTTGCCTTGCCAGTTTTGTGCATAGCTTACCATTTTAGCATAGAATCATAGAACATGCTGAGCTGGAGGGAGTCGTTAGGATCATCAGGACACCCCAAGAATCACACCGTGTGCCTGAGAGCATTGTCCAAATGCTTCTTGAACTCAGACAGGCTTGGTGCTGTGACCATTTCCCTGGGGAGCCTGTTCCAATGCTCAAACACCCTCTGGGTGAAGAACCTTTTCCTAGTATCCAACCTAAATCTCACCTGATTCAGTTTCATGCTATCCCCTCAAGTCCTGTCATTGGTCAGGAGAGTGAAGAGGTTGGTGTCTACCCCTCTGCTTCCCCTCATGAGGATGTTGAAGACCACAATGAGGTCTACCCTCAGCCTCTTCTTCTCCAGGCTGAACAGCTCTCAGGTGCTCCTCATAAAGCTTCCCCTCCAGATCCTTCCCTGTCCTCGTGGCCTCCTTTGGATGCTCTCTAACAGTTTAGTGTCTTTTTTATATTGTGGTGCCCAAGGTGAGGCTGCACCAGTGCAGGGTAGAGCAGGACGATCCCCTCCTTTGACTCCAAAGAGGCCAAATGCCAGGGATGGGTGAATGACCATTAGCTACATAAAGTCTGATTCAGCCTATTTGGGAGTGTTTTGCCAAAATGTATACATACCAGGTATTAAGTGATGCCCTGTAGGGGAATGGGACAGAAACCATTTGTTGAGCTCAGTCTCAGATCATAGACGTGAGCCCTCCCAGAAGGCCAGAGCGTTTACAAAGGATGGGGAATGGGCAGAGCGCCTGAAAACGGAAAGGGAACAGTCCTGTGGCTCTGCACAGAGACAACACTCCTCCAACTGTTTATTTAGCTGCAGTCAGAATGCATCCTATTTTGTGAATCTGCCAGCACACAGGAAAAAAACACTGGATTGAAACCCCTTGCTCAGCAGATGCAGGACACAGGCTTTTCACTAAGACAATATTATTTTTATATGCAGTCTTAGCTAAACTCAGGAGCCCTGATGTGTTCTAACTCACTTCAAATTCCTTGTCTACTTTGTCCAGCTAAAGACTGATCAAAGATTTGGGGCTACAGGCTCTAATGGACTGCAGCAACCGAGGGACAATGATATGTTCATTTTGTTAAACCTGAAGACTTCAGGAATACAACGCTTTGCATTCACAGGTATTTTTTATTGCCAGTGGCATTTAGGATGGTAAAGTCTTTGGAGCATAGAGAAACAGTGCCTGAATATTTTGGTTTTTTTTTACTTATGCCTATTTTACAGTCTCCATATCAGGATAATCCATTTTAATACACTCCAAGGAAATGAGGAGAAAACCCTCAGATTCCTAATTAGATTAGGGCTACGCTAAACTTTTCATGGGCAAAGATCAAGGCAAGGGTGATCCTACTCTGTCAGAGCGACAACACTAAGGATGTAATTTAAAGATAATGGAAGTTAAAGAATGAGATTACAAAGAAGGACTGGGACACAGTTTTCTTGGTTCTGATTGCAGCTGGCTCCTCTGCGGTATCCTCTGGAAGAATCTTACATGGGAGCAGCCCATTAGCTGTAAAAGACCATGCATAAAAGCATCAGAGAAAACAATCTTCATGCAGACAAGCAATATTAATCATCAAAAAAACAGGCATCTCGTTTTCTTTTTGTCCTTTACAAGAAAAGTGTAAATACATACAGGCAGTCACACATAGATTTATTCCCAATCTTCAAAATTATTTTAATGCCAATGAGTCCAAAGCCTACAGATGTGTGTTGGGTAGATATCACTAGAGCTTGTTGCATTCTACCAACAGAGCCACATATCACCTACCATCCCTAGGGAGACCCCTCTCTTCTAGCAACCATTGCCTTGGTAAAAACAGTGATTCTGGTCTTTCATAGCAGAGCAATACCAGTGCAATGGGAAGCACAAACAGCACCTTTGTGCACCAATGAAGGTCCTGTGGTGGTCATTTTTCTTTTCTGGGAGCCGAAATGGTTTAATTCAACATCAAGGTGTTAGATCAAAAGGAACTCACAGGAATAAAATTGGTACTCGAAAGTTCACACAAATGCTACATATTTTCCACACATTAGCTGCCGCAACTGCAGAGATTGTTTCCCATTCTTCATGGAATTCACTCATTCAATATCATAATATTTGGCTTCCAAGGGGAACCCGGAGACCACTGCAAGGCTTACCTAGGGCCAGCATTAGACTGGGGTCCAACACAGCTCTAATCCATTCATATCTGCTGCTCAATCTTATCAGTTCCAGTGCAGGGAAAGAAATGGCAAGATGCAGCTCAAGGTGTAACCGTCCAGCCTATCCCACAGAAAACCTGACACTTTTCACACATGAAGGTTTCCCACAGGCAAGAATGAGCCTTGAAAAGCTACAGAGATAAGTTTATAATGCAGTGATGACTCCTTCTATACAATCAAGGGAGCAAAACACACCACAGACACTTAACTGCAGCAGGCCCTGGGGTATGCTTGTAGCTGTGCGATGCAACCAGAATACATGTTAAAAAACAGAGCAGTAATAAAGTAATAATTGTGAAGGGGGAAGAAACCTATCTGATCCACTCTTAAACTGAATTAAAGGCACCACACCAGTGTGCATATAACAGAATCTGACTCAGAGGAAACTGGTCCAGCACTGTAAAAGCAAACCAGCTCCAAGGCAAACTCGAGCACGTGGTGACTCTCTGTCATGCTTTGTAGCAGGTTATCGCCCTGGGTTTCTTCTGTGTAGCACAGTGTTGTAGCTCTGTCTGCCTGCATCTCTGTCAGATTGAGAAAGGTGGACTCTCCAGAGAAGTGGCCTAGCTAGTAAGGGTGTATAAATCATCAGTCAAAACCAGGGATGTGTAAGTAACATGGGCCTCTCTGAAGGCACAGCCTGTAGGATAATTTAAGCATGTCTTGATAATGTGGAACTGCAGAGTGGAAAAATCTTCTCAGTGTAACCTGCTGTCAAACTACATCTGAAGACATTTATACAGAAAGAAGATCAGAAGACTCATGGATCAGCAGCCACGAAGTGGATACACCATCCATCCGTTACTGGCTGGCTACAAGCAAGAGAAGAATAGGTCAGTTTGTGACAACTGTGACAACTACCCCAGCAGGTTCAGTCTACATCTTCCTCACCCCTCAAGCAACCCTGTGAAGGGCCATCTGACAGCGATATAGTTCCATCAGCACAGTTCAGAAAAATTGATCCCAGAAGGTACAAGAGGACATGCTGAGCGGGGGGCAGTCATGTGCTAAAATGGCTACGTTATTTTTGAACAAAAGCTGGTTCACATCTTTGAATAAGAAGAACAAACATTTGACTGGTGGGAGATCTTTGTAGTGCTCCTGGAACTCCCTCCTGCTCCACAGGATGATATGCAGAGAAGTCTTTGTTCCTCAAAAAACCCAGGCTATTGCCAACAGGTTTTGTATCAAGAATTAGTTGCTGCTCAGAGAACAGTGGAAGATCTCATAAACTGCAACGTTTGAGACAGGCTGCCAAGGAGACAGAAGTCTGATTTTGGAAGACAGCTGCATCATTAGCAAGGGTCATGCATCTTGGCCTTTCCACAGAGGAGAACTTGTTGGAGGCTCCACCCAGTATGATACAGTGGTATATACCCAGTACAAGAACAGTGAGTTACTAAGGATATGCTCTCTGCCCAGGGGATTTCTTGCAAAAGGAGACAAGACCATTTGCAGCAAAATATGGATAAATATGGATAAAATATGGATTGTGGCCAAATTTGGAAATAATTATGTCTGTTCTGTTCTTATAACATTCCACAACTGGGCAACTGGCCTAATGCCATTTCCATGCAAACCAGTTGGAGGTTGGCCATCAGTCTTTCATTTAAATCCACTGAACTGCTGACCTACATCCGACTGAGCAGACAGAAAAGACCCTGTGGCCTACATTATAAACAATTCGATAAAGGCAGTGAAGTCAAGACAAAAGATTCTCCTTTGAAACATTTGGCAATCAGCTTGTGCTGGGAATCAAGGCTCCTTGCAACAAGCCCTAGACCCTATAAAATGAAACTGTTTTTTTAATCTCAGGGGTTAAAAACTGAAAGCTGTGAGACAAATTCATCACTAATGCAGACCCCTCGAGTTCAATAAGCTTAGAGATGGGGTGGCTGCAGCTCACTGCTCCCTGGAAATGCCACAGGCTGCACTTAGACTGTATGGTTGGTGCAGAGATGCAGAGAATGGTGAGGGGAGGCACATCCTGGCAAGGGCTCCTGCAGAATACATCAGTGACACCATGTAAGCCTGATGGGATCATATTTGCTTTCTAGAACCAAGAACGTGACTGAGAGACAGCATACATTTCCCAGCACTAAACCCCAGTTAGCCATGATGTAGAAAAGAGGGTTTCTTCTCAGGGCCTAATGAATTTAAACAGATTGCTCAGGTACCTGGATTTACCTAATCTCATCTTTCCTAGCTCTCCTCATGGAAACAGAGTTGGTTCAGCTGCTCTCCAGAGACCTCTGACTGATTCTGGTTATTGAAAGGGTGGAAGTTGGACTTTTCATCTCCTCATCTGCCCCACTGTCTCTGTGCTTGCCTTTGTCATCCTGTTGTTTCCCTCCCTGACCTGTTCTCCACAGTCCCCTCTGCCTGCTCCTTCCCCCACTTTGCCTGTTCCTGGTACAAATGTCAGGCATTCACTCTTGCCTCTTTTCTTTCTGCTTGTGAGACAACAGCAGGGGATGACACAGAGATTAACAGATCCCTCCACCTGAGGGGCTCACCCTGACTGCTGGTGCAGCCAAGGGTCGGTGCATGCAGGATTCCTGCGGCTGACAGTACTTCTGTTAGCACTCAAACACATTGTAGCTGTCTGGAGCACGGCATTTTCTCTCTAGGTTCTGTCTTGTTGCTTATGACAACAGCCTTGTCAGGTAGTTTAGGATCAGGTATGGCAAATCTCACATATTTCTTGCATAAGAGCTTTCAAGAAAGTAATGCTGTTTTTCCGAGATCTAGCCTTGTTCTGTGCCTACATCCCAGATGCTTTGCATCTCAATGAATGTAGAACAACAAAGCAAACCTATTGCAGAAAAACATTACAGAGGATAAATTTGGCATATGTGGTACTGAAACAAGGCATCAGATATGAGTCTGAAAGACAATGAGAAGGATTTTGACAAATATCTGTGAAAGGAACCACTTTCCTTGCATATCAGTTGCATTTGAGACAGAAGTTGTCATTCGCTCAGAAAAACCTCATCCATTTACATTTTAAAACCTGGAACTGAATCCTACTTTCATTTATGCTTAATGGACATTTTGTCATTCCCTGTAAAGAGAAAAGGACATGATCTTTGTAAAAAAATTCTCAAATTATTTTTATTGATAAGCATCACTGCCAGTCACACAACATTGGTTTGTGAGGAGAACCTGATCAAAATGTCTGAATCTGGCACTTGAATTTCACTGCCTGTGTTGACATACAGAAGTGAACTTGTGTGATTACAACAGGATATTGCAAGTCCTCTGAAATATATACAAAAAAACAGCTGTAGAGGTAAGTTTCAGTGTTTCTAAACCTCAAAAAACCCAACGAAACAACACATCCCCAAACTCTAAGATGCCTTAGAAATGAAAAGGTCTTAAAATAGATGATAATAGAGATTACAGAACATATATGCTACTACCCTGCACAGCTCAGTGTGCAAGAGACTGCTGTAATAGTGCCTATCCCAAACACAGAGTAAGTACTTTGGACTTTGGAATTTCCTGATGGGTGTTTGGAGGCTCTTGACTCCTGTCGTCACGGAGAGGAGCTGACGCACAAGGAAGGAGGATGATTATGGAAATCAACTCACCTTCGTCCAATAAATAAATTAGTTCATTAAAACAGAAAAATGGTCTTAACCGTTTTGAGGACTTTTCATCTTAAATGTAAAAAGCTCACAAGCCATGCCACTTAAAGGCAAAATGAATAATTTTGATTTCTTTTCTTAATGGTTTTCTACATTTAGAGCCTTGATTAAAAAAAAAATATTTAGTTGCACTGGAAAGCTTTGCTACTGAGGGCACTAGAAATCCTGCTTTCCTGCTGACAGCTGAGGTACTCACACAATACCATCCTCTAGGAGAAGCAAGTATTGTCAGACCTTGGTTTGGCTATTGACTCTGCTGACAAGCTTTACCACCATCAATATGTACACACACTAAAACACACTTTGCACAGGCTGATGATGAGCTATGTATAAAAATAGGTTGAGGCCAAGTATACACATAGTATTGCCACACTGAAGTCATTAACTTCTACCACTTGGAGGATGTGGTCTAGACCATGGCAGGTAAGGTGGGGCTGTTTTGACATTCATGATCTGGTTGATCCACTGGGTAGCCCTCATATGGCAGGAATGTGAGCCTTCATGTTCATTAGATGCCCCAGATCAGCTCCAAACATGGTCAAGACTCAGAAAGCAGTTCCTTAAAAGAAAAAAAAACAAGCAAACAAACAAAACCAAGCAAAAAAAACCCCAATCGAAACAAACAAAAAAACCCCTTCCCAGCAAACACTGTTGAATGGCAACAACCCTATGCTTGCTCAAATAAGCCTAAGCAGAAACACAAAGAACCTATATTCAGATGTAAGAAACTTCTAAAATAACTGCTATTTCATCTGTTTTCTGTAACTACACAGGGTTCTTTGTAGTTAACACATTCAGGCTTGTTTAAGGACTGTTCTGGACTTTTTAATGGCCTGTGAATCACAAGAGAACGGGCTGCTGATGTAGCAATGCCTTCTCACTTTTGTACTATGACTACATAGTACATAGTACAGGTAGCCAAGGAGATTTGTAAAAAGTAATAACAAACTTGCACTCCAAACAGAAGATCTCTTTGTTCCATCTAAAACATACATTACAATGTTTTATACTTCATGCAATTGCAACTAGTACAGATGGAGACAGTCCTTTCCTCGAGGAGCTGGGAAAAAAAACCACCTTTGTTGGATACCCAAAACAAGAGAAACCAGTGCCTGGCCATTCTGCATGCCCAGAGGTCAATGCTAAAGGAGTAGCAATGATGCAGAAGACATGGGATTTGGCATATTTACTAGAGTATCCCAGAGCCTCTGAAAAGCTTTGAGGGGGACCAGTCCTGCAAGGAAACAGAGACCACCACATAGGGTGCAGATTTGGGGTGGAGTTCAAGGCACCAACCACTCCTCAAAGAAACAAGCATCCACTGCTCATAGATCTGTTTTAGCATCTTTCAGTGCCAAAGGACAGTGTAGTTTAGTAACAGGCTGCTTTAGGAAGTTCAGTCTTTGCTCAGCTGCACTTTTGTTTAACTCAGCTAACAGTAACTGCAGGATTTTTCTTTTACTAACCGATGCCCATTTAGAAGCCAGCAGAAAGCACATATTATTCATTCAGCTAGCTTTGACAATGCCCACGTTATGAAACGACAGCCACAAAAAATTTTCATGTAAAGCTTTCGAGGTTCATTGGTGAATTCAGTCAGAAAAGCTCTTTCTGCTTGATAATGCAGCAGTAGGGTTATTTCAGCTATACAGCTCTCAGACAAATGCAATTTTACTGAATTAAAAACATTTCAGAGAAACGTGCCAATTCATTTTCATGTCAGGATGGGAAAAAGCCTAAAAGCTCTGTGAAGATGAATTGCAATGGTTTCATAGAATCACAGAATCATAAACTATGCTGAGATGGAAGGGACCCAACAGGATCATCAAGTCCAGCTCCTGGCCCTGCACAGAACACATCACACCATGTGCCTGAGATGTAGTGTTGTCCAAGCACTTCTTGAACTCACACAGGCTTGGTGATGTGACTACTTCCCTGGGGAGCCTCTTCCAGCGCCCAGCCACCCTCTGGGTGAAAAATCTTTTCCTAATATCCAACCTAAATCTCCCCTGACTCAGCTTCATGCCATTTCCTCGAGTCCTGTCACTGGTCCGCTTCCTCTTGTGAGGATGTTGGGAACCACAATGAGGCCTCCCCTCCGTCTCCTCTTCTCCAGGCTGAACAGACCAAGTGACCTCAGCCACTCCTCATATGGTTTCTCCTCCAGAGCCTTGACCATATTTACTGCCCTCCTTTGGATGCTCTCCAATGGCTTAATGTCTTTTTTTATATTGCAGTGCCCAAAACTGCCACAATATTCAAGGTGAGGCTGCCCCAGTGCAAAGCAGAGCAGGACAATCCCCTCCCTCATCTGGCTGGCGATGCTTTGCCTGATGCCTTCCAGGACATGGTTGACCCTCCTGGCTGCCAGGGCTGACTCATATTCAATTTGCCTCTGACCAGGACCCCCAGGTCCCTTTCCATGGCGCTGTTTTCCAGCATCTCATTTCTCATTCCCCAATCTGCCTGTACATCTAGGGCTGCCCCATCCCAGGTGCAGAGTCTGACACTTACCCTTGTTAAACTTCATGTGGTTGATGATTGCCCAGTCCTCTAATTTGTCAGGGTCTCCAAAGATGATTTTAAATTCGTTTTATGGACAATTTCAATTCTTTAAATGTCCGATTCAATTGTAAATTAAAAAAAACAAAAACAAAAACAAACAAAAATCAAGCAGGATAATTTCTTGACTATCTAGTTTCTGCTCAACAGCATTGCCAGATACAGCATAGAAGGAAGAAAACTGCTTGAAATTTGAAGATTTATCTAGTCTTTCATTAGAGCAAGTTTCTTCCCCACCGAGTGGGGAAGCCAGAAATATCTTGCACTGCCAGGAGCCATGTTGTACTGTATGTATTTTTGAAATAAAAAAGAAAAAGAGCTGCACTATCCACTACTAACAGCCCAACATATTTCAGAAGATATTCTGCACCACACTACACAATATATGGTACAGCTTATAGTATAACTAAAATTTACATTCAGGAACCATGTTGTAAACTTCAAAATGAAAAATTAAAAACTAAATTGTTTCCCTGTAAATACTACATACTCAATTTTTTGAGAATTATGAATTATTAAGTTTTACGGAGGACAGGGATGTAGACCACAACAAGTTGCCCTTGCCATCCTAAATTCCCAACCCAGGAGGAGTGTCTGAGCCTCCAGACCACGCAGGTTTTTGGGAGAGCCTTTCTGAATCATCTTGACACACCACCAGACCTTTTTCCACCTGAGACTTCTGGGAAGGCTGCGCCCTCTCCTGGCACTTCAGGACTCAGTAGCAGCGATTGATAAAGCTGCTCTGCTGCAGCCAACAAGTCAAGGCTTAACCTCGGAGTTACTAAGACCAGTCCTGCTCGATTTAAAACCTCTATTGCACTATGCAGAAGGGCTTCCTTGAGATGAGTTATAGTAAAATTGAGATGGGTCTATTGAAATTACAACTTTTTTTCACTATGCTGTAAGGAAATAAATGGGTTGGAAGTACACGCTTTAAAAACACCTCACCATATGTTTGAAAACGGATAAAATACCGTGCTAGAATCATCTCCAAATAAGATACAGTGTTTACAATCCATGCAATTCTGTAAAGGAAAGTTTCATATGTTAAAAATATAACCTTGAAATTAGTGTTGTAACCGATGAATTCCATTTCACAGAACTAATACATAGTACGGCTAATGCTATTATAAAGAGTCAGTCTGCCTTCTCAAGCAAACGTAATCTCCCTGAACCAGCAAAGCTTATGCAGGAATGACTAAAGAAATCCCACACATCTTTTCAATCATTCACACTATGTCTAAGTGAATATCACTTTCTTTTTTTTTAATATGAAATGTTTACCTCTCGTCTGATCCTGCATTCAAGTTAAATGAATTTTATGTATTCATAACTGCATATTGATTAAAGCTTCAGGTCCTAGAAAATTCTAAATACCATTGAGAAAGAAAGAAAATTTTCCTCTGGTTAGACTGGCAGGGACCATTTGGAGGGATTTTCTGCCTTTCTTTGTAGCTTAGGGTATGAGCCACTTCCCCAAATCATGTGGGAATTTTACTTTAAAAATTTCCTTCTACTCTAGAACCTAATTACTGACACTGCTGATCTTTCTGGCCCTCTTTCTGAGGCACATGATTGTGCTTGTGGTTTTGGACTTTTGTACAAGGGCTTTACTATTTTTTTTTAGGTGCTACTGTTGTAAAATGTGGAATATGTGAAATTTTCTTAAGAAAGGATGTTCTTTGATGTTTGATCTTTGTATACTTTCAAGCCTAAGCAACAAGAAGGGAGACTTAATCCGTTAAACAGATCACAGCTAACAAGTAAGCTGTAAGTGATGTCCAGGTGTTAGAAAAACTAATTACTTGCGGGTAGAATTGCCTTGTTAAGGTTTAGGTTTGGATATGCTTCAACAATCTCAGACCTAGAGGGAGGTTAACAAAGCTTGGGAAGGAGGATGTACCACTGATAGGAGACACGAAGAACGCAAGATTTGGGGGCCACAAGGACACCAGGCAGAAGTCCCAAGATAAGGAAGAAACTAATAAAGCCAACTCAGCAACTGTGCTGAATCAGCTCTGACAGGGTAAAAGGTAATTCTGACAGGGGCAGATCTTGGAGACAACTGATCCAAGAAACACACCAACCCCAAAAAAGAGAAAGACTGAGCATGTGGACTAACTAGCCTGAGAAGTTAAAGAGTCATTAACCAAGAGAAGATAGACTATTAATTAATTAGAGAACATATATCCAATGAACACTAATTCCTTTTTGTGGTAAAATGTATAAATAGTAAAAAGTTTTGATAGTTGGTGTGCTTGATTTGTGGAACACCAGCGAGCACCCAGGCTTGCACAACTCCAAAATAAATAATCAATGTCTCTGTCTAGTGTGTAATTATTGGCTTTTTGCACACCGGGTAATGAATCTGATTTTTCTGGAAACACGAGGGCTCGTGTTGCTGTCTGTGGAGTCTACGGGCAGCGTATTATTCTTGTGTATGATCATTCAAATGACTGATACAGCAGCTGTAAAAGAGAAGATAATTATTATTTTACCTCCTCTAATTATATTATTTACAATAGGGTGATTAACACTCATAGCCAATGACCACCAATTAAACACAGCTGGAATGGAAAATGATTTTTCATGGGCTAGCGCCACACACTGAGGTATACTTTGGGCCCCTGGAACTTCATGGTTACCGCCAGATATCGGAAAAAAAGATCTAGTTTGTCTGTTGCTTTACAACAAAGTATTTAACTGCTTTTACAGGATCTTCTCTGTACCTTTACCGTTTGTAAAACACATTGTTGTACACTGGTTGAAGGTCAAAGACTGCAAAATTACCTTCTTTCCTATTCCCCCATGCTTCTCCTTCTGTCCTGCCAGGTCAGCACAAGCTTTACTATGTGTTTCTGACACTAAGATGGAAAAAAGGGAACAGCCACCAGGCGGCGAAATAATAGAGAATTAATCACACAGCCTCATTAATAGTCACCCGTAAGTATGTTCAGCTATTGTAGCAGGATTCCTAACGTCACACAAACACTGCATTAACGATATAATTCCCCTATGCCTCACAAAAGCCTTCTACTGCTTATTAAATTATTGCATTAATTATAATTACTCTTAAAGGCATTTTTATTCCACAAACCTCTCTCAAACGTGAAAAGTTCTGCAAATGGCCTTGTTTTAAGCCTTCCCTCAGCCAAACTACTGAGTACTTAAATACCTGGGGGGTGTGTGTAGATACGGCCTCTGGAGGAAGCAAGGAGGAGGCTCGGGGGTGACCTTTATTGTTCTCCACAACTACCTGACAGGAGGTTGTAGCCAGGTGGGGATCGGCCTCTTCTCCCAAGCAACCAGTGACAGGACAAGAGGACACAGTCTTAAGCTGCGCTAAGGGAGGTTTAGGTTGGACATCAAGAAGAATTTCTTCACAATAAGGGTGATTGGACACTGGAATGGGCTGCCCAGGGAGGTGGTGGAGTCACCGTCCCTGGAGGTGTTTGAGGAAAGGCTGGACATGTCACACGCTGCCATGGTCTAGTTCACACAGTGGTGTTCTGTCACAGGTTGGAACTCGGTGATCTCAGAGGCCTTTTCCCACCTAATTAATTCCGTGATTCTTCAGCAAACCTTTGATACCACGCTCCACTCGCTGTTTCACTATCGCGATTCGCCAGCGCGTTTCAACCGCCGTGCGGAGCTCAGTTAACCACCGCCGAGGGATAAATGGCAGGCTCTGCACGTTTGTGGTTCTAAATTTTAACACGCGCTTGCTCGCGGGTCGGAACCGGGCGGCCTTTAAGGCCCTTTTCTACTCAATCCGCTCTGGGACTCCGTGTGCTCCAAGACAGAGCACACAACACACAAACACACACAAACACACACACACACACGAACGTTTCATTCGTTTATTTGCAGCACTGACTGCCCACACCGTCCCCGCTCGCCGGCCCGGCCGGACGTGACGCGGCGCGGGGGCGGCGGCGCGGGGAGCGCCGGGAGGCCGGGGGGCGGTGGCGGGGCAGGAGGCGGCGGCCGGAGGGGGCCGGGCCGCAGCGACGCGGTTCCTGTCGCCCACAGCGGCTCCCCCTCCATGGCGGTTGCCGCGGGAGGCCGCAGATAACCGGCCGCGGCCCCCTCTCCTCTCCCCTTCCTTCCCTGTCCCCCTCCCTTCCCTGTCCCCCTCCCCGCCCGCAGCCATGCCCGCCCGGGCCCCGCCGCCCCTCGCGCAGCCCGCAGGTAAGAGACGGTGACGGGGCGGCTCGTCCGCTCCGGGCCTGGCCGGGAAAGGGCAGCGGGGACCCCTCGGCGGGGCTGCGGCGGCCGGGGCCTGGCGGGGCAGCGCCGTCCTTTTCCCCTTCGCCCCCGGGGGAGGGCGGCGGGGCCGGGCCGGGCCCCGCGGGGCAGGGCAGGGCAGGGCAGAGCAGGGGGGAGCCCCGCGGGCCCCCCTCGCTGAGGGGCCGCTCCCTCGGCTCGTCCCGGCTTTGTCCTTCGGCGGGGCCCCAGCGCGGGGTGCCCCGCGGTGTCCTGGGGTTCAGCTGAGAGAGGGAGAGAGGAATCAGGGCTGTGTGGTACAGTGAGTTAACCTGTCCTGTGCGCTCGGCTTTTCCTGGCGAGCTTTCTCTTTTAAAGCGTGTCGGTCGCTAAATGCGTCTGGAGGTAACTCTGCTTCAGTGTGTCATCATAATGATGATTTTTATTTTTTTTTAAGAAGCAATATTATTCTAAAATGAGGTAGTTACTCAAATGCCTATTAGGTCTTGACGCTTGAGTTTACCATTATAAGTGTCTTCCTGATGAACCAAAATATTTTTTTTTCCTTAGAGAAGACAGTGCCTTAAAAAAAAAAAAGGGTTAAACCTTGGGATTCCTTCGGGGTGTCAGTAAATTGGCCTCTTGGTGGTGACAGCCCCTTCCTCCCAGCTTCAGCACAGAGACTGAGACCTTCAGGAGTTTAATGCTCCTTAAGCAAACATCTGTTCATAAACAGTGAGTAGAGGAGCATTGTTGACAGGAGCTGCACTGCGTCGGTCCTGTGAGTTTAGTTTCCATGCGTGGTTTACAGCCCAACGTGCTTCATTAGGAATAATTTTTCAGCTGTTGAGTCCATGGCAAAGTGAGTTTGATGGATGCTGCTTTTTAACTGGACTGGTCCTTGGAGACTGAACAAAATTAAAAGTATTTCCTCCTTGTGTTATTCTCTGGACATATGAACTAGACTTGGAAAGCTAATTAGCCTACTTTAAGCATGAAAATGCTCAGTTGTGTTGTCAGCACAGAAGTTGGCAGCTAATGCTTGGGTAGTGGTTCCTCCTCCTGAAGTTGGAGCTGTACCTGGAGAAATACAACATTAATTGTGAGAGCCTGGGGAAGAGGTGAAGTAGCTGTGACTACTGAGGCGTTGTGGGTTTTTTGAAACAGTCGTATCAGTGAGAAAAAGTAACCTAAATGTGAAAATATGGGACTCTAAGCTTAAAAATATGAAGTGATGCAGAGAAACTAATGTGGCTATGGTGTTTTCATTCCACATGATATTTGCATGAAGTGCACATTGTATGACCTTCTAAGGCAGTGTGAAAGTATGACCTCTTCCTTTTACTTCCTTTATTTGTTTATAAGTAAGCAATTGAAGGAGCTCAGCATCAGTTTGTTTTTATTCTTTTATGTATTTTAGTTTTGTCCAGATCACGGTTTTGTTTAGCAAAGGATTTAATAGGCTGTAAAATTTAGAGTTATACACAGTTAAATAATTCTGTTGATGAAAGCAATGTGATCTTACATTTCTACTTGAAAAAATTCCTCTAATAACTTATTGAGCATTTTAACATCTTAATTACATCAAGTAATATTCTGAAACTTTCAGTACTCTGCAAAGACTTGTCTTTAACGGTGGAAATAATACAACAGCTTAGATGCACCTCAGTCAACTCTTTGCCCTTTCCTCTTGAAATATTCATGGAGCTCTCCTTGCAGCTCTGTGGTGGTATCAGTTGGAAACCCAGTGATGAAGAAACTGATGCTTGGTCTGGTTGTTTTCACTGTACTCAGAGACATAATCTTCCTTCAGATCCTCATTATCTTTTCTGACAGAATGTTCATTCCTCTCTGTGCTATTTTGCTGTTTGACAACTTAAACTACTTCTTTGTGAGTGTTTCAGCACAGTGACACACTAACCCTTTCACAAGGATTCACAATACTTAGAACTTTTCTGGATAGTCCTCTTAAAAGCAGTGGCTTAGATCCTACTCGTTCCCAGGTGTCAGAAATTTTGTCTGTGAGGTTTTTTTCATTTGTGCAAAAAAACACACTGTGTGAACTGCTATTATTGCACACACAAAAAAGTCTTGAAACGTGCCTTGTTTGAAAACTGACAGTCTCATTTTCAGTAGACTTTCTTTAATGCTGATGTCTTTAGCAATTAAAGTTTTCAACTAATTTCAGTTCAAGGAGTGTTTCTGTATTGGTGCCATTTGCAAGGTGATCTAATGAGTCTGCTTCTGTAAGGCAAATAATTTGGATTTTGCAAATTGTTTTGGGAGAGCCACAAGGAAGGGCAAATCCTGTCATCACCTTAGTATGTTTGAAAGTTGGTACCAGGGCGAAGGAAATGTGAAACCTTGAGTTCATGTGTCTTTTGAAAAGTGATGAAAAGTAGATTTTATTCTTCGGAGTATTAGGTGTCCCGCCTGTATTGTGTTTTTAATATGATGTAATGTCTGTAGGTGGGATAAATGATGAATAATGTAAGGCTGTTCACTGAAAAACAAGGGAAAGTTCTCAGTAATGGAAAGAAGACCTATGTGGTTGTTCTCCCTGTGCAGCTGTATTTCCTCTGCCACACCATAGGAGAACCTTTCACATAAGAGTGCACCTCTGGGCAGTTGTAATTTACTCTTTGCTGTAGTCTGTGTGAAGTTTGAAAGGCTTATATGTGGTGGAGAACACACTGCTCTGTGAATAAGTCTCTGGGAACAGTTGACCTTAGGTAATCTAGTTCTAATACTTTTTAATCTAACATCTTTTTATCTTAATTTAGAACAGGTTCCCAGCCAGCATGTTTGAGGGTAACATCCAGAAATAGATTTTCTCAGTGAGCTGACCACCTGTTTTAAAAGGAATTGAAGAAATCATAGGAATGAAAACATCTCAGCTATGTGTTACTTAAGACATCTGTCTTTACACGTCGTAGGGCTGTGTACTCTACATTGGACACAAATATTGCATTCCTGCAGAGCCAGATTTTAAACCTGATTGACTTTCCCAGCCAGTTGTGTTTGCCTATAGGATTTTAAAATATGCTTGTTCTTACAACATTTCCTCCACTGTCTGGTTACAGATTTAACTAAAGGCAGCGTCTTCATCTGCAGCTGATAAAGCACATCAGTAGATTTTGAAATGAGACTTTTTTTTGCTTGTATTAACTTTACAAAGATAACCTGGTCTTTTAGGTTTGGGAAGTAATGCTGTTCTTGGTTAAAAAAGAGTCTAATGAATCAGCACAACATCTAGATTGATATTTTCCTAATGTTCCTCTGATTCCACAGCTAAGCTAAAATGAAATAGGGAGAAGTGAAGCAGCACAACTACTGAAAGTACATGTTTGATTGCTTCTTTGTATAGTCTAAAAAGGAGGTATTCCTTTAAAAGGAAGATAGCTATATCCAATATCTGTGTAAATGCCACATTTTTGCCACCTAACACTGTGCTGTCAGTTATGAGAGGAAGAGGAGCACTGTCAAAGAGGTTTGGATATTTTCTAGGCTGGGCTGTCTGGGGGTGCCAGCCTCTGGAGGGCAGAAGGACAGGAGGAAAAAGTGCCTGATTCCTGGTGTCAGCCTCCCAGGTTTTGTTACTTTAATGTTTGTTGTACATACAACCCTTTGTGATGAAGGTGTCTCACATATTCGGTGTTTGTTGAAACCACAGTGATGTACAGTGGTATTGATTTAATTCCAAATGTTGGGTAATGAGAAATAGGGCTTGCAGATGTTTGCCTTACTGAAACTGGAGAACATTGTTTTTTCTTCAACCCTGTATATGTCCAAGGAAAAAGAAGAGTGCTCTGAAACTCCTGCTTTGGGTAATGGACCTCCTGGCTGTAACAGCATCAGGTTCAAAATCGAAAACATTGATTTCTTGGAGGCTTTATGAAGTAAACATTTTCTTGCTGTATTTTGTTTGCTGGTAACTAATTCCAAAAATAAAAGTAAGCTCATTAAACCAATGTAAGAACATATTGACTTTAGCCTGGACAGAGGCTCTCCCTCTAGAGTGGATTTGGGTTGTAGAAATGCTGTTTTAGCAGACAGACTCTCTTTGTTTACAACCACCATTCTAGAAATAGGTTCTCAGGTGCAGAAGGACTGTGTGAATATGTTTTCCTTTGTTCATAAGCCAAGGAAAAGGCAGAGTGATAACAGAAGAGGACAGCTTTTCCTACTGGAAGCCAACATTGTGCTGTGATAAGTTCCAATCTGGTCCTTGCTGTGGTATTTTTGGCATCTGCTTGAGGAACTCCCTTGCAGTAAGAGTTAAATGTTCTTGGAAAGATCAGATGCTGGCAGCTGATGACTTGAATCCATCTCTTGCCATTGCAAGGCTTTTACTGTAGGGTGTTTCAGTAATGTTGACATTTCTGTCATGGAGATCTTGATGGTGCCATTTTTGATTATTGTGTTTTCTGTGTGCTTTAAGGTGATGGGTTGCTTAACTCAGCTTTGTTTTCAGAATAATCCACAGCTGAGAGGTTACTGGGGCAATGAGAGGTTACTCATTGCCTGGCTTCCTCTTAAGGTAAAGGAAACATTCTGCTCTACAAGGGGTTTCTTCCTTTGAATTTACATGCCTCATGTATTTCTTTAGAGACACTCTTTGTGGCTTCCTGATCTTTTAGGTCTTATGTAAGAGCCAAAGTTGCTGTTTCAGGTTTTGCCCTAGAAGATAGGCAGCAAAGGAACTATTTATACCTGCTTTTGTGTGGTGTCATTACATTGTTCCCTCTGCTGCCATGTCTTTGTTAGACTGTTACTATTACTCTGTAAAAAGATAGTGAACAAGGATGTGGTCTGTGTATGAGGAAAGCAGATATTGTTCCCTATTTACTGCAAACAAATAATAGGATACTCTGGCTTCATTGTAAATGTTTTGGAAACCTAGTTAGTGACCATAAAAGAAGAGTATGCATTTCCTCTTTCCAATTCCTTGCCCTATCAAAACTTAAGTCAACTACTTCTCATTTCTAGCATTACTGATTTCTCTTTTCTCTCTTCTTTTGAGTGTTTTAAACTAACCTGAGTTACATTCTTAAATGCTTGTGACTTGAGAAAAATGGTTTGAACCAGAGGCTGCAGTATCAAAATTGAATCTTAATAAATTAATCAGCAATTTTTTTTCTTTTGAATAAAATGTCAGTATATACTGATAAGTATGTTGGTGGATTGCACTTATAGTGACTTTTAACAGTGGTCTCTATTAATGGTATTGAAATTTGTTTGAGAAATTCCTTCATAATGAACATTAGAGTGTGAATGCAAAGAGACACACGGACACAAGAAGTTAACTAGTGTTTCCAGTTTAAAAAAAAACAACAAACAAATAGGTAAAAAGACAGAAAGGCAGAAAACGGCACCTGAAAGAGAATACAATTCTTTAATAATTTTTTTTTTTTGAAACTGCTGGGACAACTGCATGTCATGAGCAATTGATGGAAATCCATCTTCAGTCTAATAGTAAACTCCTGAGATCTGCAAGTGTTGCTGACCCTTGTCAACATAAATCTGTAATGGTGACTAAAGTAATCCACTCTAAACATGAACACTTTAACTGTGCCAGATTCTTCACCTCAGGGTGTAAGGTTTGATGCCAGAAACCTGAGATGTTGCATATTAGAAATCACAGAAGTTATGTATGTTGTGCTCTGTTATGTAAGTAAAAACTGTTGTCATTTCCTTCAAATAGGAGTCCTTACTATATAGCATGCTGAAAAATTGGTGGTTTCCAGTTGTTTAAAAAGTACATGTTCCAAGAATGTTTAAATTAACAGATAAGTGCAATAAGTACATGTGAACTTCATAGCTGACTTTTAAATTTGGGAGCCAGTTCCCTGAAAACTACGGGGAAGATAAATAATCCACATTATTGGTCATAGATTTGTTCAAATTCTACTTTGGGTTAAACCATGTTTTGCATTCATCACTTGAAATACCAGGTTTAAAAAATTATATAGCCTAATATCTTGACCAAGAATGTCTGAGCTGGGTATAAAGTACTACAAAAGATGAAGCCACTGTTCCAGCTCTGTTTGAGGTTCCAGACAAAGCAGGGATTAACTAAATGAATTAAGGAACAAAGTCGTTGTTCTGTCAGACCTGTGGGTTTTCACTATGCTATTGTTTCAAATAAAAAATTTGAATTCGAGTTTGATAACAAATTTTGTTTATAGTTGGCAGATAGAACAATTTTGGTAGTTGAGAAAGGGGACTATAATTAAATTCTTTCTGAAGAAAACTACATTAAGGCTATAAAATTCCCATGCTGTTTTATATTGTGAGGAGATTTGGGATTATGCACAGCTTATAAATTTATCACTAATTACTCAAGAGGAGGGGGAATACTAGTATGACTTTTTTTCCTTCTCTTACAGTTTGAGTATGTTTGAGTTCTATAAACAACAATTAAATTGTGTTAACCTAGCAACCTTACACTCATTTCTAATTCAGGTTCATACATTTTGGAGCTCTTCATGTTTGGCTTTTAAAATGCAGCTGTAACATAAGTGGAAATAGTTGACATTTAAAGAAAAATATACACAGGTCCAAACAATTGGTTATAAGTTGATTCTTGTGGTTAAACTGATTAAACACTTAGCAGACTTTCAAACCTATGATCAGATTTTTAAATGCACAATTAATGTTCCTTGCAGATCCTGTTTTGGCAACTGTTACTGAAACATATCTGGAGCATTGTGCTGTTGGACTGCTGCTGTGTAAATGATCCCTGTGATCTCTTAAAAGTGCTTTGAAATGAAAAATTGAAGGAAGTTTCTTCTGCTGTATGGCAGAAGTTGCAGGAGAGAAAAATTTTAAATGGTCAGAGATCTTCCTACATGTTCAGTTGGGCTTTGTCAGGCTGCTTCAGCCCCCATGCAGTCTCTATCAGTTATCTTTGTCCTGTGCTTGTCCTTATTATTCTTGTTCCTTGTCTCCCTTTTTTTTATGATAACTGGAAAGAAAAGGAGTCTTACAGGTAAAATCCCTTTGATTGTGGTGCTTGCTGCTCTCACATTATTCAGTTTGTTTTCTGAAACTGCACATTGGGGTTATTTTAGATCATCCTTGCTTCTAAGGATTTTCTCAACTCTCTTACCGTTTATTTTTGGCTGAGGTTAAAATACACAGTAAATGGCCAGCAAATAAATGGGTAGGGTTGTCATGATGGATAGTGTATGGATGTATGGCCAGTGTAGGGTAAGAATTTTTTTTTTATTATTATTTCTTGTATGAGATCCTCTGATGTCAGGTGGTAGAGTAGTTACTAATACAGACCTAAATGTGATATTTCAAATAACTCGAGTGAAAACCAACTTAGACAAGCCTATAAGTCTGCAAAGACTTCAAACACACATGCTTTTTGGTGAACCATACAGTCAAATTTTTCTTTCAATGGGAAAGTTCAGAGGCGTTTTCCAAGGCTTCTGATTCACAGTGTTGGGATATGTCTTTGGGATACAAGAAAAACCCTTAGGTTTAGTTGCTTAGTCTGAGTCATGATGACTGCCATTTTTTAATTTAGTTTAAGTAATGCTGGGCTATTGATGCATAAATTAAGAGGCTCATCAGCATCCTCCTGCATCTAATTCCTATCCAAAAAGCTGTGCTATTGTGTGGAGACCACTGAGCTGGTGTTGTCTTTTAGCCAAACAAAAGAATTGCAGCTGATCAAAGTACTTTCCAAGAATTGTAGAAAAACTTTATGCTGTAGGAATACAATGTGGATTTGTTTTATTACTGAACCAGCAAAACTATACTTTGATGTCATTGTCTGTGTACGGGGCTGTAAGTTTATGTATTTGCCAGTTAGAAACAAATTTAAGATTGCTTCTGTTTTCTGCTTTTTGTATATATATAATATATTATAATACTTTGGTGTTGAGCTTATGTCTTTATTTCTTACACTGCACTAAAAGCTTCAAGAATGGGTCTCATGGACTTCAGAAATCTTGGTTTCAAAACCAAATGTGTTAGCTTCCTAGCTTTAACTTGGGCTGTCCTTGGAGAAATGTTGAGTATTATTTTGTTTGTTTCAAGAACTAGTTTCTTGCCTTTACCATCTCTTCAGTTTTTGTCACATGGGATATGATAAATATTCTGTCAACTGAATTTTCAAATAGGTGTAACAGCTCTTACTAAATTTCAGAAAGTTTAATAATAAATTTATGCTATTGCCTACTGAGATTCAACGGGAGATTCAAATTTAAATACAAGGGATGTTTTGTTATAGCCAAATAAACCCATCCCTTCCCTTTCCAGGAACTGAAGGTGGGGAGAGTGAGTCCCATTGATGCAATTTTCTGTTCTTTCTCCTGAATGTGTCTTGTTACTAAAAAGCTGTTGATTGATGATCCCAGTAGCCATGAATTCCAGACACAATGCCACTCACTGGTCAACCAGCTCCCCTATAACTTTAAGTAGTGCTATCCCTGAGATAAGGGGCCTTAAGATGGGCACAGAAAATATGAACCAATATCTACCAGACTGGTCTCTTTTCTACAAAAGAGCCAATAGAGCACTTCCACCTCCCAGGGCATATCTTTGTGCACAGCCTGTGGATCTGCTTCTGCAGTGAAACATTCAGAAAGCAACTGTAGTCTGGATATACTGGGTGTTTAATCCCGATGTTGATGGTTGACTTCAGTAAATTTGGATATAAAGAAGGAATTACTGCTGTGATAGTGACAAAGACGAAATGCTGTTATGGTATTTAGTGAAGTGAAACCCCAGAAGCTCGGAAACAGATTGGAGTAATCTGTCTGTGAACATAAAGTCACACTTCTGCAAACATCTTGAGAAGGATCTTTATCTCCATGCAGGACATTAAACAGCAATTGCTAGACCATGATGTAGAAGGGAAAGTGCTCTTGGGAGATGAGGCCTCTCAGATAAGCGAGCGAAGCTCTTCTCTCAAATACCTTGTTGAGCAGCTGGTGCTGAGTAAGCCTATGTGGGAGCTTGTTGACAACTTAGGCTTTATTCTAAACAAAATTCCTTTGCAGTTCTCTTCAGTTTGCATGTTATGTTACAAATTACTTCAGGGTTTCATCTGATAAGCATGAAGTTCTTTTGGAACCGCAAAATACCCTTTTAAAAAGAAATTGTAGGTATGTTGTTAGTCACCTTAAGGACACCAGAGTTTCCTGGCAAATATCCAGAGTTGTTTGGCTCAAGTGCTTGGTATTTTGTGCTCAAGAAGAACTGCAGAGCTTCATTTGTTGTTCTTTTACCCTTTGTATGCTGCTCTTAAGGTGTGTTCACAAAGTCATTTGCTGAAGATGCCGGACTTAAGGATCATGGTTTACCTGTGTTTCAGACATGGTATTGTAAAGTCTGTGCTTATTCTGGTGGTTAGAAATTAAAATATTTGCTAATGTGTATAGGCTGTTTCCACTCTTTTTCTGTAGATAAGGCTCAGTGTGTTGTTACAGCTCATTCATGACAAGTTTTTTTGAAATGGAAAGAGCTTGGTCGTAGCTCTCCCTTTAAGGGTTTTAAGGTATGAACTAGTTCAGTGATATGTGCAGTTGTGGGCCTATACCTACTAGTAGTTAGTGTTTCATTAATTGTACACAACATTGAAGAAGTCAGATCATTCTTTAGGAAAGAAAATTTTCCATAAACATCTTGCTTGTTCCTGTAGTGGTTTACAATGTTAAGGGAGTCCTTAATCTGTTTCTATCTAGGCCATGGGAATACTTTCTTCTTTTTTTCCTTTTTCCTCTGTGATTTGGTGATTTGTGTTTAAATATTTTATGTATAATTGTGCTCAGTTCTCCTTTTGAGAATAAGCTTTGATGAAGTGTGTTTGGCTCTAGGCTTTACTGGTGTTCATAATGGCATCTCTCAACTGGTTCCTAAGACAGAAGCAGGCTGGTGGCAGCAGCTGTGGGGACAGCACAGCTACCAGTGAATTGGTAGAAAGAAACTTAAACAATAGGGCAGCAGGACTGATGAATTAAAACTGAGTTTAATTGTGTTGCACAACAGATCAAGACAATGATTTCAGCCCTACCAGCTGAGAATTGGCTCATATAGTAGTTTAGAAGAGCCTTGAACAGTCCCTGTGCCTTCTAAAACAAGTGGATTTGGGGAGTGTTTCTTTCAGATATCCAGTACAGACATTGACCTATACTCACACTTTTAAAATAAGGCACGAAACTGTAAAAATAAAGTGTCTAAGAATACCAAAGCTGTCCAAATTCTGATATACTTCTGTTTTTCCCTGTTACAGAAATACAGTAAGGTTGAAGCAGAACTAAACGATGGAACCAGACATTATTCGAATGTACTCCTCATCCCCTCCACCGCTGGACAACGGGGCCGATGATGACGATGAAGATGAATTTGGAGGGTTTTCTGGTGTGAGCACTGCTGGTGTGGCTTTTGCTGATTTTGATGCACCTGACTACAGTCATCCAAAGGAAGAGTTTATACCCACGAACCACTTCATCCCGCTTCACGATTATTCCGACAACGTAGCTGGCATTGCAACTTTCACATCTGTTAAAAATGTTAAAGACTGCGCTGCAGAGCTTCCTGCTCGTGCTAAGGAACTTTCTGATATGTCAGCTACTAGTACTATCAAAGAAAAATCTAAGCTTAGAACTTCAGGTACTGCTTTAGAAGATGTAAACAGAAGGGGGGAACAAAGAGACAACACTGGAAAATCGGAGGGTTTTTCTTCTCGTCCGGTTAGAACTGGTGTAACAGTTGAGAGCCAGGATGAGCAAATAGATGCTTGTAATGGTGAGAAACTTCCATGTCTAGAGATTCTAACAAACGGATTTGCAGCATCAGACCCTGTAAATCCTCAGGGAACAGAAGATCTAGACAGTATTGGTGATTCAAAGGGACTGAAAACTGTTAGCACCCGTAGTACTGAGCAAAATTTGAACTCAATGCCTAGCTCAGGTGAAGACTTTGCAGATTTTGCAACATTCTCAAACAAAAACCCAATCCATTTAGAGGGAACGGGGCCTACAATATGCAGTGTTCTTAGTGAAAGAGACTCACTGAGCGTTCAGGAGAACAACAGAATAAACAGAGTAACTTGTACTGAAGAAGAGGTTTGCATTTCAGAAGCGAGTTGTGAGCAGGGTCCCTCAGCACTGGAAGATGATGAATTTGCTGTTTCTAGTACGTCTCAAACAACTGGAAGTTCAATATGCACTACTGAAAATGGAGAGCACAGTGGGAGGAGAAGACAACGTCGCACAGAGAATGGCAAAGATTTTCATAGGCCTGATGGTTCTTCAGAAGCAGCAGACATCAAGGTTGATAAGATCCAAAGCCTAAGCTGTGATCCTGCAGGAGAAAAATCGGGTGATTCTGAAGATCTTAAGAATGGTGGAAGTAGTACTGAAGTTGAAGCTTGCAGTGACACACATGAAGATGTTTTTGGTGACTTTGGTTCAGTCAGCAGTGTGTCTCCCACCTTCAGGAATGCTCAAGAATCAATAAATGATCTAGATTTGGAAAGAACTGCTGAACAGCCTGCACATATTAGCAAACCTAATGTTGAATTTGGTGAATTCAGGGACACAAGTACTGTTTCTCAGCAGCCAGCAAGTTTGGATCAAGCTGAACTAAAGCAGGCTGCTGACACTTTAGAATGTGATACTACCAGTAAAACTTCTGGCTTAGACTTCCAGCATACTACTGAGGTAGAAAATGGTGATGATAGTGAATTTGGAGACTTTGATTCAGTGCCAAAACCTCAAGATGAGAGTGTTGCTTTCCAGGACTCTGACGACTTTGCGGACTTCAGTTCAGCAGGTTGTAACCAGGCTACGGACTGGAATGCTTTTGAGGATGAACAAAGGGACAGCTGTTCTTGGGCTGCCTTTGGAGAGGAACAAGCTGGTGAATCTCATCACAGAAAAGAGACATGGCAGTCACATAGGACAGAAGCACCTGCCAGGAGTGATGGCCCAGTATTACACAAGACTGACAGTTTTGCTTTAGCATCTTCCCAAGGAAC
The DNA here is from genome assembly GCF_003945725.1 of Corapipo altera. Taxonomy (NCBI): domain Eukaryota; kingdom Metazoa; phylum Chordata; class Aves; order Passeriformes; family Pipridae; genus Corapipo; species Corapipo altera. Next base: position 1,049,480 of record NW_020884950.1, read on the forward strand.
TATCAGTAAGCAATCCCAAGAGCTAACACCTTCAGTTCAGGTAAGGGTGTCCTTGATTTTGCTCGGCCTTGTTCTGTTCTTGTGCATACAGCCCTTCCTGGTTCCTACTTCTGCATACAGCAAATATTTGAATAGTCCTTGTTTGTCTTTCAGGAGAGATTTAATGTGGTGTGTGAGACAGGCTGATATGAAATAGTATGCTGTGTTTGGATCTTGCAGCTCTTGTCCTGTTACTTCCTGCAGAAAAACGAACAGGGTGTGCTGGAACTTGTATGCATTTGTTTTGAGGATTGCATGTGATCCTTTAAAAAAATTGATCAAAGGAATAAGCCAGCATGAACATTTCAGAGCTGTGATAGTTATTTCCTTTGCTCCATTGTTAGTTACTTTTGGGGAGGCGCTCTGTTGCCTTTTCATAAAGTAGTGATGTGACTGGAAGCTGGGATTACTGGTTCCCAAAATTTTTCTTCACCATTCTCTGTTGTGTTTTCAAAATCCGATTAAAAATGATTACTTGATTTGTAAATAGCTGCACTCATTTGCTTAGAGCAGAGAGCATGATAAAACACAACCTGTGGAGTTCTGTCCCTGTTATTTCAGCTCCTGGGAAGTTAACCATTAAAAAGTTCTTTAAAAATAAGTCTCTGTTATAGATTAATTGTGGGAAGCTTCACATTATAGCAACATCAGAAATACAGGATTGGTGATTTGTTAAAGCTGCTGCTACTTCTAATTAGGAGTTCCAGGGAGGGTGAAGTAAATAGATTTATTTCTTACCACACCCCCTGTGTTTTCTGCCTTAGTTGATAGGCATTTATTAATTCCTAATTAGTTACTTCCTAAGTCTTTTTACAGGTAATTTTTGAGATCTATGCCTGTTCATACATAGACTTTTTTTTTTTACCAAGTATTTGATATTATTTTTACAGAATTCAGAACAACAGTTTGAATTTAGAATTCTCATCAGTTCTTTTTATTCACGTCGTCCCATATAAGTAGTTCAGAGTATGCTCTGTGTTTTGAGAAGTGTGCAGCAGCACCAGCAGTAAAGGGTGTTAGTGGTGATAAGTGTCTGAAAGGTTTGGATCTTCTCTGGCAGTAAAAGGAAATGAGGTAAGTCCTTTCTTCCAGGACCTTGGTTGGTGGCAGCCCTGCCTCTTCCCGTTTCTGCCCAGTGACAGGTGAAATGGCTTTTCAGAAGAAGGTTGTGCCAGCTGGAGCTTTGCCAGCACCAGCAAATGGAATGAAGCTTTTGGGCCTTAGCAATGGTTTCTTGTCACGTTAAAACCTGTGACCCTCAGGTCCTTACACTTCCTGCTAACTAACACTAACACAGCACATCTCAAAGGGATTTCACAAGCCAAAAAAAGGCTCCCAAGTGAACCTGCAGAGAGATTTTTGTGCCTATGCAAAACCCTGCTGCTATGCAACACCTGAATGTGTTGGTCCACTTCTTAATTTGAAAGCACAAACCTATTGTTACCTATTCTGTTAGTCATTCACTCATAAAAATTGGAGAGTACTAAGGTCAGTAGTGCAATTAATCTCAATTGTATCTCTTGCCACTTGAAAGACTGTCCAGAATCTGACAAAGAAATGGGGTGGGGAGATGATTTTAGTAAATCATCCCTTTTATTTTCTAGTTAATTACACTATTAAGGGATAGTCTAAAGGTTTCAAATATTTATTTTCTTTTAAAATTGTGTGTAATTTTATGATGGAGTTTTAATAGAAAGCATTTCTGAATGTAGATGTTTATAAAAACAGAACCTTCAGAGGTTCTGTAGTTAATTTCCCCCCTCCCCAAGTCTGCCTTAACAAAAGATAAAAGTAAAGTTTAAACGGAAGTTCTTTGCTCAAGATCCAGAAGAAATCATACAGTAGTTGATTAGATTGTAAAGCAAATTTTAAGACTTAAATGTTTTTTTTTCATTCTCTTTCTTTATGCTGCAGTCAATTGTGACTGTTTGGATCCCCTGACAGTGAGGAAGTACAACTGTGACCATGTTTTACACAAAGAACCTGGAGAGGAAGTTGAGCTGGACATGTTTTCTCTGTTGCAATAATTTCCTTAGCCTTGCAATATGAGTTAGTTGCTACATTTTTTTTTTCAGTTAACTCTTAAACAGCAGCTTCACTTTTTCAAAATGTACTTTGTATTCTCTGAGTGCCTTAAAGTTTTGGAAGGATCTATTAAAACCTTTTTATCTTAAAAACATTCTCGTTTTAAGATTAAATAGTAATTCTGTTTTTAATCCATTGAGCCACAGATTACTAAATTGCAGTTAGAAACACTGAGATTAACTAATGAGTCAGCATGAGCCAGCAGACAGTCCCAGGGTGCAGAACCTTAGTAAAATTAAACTCAGATTTTGATCAGCTTCCTTGCTTTCATTTAGGATGATGTCACTGGGGTCAAAACACAGAATACAGCATTTTAAAGTATTTACCAGTCTTCTGTTTGCCATGTATTAAAGCTGAGTTCTGCAGCTGTTTGGATGCAAGGGCAGGAACACTCGCACACAAAATAAATCTCACGAGAGGTAAATGAACGAAGTTTTCTGCTACCCTGGCTAAAGAAGGTTAGGGAGGAGGAGATCAGTGTATTGCTGGCAGATCTAACTAGCAATTGCTGTAGCAACCCAAAGGGAGCAGGCTGTGTCCAAGGGAGAAATACTGCATGTGTTGGACACTTGAGATAGATGTGAAAATCGAGATCTCAGCTTAGGCTAAGGGTGGACTGAGATCATTTACAAGATACTGTGTACACTTGACCTGTGATGATGAGACTGGGAGAGTCACTGTAATGTGGTAGTGAAATAATTTTGAATGGTGTATAACAGAATGATCCTGATAGGATTCTTTACAATGGCAGAAAATTGAAAAGTATACTTAGCATTGCTGTTTAAATGTGGAAATGGTGTATACAGCAATTTTCATCCATCCAGAATGCAGCATGAAAGCAAAGTTATTTATCAGTAGCTCAAGTCTCCTTTCCAAAGGCCTCTGTGTATTTTCCTTTCTGTTTTCTTAATTTTTATATTCTGGATGTGGAGATGGCAGCAAAATTTTGTGCTTTCTGAATGTGGTCTTGATTGTACAGTGTGTGTTGCGCAAACTGTTTTAAAGATTTTGGATTTGGTATACTCTTTAATTAAAAAATAGACTTTGCTTCAATTCAAATATATAATCCATTTTTTTATTAGAAAATATCAAAGACAACACTGAGGCAAGGTCACAGAAATGACCTTAAATAGTGACACGTAGTGGCAAAAAGATCACTGTGCCTTTTTTTCATTGCCTTTGGTCTCAGGCTCTGAATCCTGCACACAGTCTGCAGTGCAGGATTTGTAACATGCTGACCTTTTCTATTCAGCAGTGCTGTGTAGAGGGGAGGAGAGAAAGGGCTTGGTGTTTTCAGTTAAACCTGCTGAAAGAATTTGTGACCCCTTAGAAAAGGTTCCAGTGTCAAAGGCTAATGGACACAGATACAGAGGCTATTAATTGAGCCCATATTAATGCTGCTGTATACCTTAATCCATTTCATGTCTGCAGCTGAAAATGTGTAGTGCTTGGTTTCGTTGAGCTGCACTTTGCTTTAGACAGAGATGTGCCTTTGTGTTCACTAACACAAAGATTTAGGGTGTATCTGTGGGTGAACTGGCTGACTTAACAAGTCCCTGCACTGTACCATAGCCATTAGTCCCTTTAAGTGGTCATACTGCACACTACTGAGTTATGTTTATAAGGGATGGAAGGCTCGTAGCACTGCTTTGTCCATGAGATAGTGCTGAACATTAGTCAGCTGAGGGGGTTACTCTGCTGCATTAAGAATATATATATAGGACTTGAGCAGTGAAGCACAAGAGCAGTTATAATCCATGGTAATCGTGTGGGTGGGGAATACGGCTGTGCCTGGCTGTGTTCGAGGAGCACAGGCATCTCTGGAGGAAGAAGAGCCAAACAGTGGCTTGGTTGGGAGGCCAAAAGTCTTTACCTGATTTAGCCGAGAGTTAAGGAATCCTGGAAAGGGATAAAGGAAAATGTGAACAGTCCTCCAAGTGGGCTTTAAGATTCTCCACTGATTAGAGAGCCTGTGCTCACGGGCTCTGCCTCTTCAGATGAATCAGTGTGGGCGATGCACAGTTACTAAGCCACACATATGCAGCAAGACAAAGAAAAACCCTGGATCACTGTCACTTGGAGTGTACTTTGTCTTGGGCAGTGATCATCCTTTTGGGAAAAAGTAATTATGACCATAAAGGCTTCAGCCCTCCCAGTTCACTAAGGTAAATTAAAGTAGTGTTGGCTAAATTATGTTCAGGCAGTTGGGTAGCAATTTACAGTGTAAATATATCTTTCTGGAAAGGTTTGGGTTTCTTAAGTTTCTTAAGCATGTGCAGCTGAACAGCAATAAAAATCAGACTATTAAAAGTAGCCCATAACTGCTGTTTTTCAGAATAGGCTGGCTAAGGGGGAATCTTACAAAAGAAAATAGTTTGAGAGGGGTTTGTTTTAGCATTACTATTGTTTGTATATCACAGGACAAAATTATTCCCCATTTTGTAAACTTAAGTGTCATCTGCTGTACTTCCTCTCAGAGCCTGAGAAGTTAGTACAACACCAGTAGATAATAACAACATGGCAAACTGAAATGGTCAGTAAGTTTTATGTAGTCACGATAAATAACTGTTAAACTTCACTTTGCTGGCATGGCAGGTGCAGGATTTGCTGCATTCTTCAGCTGAGGGAGAATAAATGGTCAATGCTTCCAGCAAAAAGGAGGGAGACAGCTTCATACTTCTACCCTGAACTTCCCTGTGCTTTACAACTCTCCTGTATCAATCAGTAAAGAGAGGACAGAACTCATGTTCTTTTTTTCTCAAGCTACTAAATTTTCAGATTTGCTTTGCAGCTGATCTCACAACTTTTATAGTTACTCTTTAAAAAGGGATTTGGGATATTTAGGACTGAGATTGCCTCCTTTAATTCTTTAAATTATTGTAAAAAACCCTGAATCTTCATTTCACATTGGTGAGAGTTTTTAGTTCTCGTGGCATCCTTTTCCTGGGTTGCAAATCTCAGTTTAGGACAAGTATTTTCATTATGAATTTCCTCTGCTAAGAAAAATACCACAGTTCAATTTTTTGCATCTAAGAAATTTGTGGCACCACCTATTATTTACCTGCTTTTCAGGAGAAAAGCCTTCACATTTAAGTCATGAGAAGTTAGGTAGTGTTCTTTGTAAGCTTTGCTTGTCTTTTTTACTCAGGAGTTTTTCTGCCTGCAGCTGTTCCCTCACTGCTTTTGAGGAGGTGTTCCCTTTGCTAGGCAGAGCCTGCACATCAGACAAAGAAATAAATTGTTGCTATGTGAAAGGGAAATGGATTCATGGTTTAAGTAGTCCATAAACCCTTTCAAAGAAAAAACTACCCCCCTGTAACTAAGTACTTAGTGATTTGTTTGTTTGCTTATTGTGTTTAGTTATCTGTTTAGCTGTTTAATGCTGAGTCCAGAAACTTTTGAGACCCACTGAAGCTGATTGGTGTGTTCCCCATGGTGAGTTGCATAAGTTTTTCAGCTCCCTTGACTTATGTGTGGTCATGTAGTCTAACTTTTTTTAAAAAATCCCCAAACCCTCTCAAAAAAAACCCTCAAAAAACCCCAATGAAAACCAAACAAACAATCCCAAGACACCCAACTCCCCCACACACATATGATGAAGGTACAGGAGGATGAAGAAAGTTAGTTCCTCACAGGCAAATGTGCTGCTGGAAAATAGGGTTTGGTTGTTAGAAAACCCAGCAAAGGGAGTTTCTTGTTTCACCACTACTTTATTTTGTTTAAATGGTCATAAATACCTGTGCTAGACATTGCAGAGCAGTGGGTTCACAATTTAAAATAAATAAAATCTTTCTGGTTATTCAGTTTCTTTTCTTGGCCTCTGGCCCAGGAGCTTTGTTCTATCATTTTTTGAGAGTCTTCAGTCAGCTTCTGAGTTCTAACTAGAAGCCAGTGATGTCCATATGAACTTTATTCCATTCCTAATTATGCATTTAGCATCTTGGATCCTTTATATGCTCATTACTGTCTCTTTTATGTTTTTCTTTTATTACATTTCATATAAGCTTGAATATCTGAATATACTCAGTAATTTAACTGCTACACTGGTTTCATTTCTTGGGTCTTCCAGTTTTGTGTTTGACAGATGGAAACAGCCCAGAGCTGGTGTTGCTTCCTCTATGGCCTCATTTCCTGGCAGGAGGATAAGGAGGGCTGAAGGCATGCTCTGCTTTTGGCTCTTCCCTTCTTAAAACACCTCTGAAGGCTGCCAGAGCAGAGATGCTGTGAGCTGTAAGGGATTTCCTAAGGGGAAAAAAAAACCATTGTGTTGAGAAGTGGGCTGTGCCCTCCAGTGAAAAGAGGGGAGGGAGGAAGGACAAAGTGCCACTCAACTCTTCATCTTCCATCGGGAAGAGGAGTTCACTGGATGAGCTCTTCATGTCTGCTCTGTAGTTCATATGTGATTGGAGTCATAGAGAGAAGCAAGACTGGTTTTTTTCCTGCTCTTGTTCACAGAGTTCCCTGAAACTTCACCCAGAGAAGCTTTACAGCAGTCAGGTGGTGAAAACTGAAATCAACTGTTTCCGTAGTGGGGCTCAAGTGTGTTGTCTTTATGGCAAGTTGTAATATTTGCTCTTTTCATAGCTCTGAAGAAAGGCAGTGACCTGTCACTGTTGAGTTCATGTGGAGGAGGGTGGAGGGTTTGGTGTGCTGGGTGGTCAGTGCAGATTTGCTGTGTTGGAGGAATTCATCAATTCTACAGTCTTGTGGTGGAAAAGAAGAGAAAAACAAATTCTATAAACCAAGACTTTTAGGTTTTCAGCTCTGAGGGCTGGATCTTGCCCCCTATATAATTGCCAAGGACATAAATTCTAATTCTGTGGTTGTTCTTATTTTAAAGTCTGTTACATCTGTGATATTTTGATTGGTTCTGGTGGTGATTACCACATATTTAAAGAGTCTACCAAAAAACTTCTATGCAGTCATAGAAACTGTGGGGCTTTGAATTTATCACTGTTTGGAGGATCACAGCTAATGTTTAATGGCAGCTCGAGCCTTTGTTCACATCTTCAGCAAGTCCCTTTAAGAATTATTCTTCTGAAGTGGTTCTGCAGAACACTTGGGTATCAAATGCTTTTAGTGACATGAAAAGTGGATAAAAGTTCTCTTTTTCTGCTTTTTTTTTTCCTGAAGACAGACATGACATTACTTTTGTCATACAAAGTAGTATTTTCTTAGTCTGATTTATGCAAACAGTAGATTAAGGTTTGTAGGAGGTGGACATTTGCACTAACTTTAAAACCTTGGTAATGTCCTTTATACCTGGAAGCTTTGGCCACAGAATTTCATTACCAATTAGGAGGACAAGTTCAGCTGCTTCCATTAATGACATTGGCACTGCCCAGAGATGTGTGTTTGTGCACTCATCCCTGTGTGCATTTGCACACACAGAATTAATTACTCTGGTTTGCTATGGAAACAGTTCTTTGTCGTATAGGAACAAGGGCTAAGCATTTCTGGAAATGTAGAAAAGATGACAGCAAGTGTAAAGAATGCTATAGTTAAACTGCTCCTGAAATTTTAGCTCCATTCTTAAGCTCAAATTTGAAACAGGGTGCTGACTGAGATGCTGCTTGGTTCTTAGAGACTTTCTGTTACTTCTTTCATTATCTAAGTGAGCATATTTTTGGTCACGACCATGTTCACAAATGTGCTGTTTCCATAATCCAGTGCCTTTCAGCTGCCTTTTTCTTTTCTCTGGGGGTATGTACTCTTGCTGTATTACAGAAATGAAGTAACCATCACCTCTTGATTTAAAATAAGGCCAAGATATATATTGTAGGCAAAGTTCAGTTTTAAAACTGAAGTAGAGTATGCTTTTGTGTGCTGGAGCATTAGCCTAGAGTCTGGAATACTGTCTAGTTTTGCTTCCAAAAAATTTAAGTTAGTGTCTGTTTTGTGTTTGTTCTGGTCAACAAACACAAAACAGCTCACAAATGTTGTAACTTACTGTATTGCCAGGATGATTGGCATCAAGAGGCAATTAAAAGGAAAATTACATACTGTAGAACATGGCTCATTATGGTCGGAATATCTCAGTGAGGTAATGAAGAAGAAATGAAAAAAAAAAAAGGGGGGGTGAGTCAGGTAAGCTCTGAATTCAGATCCTTTGTGCATTTTGACAGGATGCTTTGCAAATGACTGTACCTGGTGGCTGTCCTTGTTAGGAGTTTCTTTCACAGGTAGTAAAGCTGAAGAGTTGATGTTCTAAGCCAATTCATTCTCCTGCTTTTTGCAGTTAGTGGCTGAATAGAGAGAATAGTCTGGACAGACTCAACTCCCAGTTCCTGACTCGTCATCCAGACTCCTATACAGAATCCAGACATTCTGATAACATGGTGTTTTCCTCTGTTGTGTTTGCTGATGTACCTGGTCAGTGAGTTGCTTAATTGAGACAAGAGACAAGACAAATTTTCAGCTTAAAATTCAAATGAGAAATGTTGTTTAACTATTGGAATTGTGCCGCAGGTATTTTGGTGCGTAAAGATTTGTCTCAACTGTGCTGATCGGTCTGACTTCCTCCTACAGCCTTCTCTGAACTTCAAATCATTGTAACAAACCCCCCTCTGTTTGGAGGTTTGTGTGTGTGAATTCAACATTGTTGCTGGAATATGCTGTGTCTCCACAGGAGGGCTCTGCTGGCATAGCTATAACAGCACTCACCGTGGGATGCCCCTGGGATTTCCGCCTACTCGGTTTCGTTTCCATTTCCCCAGTGGAAAAGCAGGTGTTGGAGCTGCTGGACGCTGCCCTGTGTGTGTGTTGCAGCAGAGCACTGGGGAAGTGTTTGTTGAGGAGCTCTAAACTGGAAAGATAGAAATGCTGCTCTTATTGCCAGGCTTGTGCCTCCTTTTTTTAGCAAGAAAAGAGATTCAGGTGTTTGTGGTGAAAAATTAGTACATTAAAAAGGGCTTTAATTCCATTTTTATGAGCATACCTTGCAACTGGTGTTTTATTAAATATTAAGAGCTTGATGGTTACCTATTTTTAATAGTTGAACTGGGGAAAAGAAATATATTCCCTATCAGTGGTACATCTGATGTCTGAGTCAGTTCCTAGACCTCTAAGAAGTTGAAATTTTGTCTATATGGAAATACAACAGAGAGAAGAGAGAAAAATGTAAAGGAGGAACTTAAAAAGAAGAAAGCATAGTATGCTTGTCAAAAAAAAAAAGGGGGGGGGGGTTTTTTTTGTTGGTTTTTGGGGGGGGGGTAGGAGTTTGATTCCTTTTTATTTTTTGTACCAATTCCATCTGCCAAGGCCCAGTGCGTGCTGTGGAATTAAAATGCCTGGAAACCATTAGTACCAATATGTGCTGTTTATATTGCTGAGACCTTGTCCTTACATAGTGTAATTCTTGTTGCACACATTTTCTACTAATTTATAACAGACTGACTCTGGTAAGACCAGATCTGGACTCTTCTGTAAGAACTCACTTTGCAGAGGGTACGTTCCTTACTGTTTCTTTGTAGCTGAAAGCCTGTATTTGGTGCTTTAAAAGTCTTGTGGTCCTCTGACAGTTAATATTTCGTGGTAAGTGAAACCTTGTGTTAGCTACGTATTGTTTTCTGTCTTATTGTTATAATTTTGGACTTATTATCTTTAAAGCAGTTAACATAACTTGACAAATATTTTCTCTTTGATATAGACAACATTGCTAAGTCGCCTGGAACGAATATTTGAAGTCTGTTTTCCTTCCATGCCTGTTCTTGAAATTGAAGAAGAAATAAGTTCCTTGAATCATTTGTTGGAAGCAGGTGAAAAGCAGATGACAACTGAGGAGACCTTAGCAAATACTGAGTAAGAACCTACAATGCAATGAACTTAAAATGAACTTAAACATGTAATTCAAACTCAGGTGTTTGCTTCAAGCATTTGAGAAGCTATTGAGCAAAAATTAGCTATCTATCAGAATGCTTGTTTTTAGTGACTACACATGACAGGAGTAGTTCACTTAGCAACTTAGCAGCATATCATCTTTTCAGTGATGCCTCTGAATTAATCAGAATATGTCTTATTAGTTACACTTGCTATAAATTACTTTATTTATTTATGTGATGATGTAGTCTTAAGTAGGTTTTGTCCTGTCTGCTGTGGACACCATTTTCCAGTAGGAAGTCTGAACTGTAATAGAATGAGAACACTGTGCAGTTCCCTTGGGTGTGGGGTTTGGGCATAAGTTTAATTGGAATATATAATAAGTCACTTACATTAAAACCTAGAATAAATATTCAAGGCTGCCAGGCTGTTTTTCCGGTTGATAACTTGACTTATGATGGGTTGTGCAGGGAACTGACGGACGTGTGGACGGAGCTCCAGGATATCCACGATGCATATGGACTGAGATACCAGTGGGGTGGCTCCCACAGCAACAAAAAGCTTTTGTGCTCCTTGGGAATCGACACAAGAAATATTGTGAGTCTGTCAGTAAAATTGGCTTTCTAAATAACAAAGCTGCTTTAAATGTAGGATCAGGTGGAAGTTGATTTGTATGAATGCTTGTCACCTAATTGCATGGCTGCACTCAACGTGGCTTTTCATGACAGACCATCTGACAACTTTTTGTAAGCCCTATTAATATTAAAAGTTATATTAGTTTTTAACCATTGTGTAATAATTAACATTGTATTTATTCTCTAATTCTAATCTTACTCATGTTATGTAACATTGAAAAACATTTTCATCCCTGACACAGAAGCTCTTAAGTAAATTTTTTTGTTGTTTTATCAGCTTTTTACAGGCAACAAGAAACAGCCTGTTATAGTACCCATGTATGCAGCAGGACTGGTAAGCTTTTTTTAGTGTTATTAGTCTTATTTTAGTGTTATTATGTTGTTATAGTTCCAATGACATTACATAATGAAATATATTAAATTACATTAAGCACCAAGTGTGCTGAAAAATATTTCTGTAAGTACAGTTATGGCTTAGGCATCAGTAGAAATGCTAAAAACAGTCATCAAATACATGATTTTCATTATGTGTGCAAGCAGATACTTGATTTTAGGTGAAAGAAGTACTTAGTTAGAACAGTGAGAAGTGTTTTTTTTCTTGAAGCGTGTGTATACATGTACATGCACATACAAACACACCTAAGCTTTTATATGATCATTTAGAAATGGAATATGAAAAAAGTTAGTTTTCTTTGGTATATATTAAGCTGATTTGATTTTGTAGAGTGACTTCCACAGTCAGTTTCTAGAGCTGTTTTCTGATGCATCGAGGTGAACTCATGTACTTCTTTGGATGTAAACATGCTATTCTGATACAGATAGTTGAGACATCTCATAGCAATTGTTGTTTTCTTCCTGTTTGTGAGCAAAACTATGTTTGCAACACATGCAGGTATTTTTCTGAATGAATTGTTGTTGCTGATTAGTTATTTCCTAGATTTTTAATGTACTTTTGCACATGATAAGCTGGATAGCAGTGATGGTAAGAGTAAAATGGTTTGCTGCTTTCTGTTGCCACACTGCTTCATGTGTTTCTCCACTTTCTAAAAGAATTGATTTAACTGGTGGGTAAACTCAAAGCTTCCTTTAAAGTGGTGTAGAAACATTTGTGAGACAGCTGATCTTGGCAGCTGACTTCCAGAAATTGTTTTAAAATGTGCTATTTGCAAATCCCATGGTTTTTTTATTTGGGGGTTTCTCACTGTTCTGGGGCAGTTTGCCCGTTTCAGTGCAAAAAAAAAAAGGTGAGTTTAATTATTTTCTTAATGCTTCTCAATGCATTTATTTCCATGTCAGTAATTATTGTTCTTGGTATCTTTCTGCAAACTAATAATTTGACTTGTTTCTTCTGAATTAATTCATTGTTGAAATGGAACAAATGCACTTGTACGTTTGTGATGGGCCATTTGATATTTCTGGAATAGCCTACACACAATTAGGAGGAGAAGACATCACCTTATCAAGTAACTGTTTTCTCCAGCTTAAATTACATTACTGAAAGTTGAAAGCAAGCTCCAGTTGGACACTTGGGTTTTTGTTACTGACTCTTAAGATGTTTCTTAGCCCTAAGGACCCAGGATGACTATTCCCCCTGCTCCATCTACTCATGCCCCTCTCAGTGAAAGTGTCCCAAAGGTATATGGTTACCCCCAAGCCCTTAGTTGAGGGTAGTACTACCTGGTAGTGTGTTCTATTTTTTTGCATCTGCAGTTCTTGAAATATATAAAAATGTGTGTCTGTGTGTGCATGTGAATTTTTTTAATTTAGATATTTATTTGTTTATTTATTTATTCAGGGTATGTTAGAACCTACCAAGGAACCTTTGAAACCAATATCTGCAGCAGAAAAAATAGCTTCAATAGGACAGACACCTCCTGTATCACCAGAGATGAACACATGTGCATCTGATCAGTTCCAGGTAAAAATCAGAGAAGGGTGAGAGAGGAAAAGAAAGAATGAGGGAAACAGTGGGATGCCTTGTCCTTCCTTTATATTTAAAACATTTAGATAATGTGTTCAAAGACACCTGTATGTAAGAGGCAGGTGTTGCTTGTGTCAGATTGAAGTCATGCTCTTGGATCTGCTTTTCATGTGTGACTGGATGGGAGTCCTTATGATTGTAGCAGTTGGTGGCCAGCATGTCAGAGTCCTGATGATACTGTTGTACAGCAGTTTACTTTAAAAGGCAGTTAGTTACACAGATTGTGTGTGCAACATTAGACTCATCTGACCTCTGGCTAAGGTTCTTCATCTTTGCTCTTCCTGGAGCTTATTGTTGGAGGTCCTTCTACCTGTTGGTTAGCACTTGTTTTTGTGAATGATCCTATTTACATGTGTACTGTTCATGTTTGTTTCCTTTTACCTTTTCTTACTTCTTCAGAGTAACATGAAAAGCAGCCCAGCTGCCTGGAAAGAGATTCTGGGTGTGATCATACATGCCTGACTTTTTGATTTATGAATTCTCTTGGCCCTTTGTGCCAGATTTTGAATTTTTACCTCTTGAACAGAGTTGCTTTGCCGGCTTCTATCTTTAAAGTTTGATGCAAAATGAATCCAGAGGAGTTTAGGAGTGAGCTTTTGAATTTCATTAATTCTGTGTGGTCACTGTTGTTCTGATGCAATGGTGTTAGAAGACCACTTCAGTGCCATGCATGTTGCAATGTGTGGCTCTCAACAAGCTAACGGGATATGCAGAAATATTTCACTTCCAGAGTCACTACCGTGATTCTTGGCACATATTCAGAGACTCAGCTGTGTCCCTCCTTAGTGCAGGTCTTGTTGGTGTACCTGGTGTCTTTAGTTACTTGCTATACCCGTGGTTTCTGATTGAAGGCATTCCAGAAGGAATTATTCTCATAGGCACTTCTGAGTATAGTGATTTTCTTGCACTCCTTGCTCTGCCGTAGTGCAGAGCTCTAAGTGTGACATGCTTGTACTAGAGGAGGAGTTTTTTCATGATCAAATTGCAGTTTGTCAGTAGGCTCAGAGCTGATGTTGTTTTATACAGCAATACACATTTGTGCTGCCTCTCATGTGGTGGAACTGGTCAGCTGAACTGGGTATGAGAAAAGGTAACAATAATGATCACTGCAACCAATCTGAGCTGAAGAAATTGGTTGTGTGATTTCTGCATATGAGCAAAGCAGGAAAATGTCACTTTTTGCAGCATTCAAAGTACTCTTCTTTTGCAGAGGGAAAAACATAAATTAAACCACACACTAAACAGTGAAAGAGCTGCAAGAGCCTGAAGTAGCAGCATCTCTGACAACTGCCATTTTCTCAGTTGCTTGGCAGTCATAATGCTGAAAATAAGAACCTCTACTTATCAAAATCTCTGTTCTTGTCTAATTATGAATTCCTGCTGCAGAATTTTCCATTACTTGTCACAGTTTGATTATCTTGTCTCATAGCTTGTTCTGACAAGGCTATCTCTGTTCAATAGCTGTGGTCCAGGAATACATCTGAGAAGCTTCTGTGCTGTTTGCACTGTTGGCCTTAGGTTATTTTTTCCGAAAAGACAAATACTAAAATAAGCTTTTGGGGAAGAGGTGGATTAGAGCTGTAACCATTAAGAAGGCTAAGGGGCCACAGTTAAGTGATACTCAGAAAGTTTCAGGGCATGGATGATCAATTCTCCACCTCGTTTCTTTCTTGGTCTCATCTTCTCTCAATGTTTGGTGGCTTCTCTTTGCTTTGGGGAGAATGCAGCTTCACAACACGTTGTGCAGGCTGCATTTTAGGAATAGCCCAGGTTGTAGTGGTAATAAGATGATGTGCCCAAACTTTGGTAAACATTTCATTAGGAACTGTGCTAAAACCATTGTTAAATATTCAGTGGAGATACAGGCAATTCTAGTGGACCCAGAAACTTCTTATTCTAATTTAGGTGCAGCAACTTAGGTATCTTACAAGTGTACCTGGTTAATATGTAATTATTTAGTTAAAACTTCGAAATTCCTCCATTTTCAGAGAGTGATGATTGCATTCTTTTATTCAGAAACTTCAGAATCTTGGCTTTCTCTTTGGAAGAAGAGGTTCTAGTTAATAGGTTCCTGTTCTTTCCTTAAGGAAGAGTTCTTCTCCGTTCAAAGCTTGGCATTTATGGGATTTGTATACAGATCAGTGTCTGTGCATGTATGTGTATGACTTTCTGCTGAGAGAGTAAGACTTTGGAAGAAAGACTGTGATGATGCAAAGGTAGGAATAGAAAGAACAGTGGTAGAAACACAGAAATGCTTTCTAAATTTTTTTGTTGCGGGCAAACAGAGGAAAGCATGCAGAGGTTTAAAATGGAGAACATTAGAAATAAAAAGAATGAGGCAAAAAGCAGTAAGTGAGCTGCAATACTTTTTCCTAGTTATGGTATAAAATCTGTATGTTTTGCCCTCATTCCCTGCAGAGGGTCTCACTGAATTGGTTAGGCTGTGCAAATACAGTGGACAAATTTCTCTCTGAGCCATTTAAGCTGTAAGGACAAGGTTTTTGAAATCAGACTTCTCTCAAGCAAGTTACTGACTGGTTTGTCATCACATTAGTTTGTTGCATAAAGATGATTTTTTGTAGACTCATTCTGGTTTATATTTGAAGGTAGCATCTAAATTCTTCTTTGATCTGTTGTTTATCTTGACAATTGAGGGATTTATTTCTCTGTTCCTCTGTGCTCATAACTGTAAGGCAGTAAACAGAATATGAAATAATCCCCTGATTACTGTTGCCTTGATCTAAGCATATCTCAAAGACTTTGCAGGGCTCAAGTAAAAGGCTTTGTCAAAGCACATCAGGTGTAGGAAGGAGTGGCTGCTGGAATAGGCACCCTGTGATTGTGAGACCTGAGACTGGTGTCCTTCACTTCTTTTTTTAATACAGCTCCAGTTGTGCTTCTACACCACAGCCAAGTCCTCAGGCAGTGCAATTAAAATGTATTCCAGTGTTTGTTAAAGAGGTTGCTGTCTGGACTTAATGGTGACTGCTTTCTCTTGATTTGATACTCTCTTCTGGTTAACATTGTTTTAGAGTTTACTTACCTGCTTCTCTTTGGATTTCTTGAAAAAAGCTGTCCAGATATTTCTGCTCTTTTGCTGTTGCTTCAAGGCATCTTCTTCTCTCTATTTAGGACTGTTTCCTTGGTAGAGTTACCTGCCTAGTTTTGCATAGTAAGTTTTATATTGGAATGGAAATCTGCAGTGACCCAGACCTGTCTAGAAGAAAATGGCCAGTGACTCTTTTCTGCAGGTGTCCATTACAGCACATCCACTTGCATGTAAGGCAGTGAATTAGGGATCAGGTTATAACAGAAATATGTATATTACACTTGCTGGCTATTAGGGACTGAACCTTAATTAAACCCCGTGGGGTGACAGTCTTTAAAAACACTTTTAATTACATAAGAGACCATCAGGACTTCTAACAATGACAGATGCAAACTACCATATTGTTGGCCACCAGCCAAAGGCTCCATCAGGAACTGCTCTCCAGTTATACATGTGAGAAAGATCCAAGAGTACGTGTAGCTTTGACAGAGTAAGAGAGAAAGATTTGCAGGTAAGAGATATTACAAAACTTGCTATTCTATCAGATGTGGCAGTTGATTAAGGGGGTTGTCTGAAAAGAGCAGTTTTCAGAACTGATGTACTTTTGCCAATGAATACACACAATGAAATGTATGAATTACTTCTGTGTAAACCCTTTTTTGGAATGTTTATGACGCTCATTTGTGGGATCCATCCAAATATTGACATTATATTTGTATTACAAGCCCTTTTATTTCTTTCCACCAGCTTTAAGACAGCAAAATGCTCTTTTTTTTTTTTCCTTTGTTTAATTTTCCTTGGGTAATTATTGGCACAGACACAAACATTTACATTTTACTCGTTTGGATTATAAAAGCTCTTACATAATGCATTCTAAAATTACTGTGTGAAAACATCTCTCACTTTTATCAAAGTGAGCTATGGTGCAGTAAAACCAGCAGGCATTTTAATTTTCTCTTTCTTACTTCCTTGACATTCAGAGTAGTATTCTGACAGCTGAGTGTGCTTTTTTCATTTCTGTACCATGTCCTGTAATCTAAGATGGAGGCCTTGAGGAGTAAAAGCAGTTTGCCCCATTTCTCAGTATTCTCCTAGATTGGGCACTTTTCCTTAAAGCATGTTATTAAAATAATAGTTGTAAATGCAGTAGTCTAGCAACCTCACAATCTCTGAAAGGCAAAACATTATATTCCCATTTGCAGGGTATGTTTCCATTGTCTGAGATTTCAATGCTGTGTTCAGGTGTGTCCCAGTGTAGTTAGTTTTCTTAGGGCTGAGGTCGCTAGAAACAGAAAACTTTGTTTAATTTGCTTTTTCCTCTGCCTTCTCCTTTCACTTTTTTTGCTGTTGTATAGACCAGAGCTTGCCAGCATCCTGTATAGGTGGGGTCTGCTTTACTTACCCCCTCTTTTGTGAAGTGGTTGAAGTCAGCAGAATGGTCTCATCCCACAGAGCAACTAATATACTTAGAATACTCTTACTAATTTAGAGTCAGATTCTTTTTTTTCCCATTTTAGGAAGAATTCGTCACATCCTTTGTCCTTTCCTTGACAAATCTGAGAATCGAGTCATCATTAAAGGCAAAAGCTTAGCCAGTCGTTGGTACCACTTTTTCCATGCAATTCTGTCACACTCATCAGTCCTGACTCAGGCTTTTGTCACAAAATGTAGTGGGTGTTTTCCTCAGTAAGTGGGAGTTGGTAGGAAGCCACTTTGTTTCAATTTGACTTCATTTTGCTCAGGGCAGAAAGCTACTAAATTGTCATAGTATCTTTTTTTTTTTTTTCCCCTACAAACTCCTTTTAACGTTAATATATTTTAGATGTGACAGAGTTTAAACAAGCTACTGATGATAGTGATTATTACTTCATCAGGTGTAGCTTCCACACTGCTAACATTGTATCTACATGCAAATCATTTCAATGCCAGTAATTTCATTACCAAAGCAAAGTAAGAAGTGTAGGATCAGCTCCTTAAGCTCCATGCAGTGAATACTGTTCAAGCTGTGCTCAGTACTGGAAATATTTTCGAGACATTAGGTAGGAAAGATTTTTCCAGGCAAGACATTTAGTACAAGTACATACAGAAATCTCCAGCTCCCTTTGTTTTTATTTCTGTAAACCTCTATCACTGAGGAAAAGCCTTTTACAGTGAGCTTAATTGTACATTAGTGAATCTGCATTTTTCTTCAACGTTAGATGGCTGGAAGTTTTAAAAATAAAATAAAATAAATTTAAAAAATCAAGTCTGACTTTGTACAAAAGCAAAGAGAAGGTGTGGCTCAGCCACTGGAAGCTGGACAAGTACCTGATGCATTTTGAGTAATATTGCTGAGAAATTCTATTGCTTTTCTTCCATACTGTCATTGTTTTGTTAGAAGTTGAGGGAACATCCTTTCCCAGTGCTTCCTGACAGTTGACTTCACTGTCAGGGGACAGAGCAGAGGTGTAATACACAGAGGTGGAAAAGATGAACTTATTTCAGACATTTCTGATGCTGTCCCATCAGTTTATGTCCTGAGAATACAGGAGAATAGCACTCGCAAGTTATACTGCACCTGAACACACCCTCCCAGTAGAGCATGTTCCCTGCTGCTTCTTGTGTCCAAAAGACTTAACAAGAGGAAAGGAAAAGGCAAAGATGGGCTCCCAGAAGGAGTCAGTGTTTCCATGCTCCTCTTGTTCAAGCATTGATACTAATGGTTTGTACATAGACCAGGATGAGTTAATTGTAAAGGGGTAATAAGTCACAGGACTTTTATTTTTGAAGGGAGTGGAGTGGAGAGGGTGTTTGTCCCTCACATGTAGGGATTATGTCTCTTAAAAGCAAAACAAACCAAAGCAAAAAGAACCATGGGCTTATTGATGATGAATAATACACATAGTCAGAACAAAGCATGGATGTACAGACAGCTTTCACTATTCTACATTTGCCCTGTAATTGTGTATACATACCTTTTTATGCTAAGTGCCTCATCTTCCATGAAAGTAATAGTAGTTTAACTTTCAACTGTGCCTTAAGGTTTGTTATTCAATTCATGTGTTTTAGTTAATTTGCAAATCCTGTTTGAGTTAGAAGTTACCTAATCTGTACTGTTCAGAATTTAATGAGACTTCCTGTGGTAGAACAATTCTACTTTGAATCTTTAGTGCATATAATGAAAATACATGCCTCCCAAAAGCTGGGGCTTGATCATCTAGTTGTCTTTTTTTTTTTTTTTTTTTTTTTTTTTAGTGTTTAGACGCTAAAGAATCTGTTGTTTGAACTGCTTTGCATTGTTGTAACCTGAACTGACTATAAAATCTGATTTCTGACTTTTCAACTCTAGGAATCTCTACCACCTGTCCAGTTTGACTGGAGTAGCAGTGGCCTTACTAACCCTTTAGATGGTACGTCTCTCCGTAGAGCCTCTAGCACCAGAGCTAGAGATAAGAAAGCTACAAAGTTCAGACAAACATCTATCTGCTGATTATTTTTTTTAAATATATACACACACACATATATATATATATAAAAATATATATAATATTTATTTCTTACTCCTAACTTTGGAAATTCAGGCTTTCTTTCTGATTAATAGTGCCCCTATGTGAAGTATTATGTAGTCTGAAAAACACTAAGTTAAGTATTATTTTAGATTCCTTCCATATGCTAGTGACACAGTGGCAATATTAACACTTCATTATGTCTAACTGGAGATTATAATGAAACTGAACAAATGAGCATTTTAGATTGAGGAGTTTTACTTCCTGAAGGTATTTTTCACCAGTCAGCTATCTCTTTAGACATCTTTTGAATGACAGACTTGTGTATAGTGGCTACTTCAAAGCACAATATTTTAACCATGAACTGTTTTGCAAAATATACACTTCTTGAGCTGAAAGTTTTCAGATTTAAAGATAATTTTATATTTCAAAAATGTGACTTCATCCATTATCACTTTTGCTTACACTGAAGAGCTACTTATAGCTGATATATTAAAGAGGTAGCTACAAACTTATTTGTATCTGTAAATGTATATAGTCATCACATAAAAGACCCTTCACATGTGTCTATTTTAATAGCAAAGTGAGTTGTGCCACTGCCTCCAGTGTCAGAAACGTAAGTGCACGCAAAGGAAATAAAACAAGTTTTAGAAACTTGTTTGACTGACAGAACCTATAAAGAAACTGATACTGTTACGAGGAGCCTGCTGACAGCAACTAATTCATGGCACACAGGTCGTTCGAAGGCAGGCTCAGATAAACAGCATCTCTTACTGCACTGGTGTTACCACAGAACCTGTGGGATGTAAGAGTTTTGGATAGCAATATCACGGTGCTGAAGGAAAGCCTGGATGGACCCTTTTGCTGTTGTCTGGTGTCTTATTACTTCAGTCAATCATCATGCTTTCTTTTTAACAAACAACTTTAAAATGTATCTTGGTTTGATTTCTGTTTTAGTACTAAAGGGGAACAGTATAATTTACCAGTGAGGAACTGGACCTAAGAGTGGCTTTTGTTACCCAGTGGTCACACTGCTTCAAGATAATGATAATTAATAGCTTAAAACTGCTAAATAAAATTTTAAAGTGTTTTTTTTTTCTTTTTGTTTTTTGCTATTTAAAGATCTGCTAAGTCTTCCTGATGAAAGAATGGCTTTCAATTTCAGTGAGGGGAGAAAAACCCCACTGTATTTTAACTATCAATTGACCTATATATTGTTTCCCTTTAACTGATCACATCTTTCTCTCTGGGTCGTGCTGATTCTCTTTCATTTTTAGATCGAAATAAATACTCCTATTTTAAAGTTACTAGTGTTGATTTCCTTGCTGCAATGTACATGAGGAAACGTGCACTGAATTAAGTTGTTAACATTCTAGAAGGTACAAACTAATACTGTAAGCATTGTTTTCATGTCGATTTTTTTTAAAATTGCGTACTGAGTACTAATTATAACTTGCATGTTCAAGTGTGTGTCTTACCCCTTTTTACACATAAACCCCTCCCTTGGCTTACCTTCTATATGGCTGCCTACCAACACGGTCACTGAATTTCAAGCTAGTGGAGGTTCCACTCTTCTGAACCTTGATTTCTTTGGGCCCGTGGATGACAGTAGCTCTAGCAGCACCACCACAATCCCAGGTCAGCAGAGTGTCAAAACCACAACTGTAAGAATATAACGACTTACTAAAAGCATGAGCACATCACTTGACTTTCCTACAAACAAGGGGAAATTTCATGGCGTTTCTCTAAAATGTCTTTCTACTGCATTTTTTTTCCTTTAATCTGTGTTCTGTTTTCTGGTGTTTTGTATCGAGTACGAAGTATTTAAAAGGTACTGTCAGCTCTGTATTTGTCACCTGCTGAAGGAATGAATGGCTTTTATGCTCTTGCAAATAACATGTTAAAACACTTGGTTCAAATGAGAAATCCTGGAAGTTAGCTCTTCTAAGCACTTAAGGGAATTTGAAAAATGGGGTAGATGTGACAATTCCTAAAATATGAGCCTTGCTCTCTCCTCTAAATAAGTACCTCCAAATTGTAGGATTATGGTGTTGTTTGGAAACTATGTGTGAATATAAATTTACAGAGCTTGATATATCACAGCCCTGCTGGGGTTTGCTGCTATAAATTTTTTTCTTTGTGTAAACTGCTAATATTAATGATAAAGTGAAAAAAGTGTTTTAACAGCATTTATAATAGAAAAAAGATATAGTTGCATGTTTGTGGGACATTAGAAGTTCATGAATGTTAATTGTAAAGCCAAAGCACTTTATCAGCAACTTACTCCCTTTAAAAAGGAGATGAAAAATACCACTCTCTCATTGAGTAATGTGTGAAAGTAATTGAGTTCATTTATCACATGGTTTTGACATGCTCTGAGTATTTTGCACGGGCTTGTGAAAAACCTACACTTGGAACAAATTTCTGCAGGAGTTTAAGGGAACGCTTTGGGGGTTTATTCCAGGGCACAGGTTAAGTTGATAAGGCAGGTACTCTTTCAATACAATGCCTGAAGTCATAATATCAGTTTCTTCATAGGAAGGATATTTTTCCTCTTAGTGATTTTAATTTTTTAAAATCAGTTCTTAAGATGTTTGGAGTTCTCCCACATTTCAAATAAGTAATTATAATTATTATTGTATTTTTTGGATTTAGAAACACAATTTTTTAATTTTGAAATCTGATTGCTGAAGACAGTTTTGTGGCATGGCAATCTAAATGTCTTTTTATTCCACCCTTGAGAAATGTCATTATGAGATGAAAAAAGGCAGGTTTGTCATGGAAGTGCTAGGTAGTAAAGTCAAGGAGTGTAGTCTTACAGATTCTTTGTGTGTGCAAGTCCACTGACACAAGTCACCAGTGCCCAGTACATGTAGTTGGTTACATGTATTATTGCTTGTGCAGGTGGTGTGCACACTGGAAGGGATTACTCAGGAATACTGTTAGCCCTTTTATTGCATTTTATTTTTTATGTTGTTGTTTCACCAAGTTACAGGTATTATCACCTTCCCTGGTATGCCCTATAGTGCTTTTTTTTTTTTTTTTTTGGTTGGTTGTTTTTTTGTTTTAGGTTTTTTTTTTCCTCCTGACTTGTTTCTGGGAAAGTCATTTGTTTCATGGCTTGCAGCTCGTGTGTTTGTGTGTGTGTTTAGGAGCTTTGTGTGGGGTTTGGTTGGCTAACTTTCCTTCAATATCTCATTAAGGTTTTGCAGTGCTTTCCTTAAATATTCTCTCATCATTTGAATTAAATGGAGAATATGCAACTCTTTAAAAAAAAAACAAAAAAAACCAAAAAAACAATTGAAAGACAAATTGCTAGATCTTTTGGCTTAAAGAAGAAACTTTTATCAGTAGTAGAAGTTTATTCTTTCTTTGGAGACCTTAGTTTTACTTGCTACAGATCAACACTGGATTCTTCTCAGTCCGATTTTATCAGTAGCCAAAATAACTTTTTAATAAAAATTTGCATTCTGCATCATGAACAGGGAGTTACTCATTTCTACTATGTTCCCACAATTCAATGTATTGTTTTATTTTTCATGTTAATAGTTTAACATAAATGTAGCTGAGTAAGAGGTGCCTAAAGAACAGTAAATTGAGCAGTGACATCTCCATACAGCGAAAATGAATTCATTTTCATATGTAATGACTGTAAATGGGAATATCTAAATGATGTAACTTATAAGGTTGCATTTAATGTTTGTTGCAGAGTTGCATGTCAAAGGGCTCCTCGTTTCAATTAGCTTTCCAATTTGTACCTTAATGGGATTTCGCAGGCTTCTGCAAGTCAAAGTGTATTTCTTCAAGGCTTCCTCTCCCTGACTGAAAGTGGATATTTTATGGAATATTTGGGCTTTTTCCTATTTCCAAGTTCTGTAAACATCTGACAGCACTAAAAGTCTTGGTATACTGGTCTCGGGACAGTACATATTTTAATATTTTGTATGGAACTGGATGAAATTAACTTTGAAAATCCAGACTTTAAAAAAATGTATGTTGAAAGGACAGCTGATTAATTTCTAATCAATTCATGTTATATGGAACAAATCTTCTCCCCACCTCCTGCAGCTTAACCAGATGATTTTCTTAATTTTACATTTTGGTCAGCTGTGTTTCCTTACAATAAAAGAGGAATTAACTTGTGTCCAAAGGGCAAAGGGTCAAGACACTGCTTGGGGAGAGCTCATGCAAAACAGGCTTGAGGATGATTAACCTCATCTGTTAGCACATGCAATGCTGCAGTTACTGGTGGTAAAGGCAGGATAATAAGCACAGGCATTTATTTATTTAGTAATCTTTTGATGTGTCAGGAATTCTTTTAGAAGCATCCTGATCCTGAGAAGTAATCTGGATACAATCGTCAGCACACGTTAGTAAATGCTGGTTTTATATTAGGGAGCTACAGGGGACCATCAGGTCCCAGTGTTTGCAATGTTTGTTCTGCAGTAGGATGTTTGTGTTGTCCAAACCAACTGGTACAAGTGTGACACTTGTTTAGGACACAGGTGTCTCTAAAAATCACACTGCTTATGTAAAAATATTCTGTGCAGTTTTTGAAAAATACTTACAACTGCGAATGGCACACATGCACGCTTCATTGAAACCCATGAAACATAAAATATCTGAAGTTGTAACTAGGGGAATATCACCAATTTAAAATGCTTCTGAGCAACAAAATTTTTTGTCTTTCCTCTTGATTTATTTTGATAATTCTAATTTCTAGAGGTGTTTTTTTAAAGAAATAATACATAATATCTGGAAATTCTAGATCTACTTCCTACTGAGATGTGATGCTTGATACTAAGCAGGTAGAATTTAACTCATACATACGTATTTTTTTAAATATTTTTTCCATTGTTTGCAGTGTTCTCAGAGTGACCTCTGTGATAAAATTTGAAATCCATTCCCAACATATGTGATGTGAAAATTCAACATCTGACTTAAGATACCTGAAACTAAGAATTCAAGGCTGAAACATCCAGATACTTAATGCTTTAGGAATACTTGAAAGATGAAAATGGAGCACAGAGTAAAAGTCTTGGTAGTACTATACATATTACTGTGTAACTTTTTTAATGCCATTCCACTTCTGTGTTTCATAAAAGCTGTTTTTCTTCACTTCAAATTTCAACACAACCACTGGTGAAAAGCAAGATACTAAATGCACTCTAATGCGTGCCAGTGTTGCTTGTAATCTCTTGGTGAAGAGTTGGTCCCTGTTAACATGCAGTGTTCTTTTAATAGAGGCAGTTGAGTTGAAATAATTGAAACAATCCATTTTGACACAGCTGACACTTTTAACAGAGGTTTCACACTCAAAAGTAAATCAAATTGGTTTTTACTCATAGACTGAGACCTTGTATGCCAGACTTGATGCAAGGTGTGTCTGTTTTGTAGTCCAACTAAAAAAGCTGCTGAAAAAGGATGGGGAGAAAGGATGATGCTTCAGAAACACAAACATGTTCTGTCATGTTCTTTTCATGTATCTTGAAATTATAAATGATTCAGATGTTTACAGAAAACAGTCTCTAGCAAGTTGGTCTGTGACTAATTATGACTATACTTGCCTCCAACCATCACTGATTATTATTTTATACTATAAGGTGTGGATCCTGAGTTGTATGAATTGACAACCTCAAAACTGGAAACTTCCAATGCAAGCAACAGAGTGACTGATGCATTTGCAAGACTCATGTCCACAGTGGAGAAGGCAAGCACGTCCACAAGGTAAATACTCTTCCCTGCACATTTTTCTTCTGTTTCTAAGGGTATGTGAAATGTGAGGTGTGAACGCGTGTGCTGGTTTAGGGCAGAAGTTCCTGAATGATCAAAAGCCTTAAATTTAATAATTAAATTTTAAATCTGAAATTCACCATACTAGTAGTTCACGTGTAGTTCATATCTCAAATTATCGTAGAACTCTAAAGTGTGGAAATAGTTCATGAGCTGAAAGAAGAAGATCACCTGGACATAAGTTGAAAAGCTGGAGCCAAAGGCTGAACTGGAGGAAGCGACTTTGTGAACACCAGAGCTGGTTTCTAAGAATGGCAGGGTAAACTGAACCACACAGTTCAGAGCCTGAGGACTGTGGCAGAAGACTCTCCTTGGACCTCTGTGTGACTTATAAATACAGAATGTTCCACAAGTAAAATGATAAAATGGACTGATAGTTATAACTATATTTGTCCCTTCACAAATATTTCTAGCACCTGTCAAAACTTCAGTGACCAAACATGAGTTTAATTTTGATGTTGCAGGTTAAGGAAATGAGCATGTAGTTGATTTAGGATGTCCTTTCTGCTTCCAGGAGCACCTGTGAAGTACTTTTGTGCTTTTTCTAGGTAGATTCTATGGAAAGTCTTCAGGTGTCAAATGTCTTTCATGAAGTCTGGCCAGTTGAATGGGTACAGAATAGTCTCTCCACTTATAAGCTTGTATTCTTGGGGTTTGGTTTTTTTAACGTATATCTTGTCACATCCTGAACTGTCTTAACATATAATTAGTGTCCGTGCCCATTAAAAGAATCACTGAGGGATTCTCACCAAAGTAAATATTGGTGTTTTGGAAGTGTGTGCCTCAACATGCAACAAATAGGTGGTAACATACCCTCACTTGTAAACGAGCTTTAGGGTTTATTCAGCACTCTAAAACATGCAGCAGAAGCACTTAGGAGGAGGCACAGGAATGGTGGGACAGAGCTGGCTTGCTTAAAATTATTAAAACTCTTAATTTTTAAGTGCTCTTTTAAAACACATTCCTTCACTGAGAAAACTATCTTGCTAGTTTTCCTGCAGTGATGATTCTGAAAGTGAACATGGAATAAAAAGGATCAACAAGCCATGAAATTTCCAGGGAGAACCAGTAGAGGGAACTCCCCACTTCAGTGCTGATTTTTGGGTCTCAGCTTTTGGATTGCCTCTTTTTCTATTCATGGAGCACATATATTCTTCCTGAGGTTACACTAATGGAAAAGTTTGACTTTCATGAATTAGAAAACTTAGTTACATTGAAATACTTTTTGTATTATATTCTAAGCCTGATTTTAAAGTAACTGCAATAGGAATGCAAACTCCAAATCTATCCTTCTTTTATTTCAAGTCATAGTTTTGTACCTGCCTGCTTGCCTGAAGATGTCTTAGCTTTCTTTTTCCTTACAAAGCAACAGGGAAATCTGCTTTGCTTAAATGAATGTTGACCCTCATTTTTCTGTATTGTTGTTTTTTTGATATGAGGGGTTGGGTGGTTTTTTGGGTTTTTTTCCCAGTGCTTCCACAATACACTTGAAAACTCTTACTTGTGCACTTAAAGCTCTTTATCCAGATGTCAGAGTTCTTCCCCTGTTCTGGAGAGCATTGCTTACCAGTGGGAAGAGGTACTAGATCTATGGTATGGCAGTATGTCAGGCAGTAGAGAGAGGCATGGGATCTCAGACTTGGAGATTAAGTTCAGACTCACACAAGGATTAGCTGTTTTAAAGAAGCTGTTTTCAGTGTGTGATACAGTTTGTATATTTTTGTCAACTCTAAATTAAAAAAAAAAAAGTGCTCTTTTCTTTCTTGATTTTGTACTCTCCAAAAGAAAAGCAGTCTGTTTTTCCAAGCTAGAAGCCTTCAGAGAAATAAGGTCTTATCTCAGCAGTATGCCAAATATGTTGCAGAATGTTAGCTTTCTGTAAAAAATTTGTTTGTTTGTTTGTTTTTTTTACTTCTTTTGTAATGAACTGAAGACTTTAAAATAGGAGTGGCTGGGTACAGCCAACTCAATGAGGCTGATGTTAATGCACCAACCTGGAAATATGGACTGTTAGGCATTCAATATAACTGTTGGGGAAGATGGAACCAGTACCTTTGATTCCAACTTCAGCTGTGCTGAGGCTTTCCCATGTGTGTAACTTTGTCTGAGCTCGGGATCTTTAGGGTGAAGTTTAGAGTAAAAATACCATTGTTCAGCTGTGGGATGCCATGTGAAGAGTCTAAAGTAGCCCCATCTTTTGCTTGCAAAGCCATCTCTTGAACCACAAAGGCAGTTTCTCAGAAGGATGGTATTGGGAGAGGAGGGGAAGCTTCCCCCTCAGCTTGAGCCTGGAACCTCGATGGCAGCAGTAAGTGCTGAAGGTCAGGGATCCAGTACAGCATTCCAGAGAGACTCTGCAGCCTAGCCTGCTTCCATACAATTGGCAGAGATCAAAAGTTTATCTGTTGTCTTTTTGAAGGAAAGCAGAGCACTGATACTTTTCCAAGAAATGGCCGAAACCTGCATGTAAACTGCAAATACTCCTTGGGGACAGTGTTGGATGGAGCAGCCAAACTCCTAATTACAGAGTGTTTTTAAAGTGTGTTTCTCTAATCGGCTCAGTGTTGCTGATAAAGCTTGGCCTTGCTGATACTATCCACAAAACCCTTTGCAAACATGGGAGGTGACTGAAGCCCCAAAAGACTCGAATGCTGCAGAAGGGGGTTGGAATGCAGAACAGAACAGTGAGGTGTGAGTGACGCATCGACAAAGAATTCCCTGTTTCTTGCTAAATTTTCTTCCAGCAACTTTCCTGCCCATCAGTCTGGCTCATTTCTTGTGACTTAGTGTTAACATGCCTTTGAAAAGGGAACTTAATGCCCACAGGTAGATAGACTGACACAGTTGCTTGGGTGGGGGCATCCCTTCTGTCCTCTCTCTTGGGAGAAAATGTAACCTCGTGTAAGAGAAGAGGTGGATGAGGACAAAATTTTAAAACCTGAATGAGCCAGAACCGGGGCATTCCATGGTTTAGTAATCAAAAGTTCTGGTTTCAAAGCAGACAGAAGTAGTGCAGCTGCCATTGACAGTCTGCTCACTTGGGTGTCTGTTCTTTTAGCCATGGTATCTAGAGATTAGGAGTGCACAAGCAGGAGAAGCTCTGCAATGCCCCCCTCTGCTGACCAGGGTTCAGCAAAAGAAACTCTTGATGATGGGAACATCTTCAGCACAAGTAGTGACTGAAATGAATGCAGTTATTTCTCTTGCCTCTATCAAAGAGCATCACAGTTATTAGGCAATTTGGTAAGTTTTAAGGGTAAGATCTGTCTGCAGTGACGATGCTACTTTGTCTTTTAAATTTAGAGAGTTAGTGAGTAATTCTTCAGGGTTGCCCTGGTGATATTTACTACCAAAAGTGTTGATTGTTACCCACAAAGGGTACTTGCAGTGTCCAGTTTTACTGTATTGCAGAGGAACTTGCCCCTCTCCATTGAGGACTGGAGAAGTTAGGACATCTCCACTCTTTCTACACTGAGATGATTTCAAAAAGGAGTTTGAGCCTCATTAACAAGTGATTGTATCTATAGCTCTCTCTTGGTCATAGTTAAATAGCGTTTGCTGTGTTAGTGTGTTAGCTTCTTCTTTATAGATACTTTTTACATTGCAGGTTAAGTAGATAAATTATTGCAAAGGACTTCCAACCAGGAGGGGAGCCTTCAGTAACTGGGTGAGATTCACCCCTGACCGGGCTCACTGGTGTGCCCCTTCTGCAGTGATGTTGCAGAGAACAGCTGGTACAGCAAGAGTGATAACATTGTCCTGTGATAAAGGATGGCATGTGGCCACCAAATAAAATGAAGTGCTGGCTCTGGGACCCAACAGTGCCATTTCTTAGCATGCCATAGATGAGCAGGGGAGGAAGAGGCTTATAAATAGCAAGGAGTGTGTGAGCTCCATCTCGCCTGATTAACAATTACAGGAACATCTCCGAGTCAGCCTCTTCCTTTGGCTTCCCCTGTCAAACACTCCTTTGTTAGCTCTAAGTCCTTGATCACCAGGAGTTTGTACCTTTAAGAGGCTTGTGGTAAGTGGTTATTAATAGTGGCACCAGATACTGATAACACAGTGGTGGGTGAGAACCACATTTCAACAGCTCAGAGATAGTCCTTTGAGTGCAAACAGAGCTGACTGTGAAGTTGTTAGAGGAGGCACATATTGGCTCTCTGCTTCTTCCTTCAGTAAATCCAGCACACAGCTTTGTTCATCCTGCAGAATTTGGTAATCTGCCTAGTCAGTAGCTCATGAAATTCCACTGCAGCAGAGAAAGAAAAATATTGCTATTCTGTTGAAGGTAAGTCAGATTTAGTATTTAGTATTTAGGCTGCCTCATCTAGAGAACTTCCATCAAGTGGAGATTTCAAATAGCAAACAAATATGATAGCTCAATGTCAATGCAATGTTCAGTGATGCCAAGGATGAGGTTGAGTCCAGCTCTTTTTTTCTTCTCCTAGCTTAGGAATTCTAAGACTGCTGTAGCCCCTTGCTTTCCCCTGGTCTCTGATCAGCTGAGGAAGCAATCCTCATGGGTGCTGACAAAATAAAATATGAGTACATGCTACTTTGTGATCGGAGTGGGTTTGGTTTAAAGTTTATAGATAAGATACAGAAAGGAAATTTCTGAAGTGTTCTAGGGAAAGCAGTTTATTTGGTTCAAGCCTTTTTTCCTCAGCTTTTTATCTCAAAGGTGATGGAACTTATTCAGCTAGAATTTCTTGCACTGTTGCAGGACTTAGCAGATGCCTTTTTGGAACTGGAATAATGTTTGATGGAAAACTGAGTATTTCTAGTAGTAGGCAGTGTTCTTCGAAGATAAGCCAGATGTTTGTAAAGTATGGATGTTTGGGCAAGGGAGAGGGGGGTCTGTAGCACTCTGAGCCAGGCTTCATTTTACTTGGGAAGTGTGATTTTTTTTGCATAATAGTGAGAACCAAACGACATGGGATTTAGACCTCTTTATTCATTTGTGCTCAGTAATTCTTGTGAATAATGCAAAAGGCAAAGTAAACCCCAATGATTCCCAAACTGCTATGTGTATCATCATGGCTCCCCATATTACTGCACTTCAAAGCAAGTAGCTACACATCATGAGCCACCTTTTGCTGCTGATGAGTCCTGAGGGAAAAGAGAGTTTGTGGATCACAGTGTAGAGTGGCATGATGTATAGTCTGAGAACAGTCGTGTTGGAAACACAGCATAAGTACTTTTTTTATTTTAAAATTATTGAGTGTCCTTTTAAGATTTTTTCCACTTTATTTTTGGAGATTGTACACGATTTAGGTAGTTTAGAACTAATGCTCCTATTGTTCCGTCTGTAGAATATGGGCATGGTTATCTCTTCAAGTGAGTCTCTTCACTCTTGACGCTGCCAAAAAAAGAAAGAAATCATATATAAAAATTATCGTTTGAATGGGACTCTTTTTGCTTATTGCAACAATATACACAGGAACGTTTATCTGACTTTCCATGTTAACGTATTATTGGTAGGCAGGTAAGTATTATAACATTAGACTACCATCAGGTAGCTTACAGAAGTGCCTGTCAGTGGGAGACAAGCTGACAGAACATTGCTTCAATCAGTGATTCTTTCAGTGATCCCAGGGATATCAGGTACTGGATTAATGCACTTTGTTCTTTTCTTCTCAACAGGAAGCCTAAAAAGGAAGAACATCTTAGTGAAGAGGCTGCCAAGGTGATTTCTAGCCTTCCTGACTTAACTTTCATGCATGCCAAGGTGTTGATGTTCCCAGCCACATTAACACCTTCAACAAGCTGCCAAGAAAAGGTAGACTAAAGTGATGTGAATTGGACGTTTTCTATTGATTTTTTTTTTCTTCCCTCTGTGGGTCGTAAAAAGCAATCTTGCTTTAATTTAAAAAAAAATCAAGTTCAGATGATTTGTTGGTAAGCAGCACTAGAAAGGTATACATAGTAATGTATATTTATTTACATACTGGAGTCCTAAATTTATATTAGAGAAAAATGTAAATAATTGGGGGTAAATCTTTTTGAAGATCTATTCTTTTTGTTGTGCTGGGCTGTATACATTTATGTCTTTGTGAAATACACTGGTGGTGTCCTTCTTACAAAACTTTAAAAAGTTAAAAAAAAAAAAGTCCTATAAACACATAATGAAAACTTCAATCTTCACAATCTGTGAAGTTCCCCTGAAGACTTTCAGATTGCATTGAGCAACTTTTTCTTTCCTGCATATATTAAAATACTTCTTGCTGGAAAAAAATCAAAAGGTTATGTTGGCCCTTTGTGGCTTTTTCAGTTATTGTTTCTTTAAAACCCAGTAATTTCTTTTGTGTTTTAACAAGCTTAAGATGTGTTTTTCCTTTTCTTTTCCCCATCCCCTCCCCCTGTTTGATTGGTTGGCTGATCAGTTTTTATGTTCTTGAACTTCAGTAGTATGGCTCTGTCATTATATAGCCTTTTGAAAGGTATGCTGTCAGTAACTTCTTGTTCCAGTTATGGATTACTGTCTGAACACTTGATTTTTTTTTTTGGGTTATTAGAAGGTTGTCTGCTTTTAATCAGTTTGATTTGGAAAAGAAGGACCAAAACAATATGAATGTCTTACAATGAAATTTACCTGTTAAAAAATTTTATGTTCTGTTGTACCACTATTCCTGTTTGATTTTGCACAGTGTAAAATGACATAATCATAGATTGCTATGGTTTTAGGCTGTATATACAGTAAAAAACTATGGGTTGTAAATGTCTGGGGAAATTCCTATGGAAAAAAGAGAGCTATGTCGAAGAACCTCTAAAAAGGTCAATATGCATGCCCAAGGTCTTTTGAGATTTAAGTGTGTAAATTTCCTTTTAGCTTACACAAAATAAAATAATTTAAAAGATACATGTGTAGTACAGCCTGCTCTCTTTTTATACAGAATGTATGCATTAGTCACCTCTCTGTGGATGGTAAAATCGATGTGCTGCATTAACAGTAGGACCTTCCAATTTGTGTTGCCCAGTCCCACAAACCACACCTGGCAGGGCCCTGCAGACTTTCCTTTAATTGTCCTGTCTCTTTATCATGTTGTGACTTAGTCTCTTATTTCTGTCTCCAGCTTGCCTTCTGGCTTGTAGGGCAGTGTGGCTCATGATATTTCGGGTTATAGACTTCTTCAGAGTAGTTGGCAGTACTCAGCTGTGACAAACACCGGTTATGGTGAGGTGAGAAAGGACAACTGATTTTGCCTATTTCTTAGCTAGAAATAAAAATGTAAACATAGCTGTCACTGAAGTCTCCTAACACATTAGCTTGCACTGCAGCTCTGGCAGCAACATCTCTTCAGAGGGTCTCAGTGGACTGTCTGCAGGTAAGACATGTTCTGGGTGCTGATATTTCTGGAGGGTGCATGAACATAGACTCTCCCATGTGTAATCTTTACTGTGTGCACAGCTCTTCAAGTGCTCTGTAGTCACCACCAGTTCAGCACTTAACATCTAGTTCTGAGAAATCTCTAGTGTGTTTTCTTACCTGTTCTTTAAATTCTTTATTGTCTGACAGCACTTGGGTCAGGAAAGCTCGAGTTTGATGTCATTAGCTGGGTAAGCTGAAATGTTGTCCTTGCAAAAAGCAGCTTTTTACTTCTTGAAATGCCCTTGAGAGACGAGTGCTGGGGTTCCATCTCTGAGCGCAGGAGTTTCAGTGAGTGGTGGCTGCTCGAATTGAGAGAGCAGCAGCTTCTATGCCTATGATAAAGTTAATTTGTAAAGGCTAAATTGTCTCCTTTGCCCTCTAATTAGTACTGCAGTGTACAGTGCTGAGGTATCAAACTGCACCCAGTTGTAGCAGAAAAGGTTTGTGCAAAAGCCATCTGTTTTTCCACGTAGCCCCAAACCCACTTCTCTTTGCTGTTTCTGCAGATTTTCATTACAGTACTGACTTCATGCCTGTTACATGTCAAAATTAGCTTTGCTAATCTCCAGGGTTTAGCATAGTATTCTTTAGTGCATGCTTATTATATCATTCAGTTCTGGTGTTGGACTGCTGTAGGTTAAAATTGGTCCCTTTGTTTCCATGACTGTGGCGTGTCCCTTGGAGCTGGAGCAGTGGGATAGCTGCAGCAGAGAGCTATAGCTATTGTTTCAAGGAGAATATGTTTAGGAGCTGACTCATGATCCTTGTCTGGCAGTGAGTGGACTGAAGTATTAAGGAGAGGTGGGGGTGGAAGTGCCAGCTGCAAGTTGATCTTTAGTCTCCTCACAATTGCCTCCAGAGGCAGCTGCCCATTTGTCTTCCAGTCTCCGAGTGCAGTTCTGGTGGCCTGCCGTGGATGGGGGAGGGGAAAAAAAGAGATTTCTATTGTGACTGATGTACCAATCTGAAACTTTGTGAAACCTGGTATTACCCAGAGTGTGTTTATGGGGTTTTTATGTTCTTTCTGCCCCAGGAAAAAAAAAAGGCATCCAGCAGACCTTCATACTGCTGAAAGACATAAAGCTTATGTCCAAATTCAGCTTTTTGAGGTGGATACTGCCTGCCTTAGAATGCAGCACTGCTTTTTGTCTCCTTGCTTAAGCCTCCTTTTTTTCTTGTTGATGGTGGGATGGACAGACAGGATTCTCTGCCTCTGTCCTCTTGTCTTGTACAGGCAGCTTTGTTCTTATGCAGAAAGTTCTGTCTAACAGATCCAGCTGCATTGGGATTGTGCTGTTCCCGCTGACACAGCATGCCTTATCTAGTTTAATCTTGCCAGTAGGTTTATGGGCAGGATGGTAATTGATACTTTCTGCACATATGTGTTGCTGTGCATTGTCATCAGACATGTCAGTGGGCATCACTCTCACTCCAGAACTGGTGTCATTTAGTAGCGAGGTGCTCGTGGGCCCGTCCAGCACAAGCAGCGGAGGACACTTGGTTCAGATGCAATTGCCTGAGCTGGCACATGGCCATGAGGCAAAGTCCAAAGACCCTGCTGTGAAGCAAGCTGCAGGCTCCTGAATGACTGCTAAGAAGAGCTGGACTCTGCTTGTATTATCCAAAAGATTGCACTCCAATACTCAGCACCGCCTTACCCTGAGCATCACCACCTGCTGCAGGTGTGAGCAGGGAGCCCACAGCACTTGAGACGTTCAGACCTTCTCAGAATATCGTCAGCTCGACAGATTCATTTTGAGATGCCAAAAGTAAAGCTCGCAGATAATGTTATCTAGACACCCTCAAATGCAATTAGTGTGCACTGAAGTTAACACTTCATCACGTTGAATTGTTGTACAGAATTTTACCTGGTAATGAAATCATCGTGTGAGAAGTTCTGTCGTTGGACTGCTGCTCTTGGGATGAATATCTAGTAGTTTATATAGCATGTCAGAGAGGCTTAGTTCAGTGTGTGTAAGATGGATCACCCTTGGTCCAACCATTTACACCTGGGTGCAACCCTTTTGTGCCAGCTTGGCATCTATGCATAATTACCTTTTAAATTTCAGAGCACTCTCAAAGTACAAGACAGTTGCAAAATACACTTCAATATAATTTGTAAAAGCATATGGCATCTAATAATTACATAGCACCTGCTAGAAGTGTCTGCTACAAAAGCAGAGAAGTTTTTCATCATCTGGTCTCTGTGCCAAAGAGCACAACCACGAAAGGCAGCAAGCCTGCTCTGCTCCCTCAGGTGAACCTGGAACGTAAAAGGAGATGGGAAGAAACAAAACATTCAAATTTAGAGGGCTAAAAACAAGGGAAGAAGGAGCCGGAAATAAATGCAAAGCAAGATCTCAGGAGAAGCTCTGAGTAGGGGAATAAGAAGGTGAAGCAGGACTCTGAGTATAAGCAGCTGGGATAGCTATAGGAAGAGCAGGTGGTGGAGAAAGTGGGATACAGGAGCATGAGGAGCAGGAGCATTTGGAGAGAAGGGAAAGCCTGGGATGGATTACAGGTGCCCACTGGCTGCTTTTCTCCAAAATCTGGAACTGAGCCTCAGAGACCCAAGTGTCTGAATTACTGTGCTGCAGAGAAAATGTGTCGAACCCGTGGGGTGAGTGTGAGTTCTGTGCATCACCACAGCCCAGGATTGCTATCAATTATTTTGGGTAGAGAGCTGGACTCCAGACATAAGGGGTTTAAATGCAGCTGCTGGTGCCTGTTTTAGTGTTGGTGCAAGTCCAGATGTTAGAATACCTTTTTCAAAAGTTATTTTTAGATAAGGAGGTACATTATAAATCCAGACTGTAGGCATAAAACCAAATCCTTCAGAGCAAAGCTCTGCCACTGTGATTTGGAACTGCAGCTTCAGTCCTGTCGTGTCTGCAATGTTAACAGTTGTTACTTACATATCCTCCTGTCTTCACCTGATCCTTGCCTCATGCCTTCCTTGTGCAGATTTATTCTCTGAATCAGCACAGTGCAGTGGAACTCTTCTCTGCAGGGCCCCTGCTTCATACAGCTGAAGAGAATGGATGGCCTTATGTGGAAATTGCAGAGAAGGCACAGTGGAGTGCAATGCTCTCCTGGCTGGGAGCAGCTGGCCATGCCAGCTTTTTTTGCGGGAGGTCACTTGTGCACTTCTGTCATTTGGTGCCCAGCATGAGTTGCCTGATTGGGATGTGCACAAATGCTAATTTCCCTGTGATGCAGCTTAAGCAGTTAGGAACTTTGCTTGTTTGATATACAGTCATGGCTCTGTGGGGTCAGGAGCACGTGTGAAGCACCTAAAACTGGTGGAGCTCTTGTTTGCATCTTGTCAGCCTGTACTTAAAACTGTAATACACGTTGTTAACCCTGGGTTACAGCCAGGCTGAAGAGATTAACTCTGTTCGGAATGCCATGCTCCTCTTTGTCAGCAATGTCTGAGAAGGACTCAGCTGATACAGGTCTCACACACATCTCAGAGGCGTGGGGGAATGCTCAGTCTTACATATGGATTCACTGTATGGTCACCAAAGAGAAGTACGTTTCTAGTTTAGGGTTTCTGAATCTTCCTCTGCAGACCCACTGATTCTGTAAGGACCCGACTCACCTGCCGTACATCTGCAAAGGTTCCTAGTGCTGTACCCCACATAATAATTAGATTGTGAGTTTTAAATAAGGCTTGGGACTACTTCTAGAATATGAAGGGGGAAAAAAATACTTATCACTGGACTAAAGTCACTGTTGTCCTGTGGAAAACAAAATAATTCAAAGGAGAGTCAAAATTAAGGTATTGTACATATTTTTAATGTCTGCCTAAGCGGACTTAATGATTCTTCTGGTGTGGTTTTCCATATGCTTAATGATCTTTTTGGCATAGTTTTGTATGCTTAGAGTACGTCCCCCTTGTGTGCAATAAATTGATCTGAGGCATCAAAAGGAAGCTGCCCCTCTTGGGCTCTATTCCCTGTGGAATTCTGCTGGACTGTCACATCTATCCTCACTGTTTGTGTGACCAAGGTGGCTTTTGCTACACCTGCTGGCAGTTGAGCTGTTGTGACTGATCCTTGCTTGTTAGGGCTCCATCATGGGGGTTTATTAGTACTTGTGCAGGTACAGTTCCATGCAAGTGTTTGCATCGTTGACACCAGGTCTAGCGAGCAAATCCCCTTGGAATACAAGTAGGTTTTCTGTTGGAATTGCTGCCATTGTGTGAGCCTCACCTTCCATATTTAAAGCAATGAAGGTATTAAGTGGGGAGGGAGGGGAAGCAGAGGGGCACTTTCAGCCTTTGTCTCCACTTTTGCAATGAAACGTGTCTCAATTGTTTTTGGCTCTTTAAGCGATAAAACACTTGGTGTTTGTTTCCCTCAGTACAGAACTGCAGTGAGTGCAGCTTACTGAGGCCAGGTGTAGTTTTCAAGACTGCTCTAATCTTATAAATGGCAGGAAGTGTTGTCTTGCCTGAGCTGGTCTTCAGAAGGCATTACACAAGGGGAGAAAAGCAAGTCCTTTGGATCAGGCCTTAATCTGTTACCTGGGCTCCAGCTGCTTGGGACGATGCCTCATAGGAAAAAGAGTTGTCCAGCAAACCTCAGAGAGCTGCCTCTTGTGCCATGAGTACCCCAAACCTTGCTCCAGTGCAAACCCCAGGGGCCACTGTGGTGTTCAGCTCCATCCTCATGAGCACAGTGTGTCACAGCTGGCCTGGCTCTGCGGAGGGGTAAACCTTCTGGACTTGTATCTTGGGGAGAAAAGCCCATCCCACCCCAACCACTTCTGGTGTCATGGTTACAGCACCTTGTGCCACTTCGGGGAATTTGTTACAGAGTCCCAACTCTAGTAGTAGTGAAAGAAACAGACAAATTGGCTTCTCCAATGCTGGTCCCAGTAATATTTCCAAGTGTGAACTGCAGCCTGTTGGTATAAATAGCTAAAAGAAAACTAATAATGTTCTGCCCTATTGCTTGAGACAGCAACGAGTCTTGACCACAGTGACACGGGAAAGGAGGGCAGTCCTGCTGCTTCTGTCACACAACTTTATCCCAGTATGCTTTTCCAAAACCAGTGAACAGCTCTATGGTCAGAGGAGCAGACTGAGGTACAGGGGGATATGCAGAAGACGTGTGTGGCCATGGCAGAATGTCTGTCTAATTTCTATTCTGGTGGCCCCTTGGGCTGTTACTCAGGTCTGCAGAGCTGTGGTACTGTCTGATTTGTAATTTTTGCTGTGGTTGGAGCTGGTTTTTCAGGTCTTTTTCAGTTGGGGAAAAGAAGTGTGTGAGGAGATTGTCTGGAACGAGCAAGTGAACACTGGCAGCTGTGTGCAGACACTCCATGAGTAGCTGGACTGCTGATTTTTTTTATTATTCCTTTATGCTCGCCAGTCCAAAGAGTTTACAGAAGATGAGGCAACAAGATTTGCTGAATCTCTTCGTAAAGCCCTTCAGTTACAGCAGCCTTGGAGAAGGATGTGGGAGCAGCTTCCACAAGAGTTCAGAGCAGAGCGGAAAGTATCTGACAGGCTCTTTCAAAAATGCGAAGGCTGACTCAGGGCCCATAAGGCCTTTTTGGATCACATTTTGGCTTTTAAACTCTTAAAGGAAGCCTTAGCACAAATAGAAAACATGGGTATTTTGGAAACAAATCAAAAGCACTCATGAACTGTCCCCCACACACCTTCAAATCCTCCCTTTCCTCTCTCTTCCTGGCCCCAAATCTCATCAAATGTTTTTTCCCCGATCTCAGCAACTTGGACCTGAAACCTGTTTACACATGAATTCTACTACCAAAAAGGTTTGGGTTTTTTTCCAAGGCTGTGTTATTTTACTGGATACAGGGACTGTGTTTTCATTAGGAGCACTAAAGTCTTTTGTCACTTAGTTAATGCTGAAGCGAGTTAAGAAGCAACATGCAGCTGGCAATGGGTGTTTTGCAGCTGTTAGGGCTGTTGCAGGTTACTCCACTTTCTCTTGGACTGAGCTGCCTCCCTCTGACAATGGCAAAAGGCGCAGCTGTATGGCTGCTTTGTGTTCTTAAGGGTACAGTTTCCCCCCCTTTTCCATTTTGAAGGGATGTCCTTTCCCTTTCTCTCTATCCTTGGCCACCTAGATGAAGTCTGTTCTGGCAATTTTCCCCCTCCTTTGGCTGGGGAGGAGGAAGCAGAGTGGAAAGGGAGGAACAAACAGCTGTCCTTTAGGTTTCAAATCAATGCAGCTCCTTAGCAGGCTGGCAGTGTGAGCTCAGTCCTTAGGAAAACTCTTTCATTCAAGAGGCAGCCTAAGCCAATTTTCCCCTAGTCCAGGACCAAAGAGGTAGGGAGTTTGATCCTTTCCAGCTTGTAGGAACATTGCGGGTGGCACAGGCTCCTATTCCCTGTGTTTAATTTGTGCAGTGCACTGGAGGACCATGTTGGCACCATGGAGGTCAGCCTGTCTCAGGACATGACTGAAATGTTGCAGTGGCCGTGCTTAAATTCCCATCTCTTCATGAAAAGCTACCTTCCCCTGAGACTGGGAGTGGGTGTAGGAAGATAACCAGTGAGGTGATCTGGCTCTGATGAGGTGTAGCACTGCCCAGGCCACACTACAGCATCAGGGCAGAGAATTCAGGATTTACTGGCAACCTGTTTCTGAGTGTTCCCATCTCTAAAGTGTGTTTTGAGTCGGGAGGATCACAGCTGAAATCTCATTAGCAAATAATAGGCCTAGTGTGCAGAAATCTGCCTCGCTGACATCTTGATCTTACTCTGCCACTTCTGGTCAGCAAGGTTGAAAATGCATTCTTGTTTTGCAAGTGTGAACAAAGTGTTGCTGCCCTGGTTTACAAGTGACAGTGGGAAGAGCTGTGATGCACAATGGCAAGGGGGATCTTAGCATGTTTATAGGAGGAACTTACACAGTTCTTGTGCTGGTGTTGCTAGAGAACTTCAGTTTTTGAGGCATACAGAAAGTGCTGTCTACAACTGGGATTTGAAAGGTAGATATGCCTGTTAATAAGGCATCAGTTTTCATTTAGCTGCAGAAAGGTTGATCAGTGGAAAAAGTACTTTTCTTAGGTGTCGTTTTCCCCCACGAATTTGGGTGTCTTAATACCCTCTGTCCCCACCATACTGCTAAGTGGTCCTAAATCAGTAATGGTCCTCAAATCTGAGAGCTTGCAGGGTGAGGACATCGCTACTAGCAACAGATGAAAAATGGAGTAATGCAGTGGTATGCCATCCTGCCCCAAATTAAATATTTCCACCTTCAAAAGCAGAGCCCTACTCTCCAGGTTTTAAGAAAACCTTGCAAAGTGCTGTCATGCCGCAGGCAGGGGCAGATTTGCGGGAAGGGAAGCTGTACAGCATGGGATTGCATCCTGTTAGATGTGGGATTTTCTGGCCTTGCAAGCCTCCTGGTCCTCTGTCCTTGGGTAAGGTACAGTGCTAGAAGACTGATATCAGGTGTGCCATTAGCTCCAGGTAGGCTTTCCTTGAGCTTACTGAGCAGAAAGGGACTCTGCGGACACTGAGATTACCAGAACAGTTCCGATTGCAAGGAAGGGGAAGACTTTGATTTATGCATTAGTAGGATCTATCCAATCCTTGGTCTGCCTTGTTTTCTTACTTTCTGTCTGCGTTGCTTATTTTTGTCTCCCTGGGTGCTTCTCCCAAGACTTCTCAGCTTGTTGGTGTTTAATCTTCTCGATTTGTCTCCGGCCCTGCTCGCTCTAATCTCTGCAGGTCACTGTGCAGTTTACACGTTTGGTTCTCTTTGGCTGTTTGCTGCCATCAGCACATCTGATCGTGGTTGAGTTTACATCAAAGGGAACACCTGACAAAGTAAAAGGCCTGATAATAGGCTCCAGTTTCTCCTCAGCAGCCCAAACAGGTGGAGGTGGGTGAGGGAACGCTGGCAGGACCACAAGGGAGTTCATGCTCCACTTTCAACACGCCTTGCTTTTCCTTCCTGCCTGACGGAGCACTGCAGAACCTGCTGCTGCTCCTCTAAGTTCCCTAAAAATAGAGCTGCCCCTGGAAAAGAGGAAAGCAAGACAGAGGTAGGCCTTACTCTTCTCCTGCAAAACAAACTCACGGGTGGGAAACTAATTAACTAGCAAGGGGGGAGGAAAAGGCTCTCCTGCAGTTGCTGTTGTAGCTGCAGAAGTGCAGCTCGTGAGTTATAGGTGTCTTTTCCCTGCAAAAAGAGCTGGCTCAAATGCCAGGGTCAGGAGTGATGCTACAGTCGCAGTGTGATTGTTTGCTGCCTCTTTGGAGCTGGCCAGAGAAGAGGCTGATGAACCCAAGGCTGGATTCTCTAGCAAAACACTTCAACTGAAGTGTTGAAGGATAAGGATTTGCATTTGCTTTTGTTCGTATAATTTATGCTGCCCAGACCATTTTCCCTGTATAGAGTTTGCTGTTAGGAGCCCATTTTATATAGCTACAATACAGTTACATGTGATTAGACACATACACACAATGATTGATACAGAGAAACATTTCCTGCAGTTGGGATTATCCTGAGAGGTGCTGGATGCTATTTGAGTTGGTGCCAGGGTCCAGGACAGATGTGTCTCATGAGTGCAGTGCCTGGGGTTTTGCAGCACGTGGGAGCTGCTCATCTTTGGTGCTGCAGTGGTGGTTTGGGTGCCCTTTGTCCTCTGCTGGAAGGAAAACCAGTGGCACCACATCCCATCTCCTGTAGGTTTCACCTGGCGGTGTTGGGCCTCTGGTGTTCTCAGGGCCCAGGTTCTCCAAGAAATAAGTGAGTCTCTGGGCTCTGATCCATCCTGGCTACATTTGCATGTGCTCACCCTGGACTTGGAGACCTCTGACAAGGGGAAAGCTCAGCTTCCAGAAGGCTGTGGAGGGGAGATTTGGAACAAGAGGATATCTCTGTTCCTCTGGTGCAGCACAGGAGATGTGAAACCCGGGGTAAGTGCAAGGGGCAGGAATGTGTGTGCCGGGAGCTCCCTGCAACTCGTCTCCTCCAGGGATGTGGCCAAGGACTGCAGAGGTCCTGGGTTCAGGAACTCCCAGCTCCCCACGCTCTTCTGCACAGAACCAAGCTTTCTTATTGTTTAATTTAGCTCAGGCTAGGAAGGCACTCTGTAAAACCTGCTGTAACCTGGGATGGGGAAGGGATGAGATCCTGTTGTCCTTGGCTGAAGGACAGAATTGGTGACTGGAACTATCTGGTGCTGGAGCTCCCTGAGCTTCCTCTCTGTGCTGAGCTAAAAGCAACATCCCCCTTGGAGGGATTTTCAGCTCCTTTCATTCCAGGTGGGGTTGAAGATGACTGGTTTCTCCCTGGTGTGAGTGCTGTTTCCCAGGAGAGCTGAGGATGGACAATCAGGACAGCCCTTCCCACCTCACCTGCTGGATATACCATGGCCTGGGGACCAGAGGTGCTGTGCTGCCCAGCTGCTGACCTCTAACCCTGCTGTGCTGAGAGCCAGCTCTTCGGGGATTAAAGGTGCTATTTAAACAAAATAATAATAATAACACTGCAGTCAGGTTTGATTTATTACATAGGAACTGTAGTATTCAAATGAGCTCATGATAAATGGAAGTATTGGCTTATTAAATGTTGCTTTGGACTTTGCCCTTGGGAAGGCTATGATTTCATAGTGTAGTGGTGATTTGAGATGGTCCAAGTTCTTCTTTGGGTGGTGGTGGTTTGTTTTTTTACCTTCCAAGGATTTCTCTGGGTTTAAATCCACTTTCAGCTGTGGTCTGTTAAAACAATTTCCAGCAAACTGTCACTGTCTGTCCTTGTCTGTTTATGACATATGAAAACCACATCTATTTTGTTTTCTACTGTTTTAAACCCAGGCTTGGGTGTGACATTTGGAATATCTGCTCTTTGCTTTCTGCTGTTTTCAGTGAGGAGTGTGGTGGGATGTCTGGAAGCTGTGAATTACGAAGGCGAGCTGTGCTACAGCCCAGCTTAATTTAAAAGTACAGCACTTAGAAAAACACAGTGCTTTGCTCCCACTTCTTCCCTGGCACATGAAGCCATTGTATTCTGAATGAAAGCATGGATAAATCTGGATAAATCCCATCTCTTTCTCTGGTCCCACGTGTAGGGCACTGTTCCTGTCCCAGCTGGCCAGGCTCTGTTCCCCAAGGCATCAGAGCCATTCTGCAGCCAGCAAACTCAAATATTAAACTTCCAGCAAAAGGCAAAACAGGAGAGGGGTGAGGCCATCCCACTTGTACTCTGGAAATGCATATGGATGGATGCCTTTCCTCCCTCTCTATCCCAAGAGTTTAACTCCTGGCTGCCCTGGATCTTATGTTTGCAGCCACAGAGTAGATGCACCTACAGAGCACAAGTAAGCAGAGGCTTCAAATGAGACAAATCAGGAAGTGAAATGAGAATCTCACCATGGCATGGCATTAAATCCTGGATTTGCATTAGACTGAGTGGAAAGTCAGGAACCTGCATCCCGAGATTAAAAATAGCACCGAACAGTGCAAACACCACTAATTGTGGGTTTGCAGGAGAAAGGCAGAAACACGCTGAAAAGTTGGCTCACAATGGCAGTTGCTGCATCCTAATCTCCTGGTTCCTTTCTTGCCTTGCTAATAAGAAGTAAGACTAATTTAATTTTCACAACATCCCAAATCTGGGGCTCTATGATTCGGAGACTTAATAAGATTCTCTTGCCGAGCCAAGAAAAGCTTAGTGGTTTTGAGCTTACTTTCTGCTGGGTTTCACTTTCGGGACATTTCTGCAGTGGTTAGTTTTTTTTAAAAAAAAGAACTTGTATTCCATCAGGATTACTGTTGTCTCTGTTTAAGTTATTATATGTGTAAATTGGTTGTACTGCAGCTGGCTAAAATCTTGAATAAGAAAAGGCAAATTTTGGCAAAACGAAAACATTTTACGAGTTTAGATTTGCCACACTTTTTTTTTCTTTTTTTTTTTCATCTGGAGAAAAAAGAAACAAACCTATTTTGTTTCAGCCTTCTCCAAATAAAAGGCTTTGAGATTTTCCTCTTTGAAGCAACTTTTCATTTAGAATGATCTTCGGCACTAACTTTT
This sequence comes from Corapipo altera, assembly GCF_003945725.1. Taxonomy (NCBI): domain Eukaryota; kingdom Metazoa; phylum Chordata; class Aves; order Passeriformes; family Pipridae; genus Corapipo; species Corapipo altera. Next base: position 1,092,761 of record NW_020884950.1, read on the forward strand.
GTTAAAGGGCTGAAGAGTCAAAGTGGAACATTTGTTTCAGTCGACCCCAAATGAATTTTTTTTTTGAGAGAGAGTTTTTTCAGGATTGCCAGCGAACCGAAAAATCAGTTATTCACCCAGCTTTATATCCCATATACTGATAGAAACTTCAGAGCCCCGCCGTGACTGTTTATGTGGTGCAGCTGCCCCTAAGCCCTCCGTTTATATGTTGGGAAATTATTCTGCTTCTCAGGGTTGCCTGGGACAGTAAACCTTGAGTAAGCGCCTGGTTTTTCTCCCTTGGGTTAATAAGGAGGCAATGTTTTACAAAGTTATGTTTTCTAACTCTTCTTTTTCATGGCAGGTATTACCTTTGCTGGCTGAGGTACAGTTGCAGGACCTGTTTTATGCTAAAGGCAACACTTGGCTGTGTGAGGAGCAGGCATCGCGTTAGGAGATGGGTTTAAAGCAGCAGAGTTGAGCTCAGCTCTGGGGATAGCTGTACTTCAAAAAGATGAGTCCAATAATCAAGAAAAGTCCCTAATTTCAGGGTTAACCACAGTCAAAACCCACATTTAAAAAGCGCTCTTCTTATGGTTACTCTGGGTGATAAATTATGTATTACATGAAACCGTTGGATTGTTTTAACTCTTCGTCAGGGTACCTTTCCCTGTATGGAGAGTTATCTGCAGATGGCACAGGGCATTCTGGAACAACAGACAAGTTTGCCTGTTTTACTGAAACTGGTGGAAAAAAGTTTAGATCAATTGCTTTAAAACAGACACCATAACCAGAAATTGTTGGTCCTGGATTACAAGTCTACTGGAGAGAAAGGAGTTGGGCCAAATGGGTTTGTTCCTGCTGTTTATCTTAAATCTTAATTTAAGCTTAAATCTTGATGCCTCTCACTTGAAGCATTGGAGCATTTAGAGCAGCACAAGAAAACAGGCTCTGTGTGTGAATGTTCTGAGGTTGCAATTTTCCCTTTGTGCCACTGTCCCACTGAGTCCTTCCCAGCCAGCTGGGTGCGTTTTGGCACCCAGACATGGTACCAGAGCTGGTTTTGCCTGGGTAGGGGTGCTGGGCAGGCTGGAGTCACCGTGCCTGTTCTGAGCCAAGCTAGGATTTCCTGGAGAGGACTATTCTTTATTTTTAAATCAGATTTATTTTTACCATCACCTTTGGAGAGCACCAACCCTGCCTTGCGTCAAGGTATGAAACGAAGTTAGTTGGAGCCAGGTGGATTTGCTGTCCCCCAGGAGCAGTCCATGGACTATGGGGAAGGTTGGTTTTTCTCCCATCCCTTCTGAGGACACTTCAGTTTGGCAAATCCAGTGCCCTTGGAGCCCTTCTCCTTCCCCAGCCTTGTTCTCTTCACCCCATGCACCTCTGCTCCCCACGGGGACCTGCCTGGAGGGAGCGGCTGCGTGGCGGCTGAGCAGGCAGGAAGGTCGTGGCAGGGGACATGGGAGAGGAGGCAGGAGTAAGAATTTCTGGCAGGAGGGAACAAGCTGGGACTTGCCATCTTTCCAAGCTCATCACCAGGGCCAACTTGAAGAGTTGTCCCTCCTGCCCAGCACGTTTCTCTCCCTTTTTCCCCCACTCCTTTGCCTGGGATGACAAAGTCCTGGGTTGTCTTTGCTTTCGTGTGTGGGACTTCAAACTGGTTGAACCAATTCATAGTGGATGATTCACTGGACATGTTTTGGCCCTCACTTTCTTCCTACAGTGTCTGTCAGCAGCTCACAGTTCTTAGAGCTGTGCTATAGCTGCCATTCTGCATCACTGCCATCCCCAGAGCCCCCAACACACACCAGGGATGTACAAATCATCATCATGCTCCTTCCTGCAATCAGTTCTGGGTGTCCTGCTGATCCCTGACCTGCTAAGTCAAGGCTTTTCAATGGCCCAATTTGAGTGGCAGAGGTGATTAGATGAATTTTTTTGTTGTTGTTGTTGGATTGGAGTTGGACTGGACAAAGGAAACTATCCAGAATTCAGTTTGTAGTAGGTAATAAGCCATGAGACTGGCGAGGCCACGCAGTTTTTGGAGTAACCTGTAGCACTAGAGGTACACTAAGCACTTCTCTGCTTAGAACTTCTGCTCTATTTGAGGCTGTTGCCAAGTGTGTGTGTGGGGGGGGGGAGTGTCATCTCAATGAGGGTGGCCTCACTGCCAGCATCGCTTCTACCAGAGCTGTCGCCTGCATCTGCAGAGCAAACTGCAAGCTCAGCTCTTCCCCAGCTCCCCTGCCTTATTCCTTCCCTGAATCCTTTTCCTTTCCAAGGTGGGAGCAGCCTGGCTCCCAGAGCAGCACGATCCAGTTCTCCCTCCCTGGCTGAGGCAGCTGTGAGTCACTGTGCTCACGAGGTTCATCAGCGGGAGGAACTGGTCCGAGGAACGTGACGGTGATGCCGCTGGAGCGCGGCCAGCTCGGGTCTGTGCCCGTGGTGTTCCCTGTGGCACAGTGTCCGACGGCTGGAGACAGAGCAGCTGCTGTATGTGGAGACCACTCACATCCACAGGTAACCCCTAAAGGCTTTTTTTTCCCATCCTGGAGCTGAGCTGCTCCTGACCCCCAAGCCCCTCCTTGGACAAAAGCTCCACGACTGGGATCAAGTCTCGCTGCTGGAGCTGGATTATCTCTGGGCTGCACTGGCCAGCCCTGTGTGGTTTTTGAGTATTGCTGCTGCTTCCAATTGTACATATTTCCTCCTGGGGGATATGACCTGGGCCCAGATCCTACTCTTGCTTTCATCCAGTGAAAGCCAAAGTCTGACATGCCAGCTCACCCGACCTTCCTCAAACTCTGGTGTAGCCTAAAGCTGTATCCCTGCAGCCACTGCTGCTGTAGGTTGAGGTGAGATGGTTGAGGGAGGTAAGATGTTCTGGTGCACCTGCACCAGGTACTCTGCTGTTTTAAAAATGGAGTTACATACAGAACAGATGTTCTCCAAAGTGAAAATAGGTGCTCTTCAGCCCTGGAATTAGATTATTAACTTGTCCATCTTCTCTAGCTGGGGGCAACCAGTCCAGTTCAGGATGGCAGAAGCAGTTTCTTTACACTGTGGCAAGAGGTGTGGGAGCGGAGGGCTGGGCTTTAAAATGCCTGGAAATAGATACCCCCCTGTTCATGTCCCGAGCCAACTGCAGGCCTTGCTTGAAAAGGCTGCTACTAAACCAGTCAGGACTCAAAGCCCCCCTTATCCACAGCCACTGGATTTTCCGAGTTCCCCTCTGGATCTTTCTCAGTGCGGTCTCCTACTTTTCCCCCCCACTCCCCTTAATTTAAGGTTAATATTAGGCAGTTCTGCTTCACCAAGTTTTCCCTCCAAAAAGAGCAGGCAGAGGAAAAGATGCAGACCACTCAGTGCAAAGATATTAAGCCCTGGCAGGCAGGAAAAAAGTAGGTAGGTGCCTACTTCTGCCATCAGAGCAAGGGGGAGAGGGTTTTGTCCCTCCATGCCTCACCCCAGCAGACCCTGCAGCAGGCAGGAGTGGGCTGCCAAATTAGCTATGCTGAAGGGTTGTGAGCATGGGAGTAAATTACTTTTGGAGCAGCCCAAATAATCCCTTCCCCACGCACACTGTAGGGCAGTGTGCAAGGAAAACAAGACCAATGTTAACTTACCTGAGTATTGTCTTCTAGCAAACTTCCAGGCTTTTTTTTTTTTTTTCTTTTCCCTCCCTGTCTCTCATAAATGCAGAGCTTGGCACAAGCACAAAATCCATGTCATTCCCACTCACACCAGGAAAGGAGCAAGTACTGAAGGCTGTGGGCCAAACTGTATGAAGGAGAGAAAGCAAGGGGAGGGACAGGGCGAGGGGGAGGAAGCCTAGTGAATAGGGGGAAAAGGAGAGGAAACAGGAGAGGAAATAGTCCAGGGAGAGTAGCATGAGGTGGGGAAGGCAGGGCCAGAAGAATGGAAGGAAATCCTTGCAGCAAATGGGCTATTTGAAAGCTGTTCATTCTGTGCCTTCCCGCTGGCAGATGCTCTAGATCTGTAGATATTTGGGGAGGAATCGGCTGGCTTTTGGGGACATGTTGGTTGGAAAAGGGAGAGGGAAGGAGGACTGGAAAGAAACCTCTCTGCCCTGACCCTGGAGCACCTGGCATACCTGGAGCTTGAGTCCCAGAGGATGAGGTGTGGAAGTCAGTAGGTGTGCCCAGCCCACTGCCACACACAGAGCCCCTGTGGCCACAGCACATCAGTTCTTATGGCTCCTTCCCCCTCCCCGGCCACCTTGTTCTTTGGAGGAGAAGGAAGGGTGGGAGGAAAAACCCATGATCTTGCTGGCCTGCTGCCAGTTGCTAAGGCAGTTTCTTCAAAAGGGGAGGGAGGGGAGCTGTGGAAAGGAGGGAGCTGCCTGGAGAGTAGGCAGATGATGAACGCAGGGACCAGGCAGAGAGAGTAGCCTGCATCCACCGGTGATGGTGGCAAATGGGACCATGGGCTGAGCAGGAGCAGAGGGGAAGGAGCCCAGAGGAGAGGGGAGAAGTGGAAAGGGGCAGGGAGGACCAGGGAGCAGCAGCTCCTTGCACAGCTCAGCCATGGAGCCAGCATCCCAAGGAACCTGTCTCAGCTGATGGGTTAGCTGTGGTTCAGAGCAGCTCTACTAAGCACTGCCTGTGGCTGGAGGGGCTTTTATTCCCCAATGACTTTTCCCTGCTGTGGTTTCCCTGGTGAGTGTGAGGTGTGTGTGGTCCAGGGGAGCTGGCTGTGCTGTGCAGGCAGGGCTGAGAGCAGGACTCACTCCTATTGCCAGTGCTGGGAGGAACACATGTCCCACACGGATGTGCAGGTTAGAGGCAGGGAACAGTATCCCTCCTGGACAAGGGCACCAGGAGCGTGATGCACAGGGTGCCTTTCGCCATCCCCTCCTTGCCTCAGTGCTGCGTTTAAGTGTCTTTCTGCCCACATGACACAAGCTTGAACAAGGTCTGTGAAAGCAGGTGGGTGCCTGGCCCAGACTCCCTGATATTCCAGTTAGTTGGCCCAGAGAGGAGCTTAATGTGGCTCTTGTCAGCTGTGGAATTGCTGCACTGACTTATGATACTGAGCAGCAGCAGAGCTGAATGCAGACCTGGGCCATCACTGCTCTCAGCGCTGCAGTGTCTCCTCTGCCTGGAAACCCACTCCTGGGGCACAGGGGCAGATGTACCTGAAGGAGGGAGAGACTGTTCTTCAGTCCTGAGGGTACCTCAGACTCCTGTGACCTCGAGAGGCACGGTGAGTGCTTTACTCTGGTGTGCTGTTGGTGTGAGATACCTGTGCCAAACTGCAGCCTGCTTCCTCCTGCCCCCTGCACGGGCAGGCTCAGAGCAAGGGCTGGTTGCAGACAAGTCCCTGGCAGCTCCCTCTGGTTGGTGCAAACACCACAGGGAGATGCAGCTCCCCGCCTGGGGTACCCCATCTTAGCCGAGAGCGATGGTTTGCCCTCACTGAGGTGGGAAGCTGGAGGGTTGGAGTGGGTGGGAAGCTGCCCGCTTAGGGAGAGCTCTATGCGGAGTCTTGGTTTTGTGGGCTGGAGCCATTTCTTACTGACAAGTCACAAAGTGAGGAAATAAGCTCTTGAAAGGTAGGTGGCAACAAAATCAGAGCAGCTTTGCGAGTGCAACAGCGGCATCCCCACACGTCCTGCCTCGGGTCAACGCACTGGCACCTGGGCATGTCCGTATGGGAGCTGCCAGTCCCTCAGTGCCGGCGAGGGCCGGTGTAGCCCGGAATGGAGCTGAGCCACCGGGGGAAAAGCGTTCGCTCCGTGGCCCCGGGGGGGGAGGGTGCGTTTCGCCCCTCTGAGCCCGGCGCTTGCTGAGCACTCGGGAAGTTCAATGCCCGGGCTGGCTTTGATTCTCGCACTTCCCCTTTCTTTGCGCTTCTCGGGCCCCGTGTCCCCGCAGCCATCCGTGCCCGGGGCGGCAGCCGGTGCGGAGCCCGCGGCCACCGCGCCGGTAACACGAGCCCGGGCGCTGCGGCCGCGATGTTATTGATGTGCGGCACGTCGGGGACCGGAGAACTCGCCGCTTTTCCGTCTGGATTTCGGTTTCTCGCTGCAAATCCAAAATGGAGCAGTCGTGCTCCTGTGGGTGTAGGAGGCCGGGCGAGGCGTGCGCCGGGGGGGGGGCGGGAGGGGGGGTGACTCATGTGCTGCGCGGCCACAAAAGGCTTGAGCCAAAAGGCAGGGGCGACATCGCCCTCCTGGCTGGCACTGAAAGCGAACACCAGGCACCTGGAGGAGCCGCGGGGGGAAGAGGGCACTGATAAATGAAGCAGTGGATTAAGGTATCAGATGTTTCCTGCTGGGATTTAATGCCCTAAAGGACAGTGCATTATACGTATTAAAACTGGGCAGGTTTCGCTCTGGGTCAGCCCAGCGGGTCCCTGGGAAGCCACTCACACCACACGGTGTGAGCTCAGGGCTGCAGCTCTCACAACACAGCAGAGCTGAGCATCCCTGGGCACACGGAGTCCAAGAACCGCCACAGTGTGCTGGGGACGAAAGCCTCGTGCCAGGAACAGCCCTCGCACAAGGTGATACTTCTGTCAGGTAAAGCGGTGTGAGACTGAGCTGTCCCTCCCTTGTCAGCCCCCCTCCTACAGCACTCATAGGGTCCTTGTCTTCCCCTGACTCTCCTTTTTGGTGGAGGGAAAGAACAAAGTCAGAATTTATTTTAATTGTTTATTGTATAATATAAAACTACAAAAGTAAGACTGCTCATTTCCATGTACATTTGTCCAATTGTTTTTTGATTACAGCCCATACCTACATGTGAATACAGTAATCTGGTTTCAGATGTCTGTAATATTGCATAGAAAAGGCACAGCTCTAAGGTCTGTGGGAGGGGAAGGGGAAATACAGCCTTTTTTCTTTTTTTTCTTTTTTTTCCTTTTTTTTTTTTTTTTTTGACAATAACAAGCCCTGTTCAAACAACCATGCACTGAACATGTCACACTATTTACACCTTTTCCAGAATCTTGGCCTTTACAGGCACTAGTATGGAATATGCTCAGAACTAGACAGGAGTTGAGGTTGGGATTTTGTCTGCGATTTGTGTTTTTAAAGAGGTTCCAGAACTTGCATTAGGCTTATTTTCAGAAAAAGAAAAAGTGCTTAAAAAGAACTAATTTATTTTAAAATGTTCAGTCTCATTAATTCATAGAATATCAAAAGCAACTTGCACAGAAGCAGGATACTGAAACCTGAAGGGGGGGGGAGGAAGGGGAAAGAACAAAACCAAATCAAAAGAAACCCTGTAACAAGAACAAAAAGTTCACAACATGCCAGAGTGAATTAAACAGTTTGTCAGACAGGATCCATTGTGATTTACTCAATTTAATGGTAATAAAAGTGTAAACTTTGGATTCAAAATATCAGTTTTAAAAAACCCAGGCTCTTACCACGCAGCATTGAGGAAAAAACCAAATTACCTTTCACAAGGTCTGAATTTCTCCTGACAGTGATTGCTCCAGAGAGTGGCTTTCCTGTCGCGCTGTTCCAGTTGGCTGCAAGGAAGGTGCCAGATCGATGCACTTATAGACAACGCTTCTCAAGGCTGCTTCTTCAAGAGGGACGTTCCCCTTCCTTTGCCTGCAGGGCTGTGGGATCCTGCTGGACTCCAGAGGGACCTGTGGTGCCCGAGGACTGGCTGGTTGGATGCACAGAGCACCGTGAGTGGGTTGGATTTGGGCAGGCGAACCCTCTGCCTGGCCCTACCTCCTGGCAAGGAGGTGGTGTCAGCTCTGGCACAACTTCTGGGGCTGGAGGTACCATCCTGCTGCCTACTCCAGTTGTCCAGCCCCAGGGATTTCTGCTGGGCCTCCCAAGGGTGTTCAAAATTAAAAAACAAACAAACAAACAAACAAACAAATCACCTTTTTCAACCTTTTCTTGGTCAGCATGATGGAGGTGATTGCATTTGCTCCTGTAGCGTGCCAAGGGAGGCCCCCTTCAGGAAGCTGATGGGCGTAGGAGCCTGATTAGGACTAATTTTGAACTTAAAACTGTCCCTCCTCCATACCTTTTTTGCATATTTCAAACAACCAGACCCATATTAGAAAAAGAGTGTAGGGAAAAAATAATCCTGTGATCCATGCATATCCTGACTGGAACTCAGTTCATTCTTTCTGAATCTGGCTCCCATACCCTTTTTCATACAGATTTACATTCCTACAAGAGGATACATTCCTACCATACATTCTGTACATGTTACAATCCAGATGTTGTTAGCTTCACAATAAAATAAATATATTTACAGAAGAAAAAAAAAAGAATAAATAATTTATGAAAAAAAATCACTTCAAATCCAAAGCTCTTTTATTCTGCTCCCATCTTGTCACTTCATTGCACGTTAATGTCTATCTCCATCCCTGGTGTAGGTCTCAGAGAAATTCCATGCATGGCTGCTGACAGGACCACGGCAAAGGCCAAACTAGAGACAGCCAGTGACTGTGCAGGGAGAAAGTCACAACCAAGCCCTTCCTGTCCTGGCCTGCACCAGCCTTCCCAACCTTTTGCTGAGTCTCATAAGTCTCAAGTATGTTTCTGTCCTATGGGATTCCTGTAAGGATTCTGCCACAGGACATGTGCTTCAGCACCAAGGAGCCACAGACATCGTCCAAGTGGTGAAGTGGATTCAGAGCTTTGTGGATACAAAACCTTCAACTAACCCCACTTAACACAGGTCTCCAAAAACGGCATTGATGGGAGCTTTTGCCTTTGTAGTATTTGTGTAATTATGTTACTGTGTAAATATGTAACCCCCCCCCCAAAAAATGGCAGCTCCAGCATACTGCAAACCAGTTTTTAACCACGGCAAGGCAAGCGCCTACCAAGTTACCACATGAAACTGGTGGTGTTACAGGTCTGTGCAGATAACACCCCTGTCTAAGGCGTTCCCAGGTACCAGAAGGGCAGAATCAGGCAGGGCTGTTGGTTCTCCCACGAGGACCGAGGACTGTGGCTGAGCAAGGACCAGGTGTGAGCCAAAACTGTCCCTTCTCCTTCCCCACCCCTCCCTTCCCGTGGTCCCTCAAGCTACACTTGGTCAATGGTAGCTTTCTGTTTGAAGCAGTAACTTTCTTTTTAGGCTGCATAAGGAAATACTCCTGCAAATCCATCAGCATCCCATTGCTTCACCCAGTTCAGCTTGGGAAAAAAGAAGAAAGCAAACCCACCCCCTCAGCCAGTGCCTCCCCCCTCTCCTCCCCCAGCCCCATGTCTCACCCTGGGAGCCAGAAGCACGTTTTGCAGCTCTACACAATGCATTTCATTTCCATTAGGAGTTCCTTCATTGCAAAAACGTATTTGCTTTTATCCTGTGTCTGTGTGCATATCTACGTTACATCTATCTATATACTAATAAATATATATGGCCTGTTTTAAAGTGCCAATTTATAATAAAAGCCGCCTCCTTAAAAGGCAGGCAAGACCCAATTTCTTCCATGACAAGAAGGGAGCAGAACTGACTGAATATTGCCAAATGACGTAAAACATAATTTAAAATTTCTTAAATAAATATAAAAGTTATTCCTAAAGAAGCCATAGGCATGTCAACAATACAGGTTGTAACCGGCACTCAACAACTAAAGTACCATTGGAAAACTAAAATGCCGTAGCAACTTCAGCAATAGGCATGATACATTGCAAACATTTTTTTTCTTTTTAAATTAAATGTACACCACAATGAACTTAAAAAAAAAAAAAACAAAACAAAACAAAGCTATTGGTGCAGTAAGGAGAAGACTTCTCAGGTGTTACGGGGAAGGGGACCATGCATAGAAAGCTGTGTCTGTATATTCGTTGTAAAACGGGTCTATAAAGTGTAAAGCAGGTAACACAGTTGATACAAGAACCCAACTCTATACGAGATGCCAAGTGATGTCACACGACTGGCTCCAGTTTCAACAGCAATGGATATTAAAGCAAGTCCATCCAGTGCAGGTACGAGATGAGCTTCACTGCAGTAATACTGAAGTTGCCTTTTTTCAGCACTTAGCACAGTGAGGTGGGAGAGGGGAGGAGAAATGCTCCAAGAAAGGGCGGGTGGGCACGCTCAGCCCCACTCTCCCGCCCGCGCCCATCAGTCAGGAGGATTTCCGGGAGAGATTGGCTCTCGGTGGGTGATGGGCACGTTGCTCCCTGCCAAAACCGTTCCCAGGAGCTTCAGGTGAGGGAGTGTTGATGTGCCGCCGTGTTGAGGCTCCGTGTCTGGTGGGATGGATGCCCTGGCACAGGGACGTGGGCGGGCCTGGGGACAGCCCGGTGCCGGGGCGGGAGCTGCGGCCACAGCAGCGCTCAGGGACCTCTTTGGGGGAAGTTCCACAACTGTTTCCTGCCAACTGCTTCACATACGTGTTGGAAAAGGACATGGCTCTAAGTTTCAGGAATCACAGTAGTGCGCAGTGGGTACAGCAGGGAGCAAACACTTGTGAAACTCCGACAGAAGCAGCTCCCAGCCCTTTCTTAAAGCACTTTTTTTTTGTTTGCATTCAGGGAAACCGACTGCAGGCTTATTTGATCCAATTTTCTCTTTGCACCATACACATATAAAACATTACAACTCTGTATAAAAGTACAAGTGGTTCTTGTACATCTGAATTATGCAGGAACTATGTGAGCAAATCCTATCAAAATAGCTATTTTTTGTGTGTATAAACAGCATTTGTTTTTAGAAAAAACAATATCATAAACTGCAGAATCTGTACAAAAATATAAAATAAATTTGGGCAGCAGTTTCTAAACAGCCATGTAAATGCAACACTTAAAGAGGAGCAGGTTAATGCCTCCAAAAGGCTGAATTGCTAAAGTCAACCTATACAGGGCTAAAATGGTATTGAGATTATCTAAATAATAAAATTTTTTACCTCTTGCAATAAAACTTATAGAAAAAATAGACAAGTATGCACATGCAATTTACAGCTTTCCCCAACATAATCCTTGTGCTTAGCTTTCACCTTTTTTTTTCCTTTTTTTTTTTTTTTTTGTAATAACATAACATTGTCTACAATACATATTCTTTCCTATACCAGGATATTCGGTCTTCCTTGAGGAACCACTTTAAAAAAAATACATTAGAAGTGGTCATACATGGATGAAGGCACTCCAACTCTGCTCGAAGCAAAAACTAGTGTGATCCTTTTCTTTTCAAAAAAGGCAAGCAAGGATGCATGCACAGTGCTGTGAATTGGGGCTGGGAGGAACTATGGAAATACTACCAAGTGTATATACTGGTACTTAAAATTAAAAAAAACAAACAAACAAACAAAAAAAAAAAAACCAAGAAGTTGCTATATTTCTAATATTTTAAGACCCAACAAGCACCTCCATGATGTGATCCAGTTCTGTGAGATCCATTTTGAAAGGCTGATTTGGAGTTACTGGCTGACTGCTGTACGGAGCGAGAGTTTTTAGGAGCTCATCTGCTGAGACAGGAGCCATTTTTGAGGCAGCCCCCGTGGCAGACGTGCAGGGGTCAAAATCATACATGGACGTATCAATGTCAGCGAACAGAATGTCATCCAGGGTCAAGTCTGTGAGGAAACCTGTGGAAGCTGTGATCTCAAAGTTGCTGGGTAGAGAGTCCATGAGTTTGGATTCAGCCGTTCTGCTCTCCGGGAGGCCCTCGGGCTTGTGGATGTTGGACTCGCTGGGATGGGCTTTAGAGTCATCGGCTGCTGTTTCGGCTGCTACTGCCTCTGCGGAGGTAGGTGCTGGACAAAGCTCCTCGATTTCGTCCAAGGCTGAGGAGAAGCTGTCCTTTACTGGTTGGAGAGCGGGAGGTGGTGGTTTCGTCGGACCATCGTGCTGGACAGTCGGGGAAGTGCAAAAAGTGTCGTCCTCAAGCAAAGAGGCTGGGGTGAGGCAGGATTCCAGGGGCATAGTGCTTACGAAGTCAGTGGGGAGCAGGGGCTGGGAGGCGAGGTGGCTGAACGCCGGCTGGGCCTCGCGGAAGTTGTCGCTGAGAGGGTCGGCAGGCTGGGAAGCGGTCACAAACATGGGCCTCAAGCTGCCTTCTTGTTTGAGTTCTTCCTGGATTCGCCTCAACATGTTGTTAATTAAAACTGTCTTTTGCAAGCTTGGCTCGGTTAATGGCCTGTGGTTATAAAGTTTCATAAGGGAAATGTTGAAGATAGTCTGACGCTGTAAGGTGTAAGACACCTTAGAGGGACCATCAGTGGGAGACACCACTTTGCCTTCCAACCCATCTTCATGCTCGTCAAACTTCCGCTTTCCTCCTTTCCCCAACATATATCTGAAAGGAAAGAGAGGAGACCCATGAAGACAGCAAAGCCCAGTGCCACACTGTCCACACAAACAACTCAGTCTTGGCCCACAGCAGCGTGATGAGGAAGCAGAAGCCGCCTTAACGCAGTGCCCTAGTCCATCCTGTTTCGGTGTGGCTATGCCGGTAAATTCCAAGCAGGGATTCAAACAGCATCCCTAATACTCAAGATCTTGCATGCTTGGCAGCAAATTTCCCTCTTGCATACATTATGGTCCCCAAATATCTGCACAGAGGTGCACAGGCTACAGACACTGTACTTTAAATGTTTCTTTACATTTCCTGACCGATGCAGTGCTATGCCTGGGAAGACAAACTTAAAGCACCAAGGTTCTTACAATGAATTTCCTTTATTATTCAAAAGCTTGCTCGCAGGGGAAGGGAAGCAAGGCTCAAGCAATTGTATATTAAGAGAAACCTTCCCAGAGAAGTTGGGAGATCCAGCCCTTCGGTACACCAGGATATACGCATAAGGGTTTATTTAACTGATTGCCTAAGGACTGAACAACCAGAGCAGGAAATGCAGTTACTGCACTCAGAATTAGATAAATTACAGATAAAGAAGAAGATCTGTCAAGTCTTTTAGTCTAATCCCCAGGATCACTCTCTGCACTACACTCTGCTGTTGGTCAGATGGCAGATTTTGAAGGAAACAAAGGGGATTTTACCAAACTTGCCCCGCCTTGTAAATAATTTCTGAGCTAAGATTAAGTAGGGCAGTTCAATCCCCAGTGCTATCCCTTCCAGGATGTTTCACAGCACCTGGAAATGCTCCTCTACACAGCACAGCCCCAACCTCATTTTGTCACCATTATTTTTGTGACATGAAGATCCCCCCAAATGCAGAGGAATGAAGGAATTGCTGTGCTGTGACAATAGCATGACCTGACGTTCTCCTCTCTCATTTTCCTAGGTACAGTGGTGAGGTACTGGAGCCCTAAACCACTCACTCTTTTAATAGGATCTCAGGCAGCTCCCTGTTCATTTTAACGTGTTTAACATTTTAGCTCTCTGTTTAACAAAACTCTAATAAAATGGTATGAAGATTTCTGCCTTGTTTAAAAAAAAAAAAAAAAAAGTAGAAGAGGCTTTTCAGCCACAGCTACCCAGAAAGAAGTTGCAACACCAACACAGATTTTTACCCCAAACCTGATTCCTCTCATATAATGTATCTACCGTGTAGGAGACAAAATCCACCTTCCTTATTTGAGTATAATTCCCAATTCTCCCAGTGGGATTGGTGGCTGTGAAATGACTGCACCAGGCAGGTCTACCACCAGTTTGATGGTCATACACCAGTTCTGCAGACAGACAACGTAGGTAAGGACTTACAAACATACCCAAGAATGAATGACAAACATTTAAGAGCAAAGAGTCCTTTGGAAAGCAGGAGAGGGGACAAAAGAAGCCAGAAGAAAAGGGCTTCAGAAAGCATTTGCTGGGTGGTAAATCCAAAATCAGATTGGGTGAAGTGAGCCTCTTCTGGTTAAAAATAAGTCCCAAATCCAGATAATTTTCTAGCATATTATGCAATTAAAAAAAGAAAGGCAGGGGGAGGGAGCAAGCTGAGCAGAGCTGAGGAACAGGTAGGCTGCCATCCAAGCTCCTTGGCCAGCTACCAGCAATTCCCGCGCCTGGAATCTTGGGTGAACAAAACCTCTGAAATTTAGCACTACTGCCGAAGTCTGGTTTTTCTCTGCTCCCTAGTGTCACTTCCACAGACTACTCCAGAGCTGTGCACATGGGTTTGGAGTGTGAGGGGGGGGTTTTACTGTTCAAATGTTCATGGTGGACACATTTCCTTCCACTTTGGACAGACAGAGCAAGAAAGGGAGGATCAGGCTAGCAAGAATCGAAACCCCTGCCCAATTCCAGCACGTTTTTAAAGCAGCAAGGCGTTAGGAGGAGAGGTAGCAGTTTTTCATCTCTTCCTGCTATCTCCTCCCCCTGAAAAAAGACAGACTCTGTCCTAAAGACATACCAATGCTCGTTCCGCAATACTCTATTTAAAGACGACGTTTTTAAATGGCTTGGGGACTAGAAAAGTTTTGAAGTTTGTCAGCCTCTGCCAGGAATGTATACAAACATCCACTGTACAAAGCAAACCTTTTCCCCCACAATAAAGAAAACAGCCCAGGCTCCGTTCCCTGCACTCAGTTATTAATTATTGACAGGCAACATCGGAAGCATTTCAAATGAACCCTATCAAGCACAGAACCCAATCGAGCCCATTTCCACCCAAGAGTGAGGTGCTGGTAGTTAACACATTTTTTTAAGCTGATCAGTTAAGAGCTGTGGCATCATCATTAAGTAAACGCCACGATAACCTCACTACGTCATTTTCCAGGAAGCTCAGAAATGATTCAAGATTTCCTGTATGTGTGACTGTCAAGTTTTCACACCTCACTCGATCTTCACGTAGCTTGATTCAGAGCTTGCCCTTTTAAAAGATAAAATAGATCAGGCAACTCCCAGTTTCACCTACTAGCTTTTCAGCACAACTTCCAATTTCCTTTTCCCCCACTAATACTCTCTGAGAAGAGGGTTTAACCACTAAAGCACCAAAGCAGGATGCCAGCCTAAGCATGGGGGGTTTATTCCCCCGAGGAGGGGGCTCAAATGAGCACCGCTAGACTCTCAGCTTTATAAAGTTTTATTTTATTCCCTTCTCCTCTGGCATGCGAATAGGAAATGTAAAAAACCTTTTCCTCTGGTTTCCATAAGTCACTTTATTCATGCTAAGTGAAGCAAGGAGGCAGTATCTTTTTAGACCAACTGATAGAGTTGGTAAAAGCAGACATGCTTGTGGGCTTGCAGGTCTTTCTCTAGTTCTTCATAAAGGAATTACATAGTTTCTGACCACGGGAGCTTAAGACAATGTTGCCTGCTTGTTCTTTACAGTTCTAAACATCTCTTCCCTCCTTCAACCAACAGCATCGCACCTACATTAAAGAGATCAGTTTTGTATGCCTTTAAGACACTGAATACTATTTTTTAAAAAAAGGAAGCTGTACAATACCAGCATTTGATCTGAGTTCTGTTCATCTCAAAAACTTTGCTCCTAGGCTTCCCAGCCAAAGCTCTTGCTAGGAAAACGAAAATGCCAAACTTGCAGATCAGCTTGACCAAAGATCAGTACAAAATGAGCTAAACCTGCACCACGCCAAGTGTCAAAAGACAGAGCTGTCCTACCAAGTCATACAGCCCTAACGGGGGCAGCCAGACAACAGCAACCCACCCAAATGCAAGACTGGACAGGCAGAGATTAAGGAGCACGTTCGTGGAGGGTCTTTCATGCATCTATTTTGGCTGAGCACCAACCTCAGCCAGATGTATTTCTGCTGCATTTTCATCCATCCGCTAAACATCACTTTGAGGTCAAGTGTGAAGAGCTGAGACAGGACGTCGCTTTGTTGTTGTTGTTGTTTTAATAAAGGGTGCTGCAGGGTTTGGTGTGCAACTTTAGTTTCCAATGTTACTTAGGTATGTGGAACCAGAAAGCTGAAGAAAGACAATGAATGGAAAAGCTGCACTTATCTGGGGATTGGGGTGGGGGGAGTTACTTGGAGATCTTCCCCAATATTAATCTACCACTTGGCTCCAGCTCTGGAAGACTCAGAACCAAAAGCTAAACCATTGTTGCTGAGAAAGATTCAACGTGCTTTTTTGCCCATTTAGGGTGATTGCACGCGCCTCAGCGCCAGAGAAACCCTAGCATTGTTTGGGAGTTGTCTTTTCTTAATTGAAAAACAAAAGTAATATTTTCTTTTTTTTTTCATTTGCATGTCATTTAGCTTCCTTTTATTGGCTCTGCATGCTTTTCAGACAGAGCTGGGAAAAAATGTAGTTGGGGCTCAGCAGAAGAGATAATCAGCCTGGAGCGGATGGTTCTCTGGAGTCGACCATCATCGATTAAACACAGGAAAGCTTGTGCAATGCCTGCGTCTCTGAGCCCACTTAGTGACGAATCCTTGGCTCTCTGGAGCACAGAGGTACGTGCACGCTGTGAGAGTATTATATTTATTGATTGTGCTTTGGACATTACACCTTGTCACTGCTGGACTATTCCTGAAGTCCTTAACAATCGGGAGTTTGGCGCAGAAAAAAAGCACCAGATATGTAAAAAATTGAGAGGAAAAGTGATTTGGCTCACCAATAATAAAAATAATCTTTAATGTTAATTCTCAAACACTTTTAACAATTAAGTTTTAAATGTCTCTCAAGACTGAGGGCTCTTCTTGGAAATCAATTCTACAATCCACTAGGCTCTCCCTCCTCATCAAGGCAGATGGGAAGGACAAAAAGAAAGAGGAACTGAACCCCAAGAACAACGGAAAAGGGTTTTTAAGAAGTCATATTTCCACTCTTAGATTTACACCACCCTCTTGGTCAGTGTAGAGGACAAACAGCTGAATAGAGTGAGGTTCACTTTTAGAACCAACACCATGTTGCTCAAAAAGCTAAAAGCACCCAATCCCAGAGTCCACGAGCAATCATTCCTCCCCACGCAGCCAAATGCTGAAAGACAGGTGTGAACCACAGGGGCCTGTGCGAGAAGTGGAGTTTGACGCAGGACCAGTTACTTTCTGAAATCTTGGGTAATTAAAACCACAGGGGGAAAAAATGGAGAGAAAAAGAAAAAGGCAACTTGGGGAAATTAAAACAAAACACTACTTCAGACACGTGCATGAAACCCCCAACAAAAGCCCTCAACACAAAAGCTCCCTATAAAAGCCCCCCAAAATGCTATGAGAATACTGAGTTTGCACATTTCATTCCCAAAACAAAGTTTCACACACCTCAAGTGTAAGTGAACCTCACCAGGGTTTCTCAGAGAACCTATCCAGTGAATTATGCAAGTGCTTTCTGTGTCAATTCTGGCATATGAAATACAACTTTCCTCCATACCTCACTCTTCATCCTTGAGGGTTCCATTGGCTGTATCCCGGCCCAACAGTAGTCAATGAATGTTTTGTTACTGACTTCAGCAGAAGCAGGATTTGGCACAGATAGCTCCAGGACCAAAATAAAAAGGCCCTTTATGCCAACTGGGTTCAACTGGCAAGACAAGGGCCAGATCCTCTGAGCTAACACAGTCAGGTTGAGCTGCTGTGAGGTATTTCAGTGCTGCTAGATCCAGCCTGAGGGACCACCTGAACTTGTAACCCATGACTTCAAAGTATCTGTCCCATAGAGCTAGGGAGGTAAACCTCTCTCTCCCCATCCCCAAGGGTCACAGCAGAGAGAGAGAGAGACAGAGAGAGATCTCTGGAAGACCTGTCAGTGCAGGACCATGGGCTCACCCACCACAGAATGATGCCCCTTGGCCTGCAGGATCCTGGCAAGGCAGAGCAAACCTGCCCCAGCCTTCTGAGAGCACTGGCATCCTCCTCCCATTCAAAGTTAGAAAGGGAAAGAAACTGTAGAGGGGAAGGCCAGTATAAACCTGGCACCACCTCCCAGCCTCACTAAAAAGGAGGAAAGCTGAACAACCCAGATGACAAGGTTTAACTCCAGGACTGGAGCAAATAAGCAGCATGGACTTTCAGAGGCGACAGCCACAGCACCACGAAAATCACCCCTCCTCAGGGATTTCATCTGTTGACACCAGAGTCTTTAAATCCTGGCACGGCAGCATCCCCGGGAGCTGGGACAGCATGTACCACGCAGTGCTGCACGGCCACGCTCCCGGTGCTGCAGCTGGCTCACACTGTGTACACACACTGGCCAGGGCTGGGGGGTGGGGAGGGGGGGGCATCCTTCTTCCTCTACAAGGCTGTTCCTCGGGATCTGATGCAGATTTTACTCATTGGAGTGTACTGCATCCATGTTGCCTGGCTAGAAAGGACTCCTGACAACTGCTGCCTGGTAAGAATTGGGTCTCATGTCACATGTGAGTTAAAAAACAAATCTCCCAACCCCAGAAGAGAGGTAAGAGGGAATGGAGTTGTGCTGGGGTGTCTGTCCTCACCAGACCCAGGGCTCAGGCATTCCCCATTTACAAGGTTTGTTTTTCCCTGATACATCTTACATTAATTTTGGCTGCCCCAACTGCCTTTTTTTTTTTTTAACTGAGTGAGGTTTAATAAGCACTTACAAAACTCCTTTGGAGTATATAAAAAAATTGGCCTCCTGGGTAGCTCTGTGCTTCCAGAGTACAGGGAATTGTTATTATGTTTGCAAGCCTTTGCTGTAAGAGTGTCAGTGCCAGCAGTGACAGTGAGTGGCAGGTATTTCTCATGTGTATTTTACAGGGACCCAACTCTTCTCCCATCTCCTGTGGTGGTGGGTAAACCTTGGCTCTTCCAGAAGAAACAGAGAGGCAAGTAAAGCTCCTTAGCACCTCACTCCTGCATTTAGCAAGAAAGGCAGCTTCCCTCTCCCCACACAGCCTTAGACCCCTGCTTTAGACGCCTATGAGTGAAGACTGTGCAGAGAGCCAGGTGAGTGACAGCGTCTTCTCTAGTCTCAAGTTAAAATCAAAATAAGAAGGAAAACCACTGTGGGTGACTCTCAGATGCTAATCTAAGTAGGAATTAGTTAAGGACTGTGCAGGGAGACCTCTGAGCTTCCTCTGTTGACTCCTGTTTGCCAGACTCTCATCTGAGAAGCATCTGAAGTCGTGCAGGTCTCCTGGGGTTTGACTTTGATACTCAGAGCTTGGAGTCCCCAGGTCCCCGAAGGAGTGTCCATGTTAATCAGAAAGTAAGGTGAAGCCTTCCCTAGCAAATAAGCAATGCAATTATAAAGCCAGTCAATAGTGTAACGCCAGCCAACGTGTTCCAGCGATATTTTGAAACTGTAATCTGATCCTACTGTTTCCATCCTCGTGCCTTGCCTGCTCTCCCTTGTTGCATACTGTACTATTTGAGGCCCAGAGGGCAAAGCAAGCTCTTGCTGTTTGTTCATGATCAGAAACTGCATTTGGAGCGAGAGCTCTGCGTGCGCCGCCCACACCACTTTCTTGATAGTTTCCTTAACTTCCAGCTGCTGAAGCCCTGCTAGAAGGCTCTGCAAAACAACCAAAAAACACAAACTCTGCTCCTGCCTTCAGTTTCCAGCTCCTTTTCAGCGCGCTAAAAAAAGGCAAAGCCGCAGTCTAAGGCGATCTCTGTAGTGTGTTAAAGTCTTGCAGGAAACATATGCTTCTATTAAATTGGAAACAGTTTCTAATGCTGTCAGTTTGCTAAATGTAACATGTTCCCCTGGAAGAAGTGGAGCAGTTTTAATGTTTTTGACTAACTGCACACATCCAAACAGAGTATGTCTGATAAAGCTGGAATGGGCTCCAATAAATATAACCTAGAATAAATTACTGCCTCATTAAGTAATTGTTTGGAAAAAGGACAGCAGGTTTTCTAGATTACAGCCGTGTTATTAAGGGTGTTTATAATATTAGGAATTCTATCAGGGTAGCAGAACTTAATGCAAGTTTAAATCAGAGGAGCACTTGTTAGCTCGTTAAAGCATTAAAGACTACCCTGGCACAACTAGAAGGTGAACAAGACTGCACAGGTTCTGTGCATGGAAAGTTAGCAAGGCACATGCAAACCACTTGAGGCTGAAGGCAAGAGTAAAACCCTCAGCAACTCTGACAATTCCTTTTCAGTACGAAGCAAGAGGGGGGATTTAGATGGGTAACACACCGGGGCTAAAAAACATTTATTCAAAATAGGCTTTATTCACGTACAGGAAGGCAGTTGTCTTTATTGGAAATAAAAAAAGAACAGGTTTGGATTGCCCAGCAAAAGTAACTTCTGTCTCAAAGATCTCAGAGCCAAAATGTCAATTCTCACATGTTCTGCTTCAGACAGGACTTCCCATGGGCATCCTTAACAACAGCACCCAAAAGATGCAAACAAGCCCCCAACCTGCCCTCCTTTGGTCTTGTCCTTAACTGGAAGCTTTACGAAACAAGCCCTCTACGATTCCGAACGCTGCCTCAGCTCTTCACAGGCCTGGTGCAGGCACGGCCCTGCTGACCACCAACCCTGGCAGCACCTGCTTTGAGGTAGATCAGAGTGGAGGAGTCTCCCCTTCCCAGTACCAGGAG
Source organism: Corapipo altera (assembly GCF_003945725.1). NCBI lineage: Eukaryota > Metazoa > Chordata > Aves > Passeriformes > Pipridae > Corapipo > Corapipo altera. Next base: position 1,113,077 of record NW_020884950.1, read on the forward strand.
CTGCTTTATTAAGCTGTAGTTACTGAGGGGAGAGGGATTTTCAACAAGATGGCAAAGCTGCCCTCGCCTTGGGTCACCTCTGTGCCAAATCTTCCCCAGAATGGCTGCACATTCCGTCACAGTGCCTATGCCACCACACAGGAGCCTCCTCCCCAAGGTTCAGCTTAGCTGAGACTCTGGGCTTCAAAGAACCACCAAAAGAAGTCCAGGTGAGGTTATTCTGAAATTTGGGTCTCCATGTGGCAGTGTTAAGGCAGCAGCCAGGCCTGCCAAGTGTGAATCAGGTTCTATTGTGCTGTGTACACACCGGCTCAGCAGCTCTCTGCCGGTATCAAAAGCTCAAGGACTGGGAGCTGCTTCACACACCTGGGCATCAGCAGCAGGAAATCAGAGCTGCAGTCAAGCAAACCAGGCACAGCACAGCCAGATCCTCTGACTTTACTACATGATTAGCTAATTATTCAGCAAACTCTGCTTGTTGTCACCCCAAAAATACTCAAGGGCTTCTATGCACAAGCCTCCCTGGGATCGGCCAAGCAGCTCCTCCTGGCTCCACATCACATCACTGTTTCTTTCCCCAAGTGTGGCAGTCTGGGCCCTCCTTGCACGGAAGCAGGAGATGCTGTTCTCACGAGCAAGGCCATAGCATGATGAATTCCCCCATCAGTGGATGAGGAACCATGCCAGAGCCAGTGCACACAGCTCCGTGCCGGGAGAACCAGACCCATCGTCTCTTCCAGAGGTGGAGCAGCAGCAATTAAGATGGCTGTGTACTGCTCCAGGGCCCAATTCAGCCCAGGGCTGACTGCCTTCCACTCCTCCCCACTGCAGAGCCAGCAGGCACCGGCACAGCAAAAGTGCTGGCTAAAAAAGAGATACCACACTTGTAAATTAAATTCAAAAGCAATCTGAGAGAGTTAGAACAGCCACCACAAAGTGACACAGGCTAGGAAACACCAACACACACACACACCAACACACACACACACACCCCAACACACACACACACTCCCTTTTCACTGCTAAAATTACACGCCTGTAATGACAAGATGCTACTGGTCAGACTCTGAGGGAGAATGATGAAATAGCCAGCCTGGCTGTACCTCCCTCCTCCCCTGCACTGTCGCACGGAACAATGGATTACGGCAACACTGTGTTGCATTGTACAAGACATCTCCATTGGCACGTGCACGTCACGGGCCAGCTGATATTTTTAGCAATTGTAGACCCATCTTCACTGGATGTGCATAATTCCCACAAAGGTTAATGAGGACTGTGTGTGCATCCAAGAGAGACGAGACCCCTTTGTGCATAATAAAGGGAGAGAGAGTTTTTCTCACCTATGTATAATTACTTTGTCTGAATCCTATCACAGCATCTTCTTCCCCAAAGGTACCTTGTTTTTCCCCCTTGTCACAGACCCTTAATAAACACACGGGGGAAAAACAATACCCACACGACTGTGAAAAGAACTGAATGATTTGCCAAAAAGTAGGTTATTGCTCTGAAAACAGTGTTGAATAAATTATCACAGTCAAACTGAAAAGCAGCGAATGGCAGGAGGGAAGAAGGAGGAAAAAAACCCCCACCTCTGAAGAGATATATACTGCAAAATGCACCATACATCCCCACAATGACAAGTCATTTTAGCTGCAGATTTTATTTGCTAACCAGTTTCTCACTACTGAGAGTTAGAAGAGGAGAAAAGAAAGGTGTTTCCCTGGAATTTTTTATAGCAGCTATAACAGCATATGAGTTGTTTTCAACATTTTTGCTTAAATGAAACAAACACAGCCCTGTAAACAAGTATTCTGTGAAATAGCACCCACTCACCCCACAACTTTCTCTTAAAGAGGTGAAAAAGCTGTTGAACATTTCTCTACCGCCAGTGAAAACAAAACAAACAAAAAAAAGGTAAAGTTTGACATGAAAGTTTGCTAAGATGGTGTTAAATGATGTTAGCACTGATAATAACACTGGCCTTTCAATCCAGTGTACTAAAGCTCTTGCATTTGTTGAAATACAGCATATGTTTTCATGTCCCATGAAGGAGCCTTCTGAAAACTGATTAAAGGGAACTTTGGCCAGCCTTGAACTATTCTCAACCTGTAATAGCTATGAGTTCGAGAGGAAAGACATTCCATTTTTCAAGACACCTGCTTGATTTCACAATAAAAACTACTACACAAAAGTGATGCTCTTTAAAAACAGCCACCACGGGATCCATGTAATTTCTATAGTAATTTAAACATTTTCAAGTAAGTCATTTAAGCTTAGATGGGGACACCCTTTAAACAGCATATTTTGACAACATGTGTATTAAATCTGTATTTCGAAGCATGCTTAGTACAGGTCAATTATCACGGAACAAACAAACTTAACCACAAAATAAGCCTTTGGAAATTGGGAGTGGAAAACACAGAAGGAGAACAGCTCAGGTAACTGAATGTCCTGGACTTCATATTCAGTCAGGCACAACCCCATTCACCTCGCCCAAGATAGTATTACACTGATTTTCCCCACAATTAAAAGAAAAGTCCTTGCCCAAGCACATATGTATCACATATGTTCCCCTGCCTGCAAGGGGAAGCAGAGCAGGGACAGGAAGCTTGACACTGTGTGTTACACACACAGAAAATATTCTCCTCTCCTCTATTCATTCACAAGTTATTTGTGGAACACTTTAGCTGGGGGAGGAAGGGGTTGTTTAGAAGAGCCAGTTTTGCCAAACAGATGGGACAGGAGGGTAAGGGGGAGACAGTGAGCCAGATCACAGGAGGGTAACCTAAGCAGGTTATTGTGCCCCTGGGACAGCCAGCAGAAAGTACCTCAGTCAAAATCCCTCCGACCACAGCACAGACTACAAAAGCCCGGGGCTCTCCTTCAACATAGGGCCAGGCACAAGAACTGACCAGCAACAAATCACACCATGCCAAAAATGCTGAAATAAAGAGGTTTCTCACACATGAACAGTGGGAAAGCAAAATGTTACCAGTGTTTAAAAAAAAAAAAACAAAACAAAAAAAAAAAAACCAACACACCAACAAAAACCCACTGTGGTTTGCACAGAATGCCAGTCTCCTATCTTGATGAAACGTGTATTTTAAGAATACTCAAATGATATGCATGCACGTGTGTGTGTACCTACTAAACCCTTTTTCCAAGGGAGAAAAAAGTGCCTGTAAAAACACATGAAAAGTAAAGTTTGTGGAGGCACCGGAAGATGATGATGTATTACTGAATTAGGATTTAAAACTTCATTTTGCAGCTACCTGAAGTTAAGACAAAGCTGCCTTTAGGCATCTCAAACTAGTCAGACCTGCTATAGCAGTTGCACAGTCTGCTTCAAATATGCCCTCCACGCTCCTTTCAACCTCCACCCCAACATATATCCGCATAGTTTACCTCCAGTCATGGGTGGTTCTTTCTATAGTGCAGTTCACTCAACCTTATTGCCTGCCTGGTACAACAGAAAGAGTTGTTTTAAGACTAATGTTACAGGCTACTGTAAGAAACTGTAAGAAAACAGCCGTAATAATTGTTACATTTCCATCAAAGGTGAGTCTGTATCAAACAGTACACGGGTTTCTGGAGGGGAATGGAAAATCTGGGATCAAGAAAACAGTTTTAACTGTCACAGATCATCTGAGCATGTTTTAGGGCGAGTTTAGATCTTTCCACCAATTCAGGGTTCCTTTGAAAAGGGAACTTCTTTTTTCTGCTACTTCCATATGCTGCCCAGTTCAGAAAAAAAAAAAAAAAATTAAAAGAAAACAACCCACATTTGCGCTTTTCTCTTTGTATTCTACTATATTAAGAATACAATTTTTATTTTAAATTCACTGGAAACAAGCTGTCAGATGAAATCCAATACATTTTAATGGTGTGAATGCAAAGTAAACAGGCTTTGGCTCTTCACAATTACACAGACTGAGACTCGTGTCATTCAGTGCCACTTAAAATGCAATTCTAGAGTGATATTAAGGAGAAATTCCTCTCTAAGACCACTGCTCTTCAAAATACTGATCATGTTATACAGGTTGTGAACTTCAGTCAGTATATGGCAACACCTACCATTTTATGTACCAACAGGGGAGAGTACTGAACCAGGCCCCTCATTTGGAAGGACAGTGGTCTGAACTTGCCTAAAGCAGGACTCTGGGCATGGTTTTACTATTACTGCAGCAGCCTGAATCCACAGTCATTCTGATGTGGTGGTGGCTGCTGTCTCACCTGAGCTAGCTGAGCCTCCACCCTCAAAGGGACACGTGAAAACCAAAAACTTGCTCTCTAGTGACTTGACAGGGTTTTTTTGGTCCTTTCAAGCCTTCTTGCTCCTAGTCACAACTTCAAGCCCTATCTGAAGATGTACCAATGCCACTGAAGACTGCTCCAGCTCTCCCTTGGAAATGCCCCTCACATCAGCTCTTCCCCACCTCGAAAATCCCCTCTGTGCTGGAGGAATCTCCCAGCCAGCACATCTTCACAGCTCCTCCTGGCCACTTTGCAATGACACCCAGCGTCTGACACGTTCATCAGGAGCCATAGGTGAAGCAAACGTGGCAGTGCAGTTTCTGTTCTGCACAGTGACACCCCATTTAACACCCTACAGCCTTACGATAGAGGGCCTGTGACACATCCAGGCCTGTTTCTCCCATTAAACCTCTGCTGTCTCCCAGCCACACATTTGCTTTGGACTTCAGTTTCAGCTTGACTTCAGCACATCAAACAGCAACATTAGCACAGCATTTACAGGGCTTCCTTTCCCCACTTGTGTTGAACAGTTCAGTCATTGTTATCTTATTTTTTGTTATAGTGTTTGCCTTGGTAATGCTGAACAAACCTGAAGCTTCCACTACAGCAAACACAAAAATTGACTGTTTATAGAAGAAATAAAGAACTAACACACTTTGAGGGTCTCTCTCCATTTATAGAAAACAGGCAACCTCTTCACGACAGCACAGCTTCTCTGATTGGTGAAAGTTTAGAAATCAAAAGAAGTGGCAGAAAACATGCAATTATATCCCCCGAAGAAAATGAGTGCTGTACTCAGATTGGCAAACTTCATCTTCCACAAACCATTAATTAGCCGAAGATTCATCAACACTAAAGATCTGTGCTCAGTGCCAACCTGCTTACATTGAAGCTGGACCTTGCTCTCTCCTTTGGAACGCTCCTGATCTTTGGACTTGGTAACTGAAAGCTGCTGTTTCTGGCACTGACTCGGGCGCGTGTGCATGTTAAGGAACCACTGCAACTGGAGCTGCCCCCTCACGAGCCACTTACACATATAAAGCTGAGTTAAAGAAGGTGTCTCTCTTGCTATCCAGCCCCTTATAAGTAGATCACCAGAAGACTACTTACACTTTCAAAGTACTGCATTCTCCTTGTTTGACAGATTACACTTTAAGATGTTACATAAAAGCAAAAATAGTCACAAGTATTTTGGATCACCTGTCTAGTGTTAGCACTGCCAGAGATGAACTGTGCCAGGAGTGCTTTACATCACCGTGAAACAAGTCAAGAGTTCCTAAAAAAAAATGTTTTCCCTATGAAATATTTATTGAAAAAATAAAAGCAGCTAGCGTAAATGATGGCAAAACCCTTCAAACCTGATATCGCATAAAATCTGCTGTACTTCGTGGAGACTAAAACAAAAACAATTTTAGAATATGAAATTTGAGGTTTTCCTCGCTATTAGAACATTATCTCAAACTCCTTGATGCCTCTCAGGGAGACAACTCAAGCACCTGGAATACTTATTATTTCCACCAAAACACTGCAAGACTTCATCTTTCCCATTAAAAAAAAAAAGCAGGTGTACAAAGGAATACAACTACAACTCTTAATAAAACAGCACCTACAGATGTACTTAATGCTCTTTAAGACTGCTTCGTCTGCAGACAAAACTTGAAGGACCTATGGCTATCAAGTTTCTTTTTGTTTGCTTTCAATCAGCTTCAGAGGAAAAGAAATCAGCTTGACGCAAAAATCAAAGTGGTGTTTTAATATGCACAAAGTCTAGCTCCATTCGTTAGCAGTCCAATCCAGTTCCTGCAGAAAAGGAGTGGGTGGTTTTTGCCACCAACTTAAACAGAAGCAGGATCCGTCAGGAAAGGGGGAATATCTCCAGCTGTTATATTAGATGCTGCAATACTAGCCTGGACAATGGAAGTATTCCCAAGGACATGCTCTCAGATACCTGTCTGGCAGCACAAACTGCTAATCCTCCACCTATCTCTACCACCACCACTAGTTCATTATGTTAAATCAGATTCCAAAGATACCACCTTATTATGTAAAAATGTACACATTTTAACTTCAGCCAGAGAGGGCTACTTTCAATTTACCCTGCTAAATCAACTGGCTAATTTCTACAGCAAGGTAAGTACAAGCAGCAACAATTTTTAAGAAAACACAGTTTTCATTTTTATGGTTTGTTTCACCACGTGAAAGCTTCCTGTGCACTTGGATGCAAACTGAGGTGCCTCTGTCAATTTTGTACCCTGTGAGAAATCCGTAAGACACGGGCACCTTCATTTGTGCAGATGAACCCCTAAAATTATCATAATAAAAAGGCAGAAAGTCTCGTTTCTACTCACACACATAAGCAAATATTTCCTCATTTGAGAGACACAAGCATAAAACTGGTGTTTGGGGTAGCCAAGCCCCCTCCCACCGTTGTTTGAGCAATAGTACGTTCTACGGTGGCCAAATCCAGCACCCACTGACGGTAGCGAGAGTCACCCCGATGACTGCACCAGGCACGAGATGAAAAAGCCTGGACTTTCCTGCTCCCGAGAGCTTTGAATGTGTCTGAGCACACGCCGCCACACGCAACAGCTCTGGCGTGCTGCACTGAAGTTCGGGTAAAGAAGCTGACAGTCCCCCCCCACCACCCCCACCGGATGAAGATAAAATGGGCAGATTTGCTTTATTTTACACCGGCAGCAGACCCATAACCGTAAATCAGCCACCAAGGGGCCCACTGGACAGCACACAGTCCCCCTCCTAGATTTTTAACAAAAGTGGCCCTGGGTTTTCCAGCTGTGCTTCACAAAATGCAAGAAATGACAGCAGGTAACTGTACTCCTATTTTCATGCTTAAGGAGAACTCATCTTTCCAGATCCCGACACGAGTAAAGCAGCAAACGCTCTAAATCAAAGCGCCATCGCAAAAGACTTTTTTTTTTCAAGCGCTCACCCACCCTGAAGAAAATCCCAATAAATATATTTTTCGCCACCGCTTCCGAAAGATGAACCACCCTGCCCACAAAAGCCCCCCCAAACGCCCGTTTCTCGTGCTGGCGGTGCTCCCAAGGAAGACCCATGAGCGCTATCGCTCAGGGAAAAGACAGGCTAATCCCCTGCCCTACCACCAACCCCCGAAAGGGCCAGGCAGCGGGGCCAGCCGGGTCCTGCCCAGCCATATGTCAGCTTTGCCACAGCGGAGTGAAAGTCTCCCCCAGGCCCCTTTAGCCCTCCCGGCACCACGGCACACACTTCTCGGGGTTCCCTGAAGCCCCCGCTCCTGCTGGGAAAGCGGGGCGAGGCTGCAGCCCCCCGGCTCCGGGGGGTCCCCGGCGCACGGGAGAACTTACCGCGGTGGCGCCGCTTCCCCGGCGTCGGATGGAGCCCGGCTCTGGAGAGCACAACCGGCCGCACTGTCGCGGCCGGCACGGCCACCTCGATAAAAAAGTGTATTCCAGCTCCCCGCACCTGCTTCGGCCCGGGATCCCCGCGCATCGGCGGGGAAGGGGGCGTATTTTAAGGGCAACTCCGCCGCTCTCCCCTCCTCTGTTCATCTCAGCACGATTCGCCTCCCCCCCCTCCTTCCCCGCGGAGGAGAGAGGGGGAGGATCCCCGCCCCGAGCTCCTCTGCCCGGGCACCAATTTAAAGGTAGAGATAAAACAAGCCCCGATGACTCGGAAAGCCAGAGGGGGGTGTGATGGGGTGTCGCCGTCCCCTGCCTCCCCACCCCCCGCATCCCCAAAGCCCCACTCACCACATGCAGCTCCACCTGAGAACTAAAGCATGGAGAGGGGGAGGTCGGAAACTCTCGCCCTAGAGCAGCTCCATATGTCGCTCCTCGCCGCGCCGCTCCGGGGAGGGGCCGGGTGGGATGCGGAGGAGGAGGAAAAGAGGAGGAGGAGGAGGAGGAAGAGGAGGAGGAGAAGGCAGGAGCAGGCGGCGTGAGGATTTAAGCCTCCGCTCTGCCCCGGCGGCTGCGATCACGCAGCATTATACAATGGAGGAGGAGGAGAAGAAGGAGGGGAAGGAGGAGGAAGAGGAGGCACCAGCCCCGGCTCCCAGCACTTGCCGCCAGCACTGACGACAGGGGCGGCTCCAGCGAGCTCCTCACCCTCCGGACCGCGTCAAAGCTCCGCCTCGGCCCCGGCCTTCCTCCCCCGTCCTCCCTCCCCCCCTCCCCGTTCCTCCTCCTCCCCCGCTCCCTCTCCCGCGGCTCCCCGCGCTGCCCACGCGTGCCCCGGCCCCGGGCGGGCGGCACGGCCCCCGCAGCCGCCGGGGCTTCCCCGGGGAGCGCCGGGCCGGCACAAAGGATGGTGCCAGCGCGCCCCGACCGCAAATATGACAAGTATCCCCGCTATCCGGTGGCGGGGACCCGGCCAGGGGACGGGGCTCGGCCAGCGGGGCTGGCCCCCAGGTCGTCCCGGTACAACCCAAAATTCCCCCCACCATCACTATCACCACCCCCGGTCAGCCCCCGGCTGGGCCAAGCAGAGCTGGGGCTTTGGGGGAGTGGGGATAAAACCCGGAGCGCTCGCGGCCGCCCCCCGCCCCGGCAGCTCACCTGGGAGCCCAGGGAGGCAGCGGCCCCCGTCCGTGGAATCCTCGCTGCTAATTTGGGCTGTGCAGATACCACCGAAGCACAAAAATGAGGCCAAACGGAGATGTTCGAGCGCGTGAAGATTTGGGGGCAGGGGGGGAGCGCTCGGCACCAGGCGCTACCTGGAAAGAAGACGATTATTTTAAGTCACCTCAATGATTGTGTTTCGAAAGGGGCTGTAATCCCAGCCCCTGTTAAAGGCGATTCAAACACTTTAGAGTTTTGGCTGCAGCCCCAGCGGCATCTCGCATCATTCCGGCCTTTCATGTTCCACTGAACCGGTTGTACTTCGGGACAATAAAGCTTTAAGACCTAATATAAAGGCGATTATTAGTCATTAATATCATGACTCGTTTAGGCATTATGCTGAAAACCATCTGTAATGATTTGTGATCAATCAAGACGATGGTCTTGTTAGAAATTAAGTTCAGTTTTCAGTTAGAAAACCAAAAAGGAAAAGAAGGATACTTTTAGAAGAAAGGCTTCCTTAACCTGAAAATTGTATCTAACAAAAATCCACAAAGGAAAAATTAGTCCAAACAATTCAAACAGTGAATCTGCCAAAATAAAAGGAGATTAAATGATGATTTTATGGATTCTTAAAATTGTAATTGGAAAGATCCCCATCTAACTGATATTTAAACACCAGGCACTTCAAATAATACTCTGCTGAAGTCACTAAAATGGGAGGAAAAGGCACCAGTAAAAACTGACATTTTACTCTCCCAATTTGGAGGCCTCAGCACACCTTTCCCCTTCCACCGGTGCTATCAGCCATTCCTTTGAGGAGATCCGGGCTCTCTCATCGGGTGTCTGCAGCACAGGGGTAGCCCTGAACCAACCTGCAAAGCAATTCACCAACCGTTTACTAAATTTTGACAAGTGATTTGCGAATCGCCTGGAAGCCGGTGGCAAACATTAAAACCAGAATTCCCCCTGGCTGGATACCTTCCAGCAGTAAGGCACTGAAATTTGGTCCTTCTGCTTGGGGGAAACAAGTCTCTTCCCGAAATTGCAACGAGTCATAATAAAATCGCTAAATAAAAGGAAAAGGTTCACCTTCTTCAGGGGCCTGAGTGGTACCTCTGTTCAGCTGGCCTCTGCCTACTCAAAACCCACCAAGAATATCTGTAAAACTTGCAAGTCAGATTCAGTGTATTTCAGAGCCACATTCTGCCCTCCTTTACGCCGGATTTGTAACACAGCAGGATCTGGCCTTGCGTAATCGCGCTGTGGATGCACCCAGCTGAGCGGTGCCTGCCTTCCGGAGCTCAAAGTCCGCAGCAGGTTTACAGTCCCCGTGCCTGGGTGTGTGCGCGCTATCACCGGCACCAGAGGCAGGACCACAAACATTTGCTAAATAAGCAGCCCGATATGCACAGCCCTGATCTCGCCGTGTTATACTCGGCAGTAAAAAGCCTGAGCCTGTGTCATGAGTTTTAAATGCCTCTGGCTTTGTTAGGTCGCTCCAATTTTACACCAGCACAAGACAAAACTCGCCGCCCCTTCTGTTTCCTACCGTAACTCTCCCAGGCCTTTCTTGGCAGGAGTTTATAGTCATGCTGTAACTCAGATTGTTCCTCTGGACACAACTAGTACAACCTGCATCCACACTCAGATGCACTCTCAGCTGAGCATAGGTCACGATACGGGTCGATAGGAATAGAGCTCCTTCCTACACTCCACACACAGCAGAGGCTCCGTCCTGGCGGGACGAGGTTGGGCTACGCAAGGTGAATATTCCTCCTGCCGACTGCTCCTCACATGGCCTTGCAGCTGATTTAACGAGACCTTTCTGGCCAAGAAACTCCACTCTGCAGCTTTGGAGCAACCTCACCAGGAGGTGCCTGCAAGACCCAAATGCAGTTTGTCTGAACATGTTAGTAAGCACAGAGAAACAGCCTGCAACTGAGCTGCAGAACACTGTGCTAGGAAGTGTGGAGAGGTTTCCAGAGCCTGCAGGAGTGGGGGGGGGAAGTCTGCATGTCTGCAAGGAGGAGCCACCCAAAACACATCCCGTTTCTGAAGGATGCACACAAGGGCTTCCTGGGGAGCAGCAGCGCAGATGTAATTGTGCAGTCATAGGCTTGACACAGGCCCTGCTCACAGATGAAGACAACATGCTAAAAGAGAAGGAACCAAGCTGTGTTCTTCTGCAGCAGTACTGACCTGACGTGGGCTACAGGCATAGTCTAAGTGCAGCGTTGTCTTTGAGCAAGGATGGTCAAAGCCTGTCTGATTGAAGAGGTCAAGTCTCATGAAGATCATTCAAAACCCCTCCTGCCTTGAAGATAAATAAATAAATGAACAGAAATCAAAGACTGGAAAGATTGGGAGGGGGGAAGAGACATGGGCTTCATAGGCAATTCATTAGAAATACTACAGACTGCCAGGTAATCTCTGCCCATCAACACATGTGCTAATTAGGAAAGAGCAGCAGAGTTTGGTGTGCTGGAATGTTGGCATCCCTCACGTTTTTTCAAAAAAAGAGGGAGTGAACTGCTTCCTATGTTTCTAATTTCATCCTTGGCCTTTTTCTTTCTAATTGCAGCACACACAAGTACTATGAGATTTCATCAGGTAATTGTACAACAAAACTTTATTTTCTCCCTGGATGTTTTTGCCTTAGTACACGAAGGAGCTGGCAGGTAAATACCTAATGCTGCCCCCAGAGCAGGCAACTTTTTGCAAATAAAGACCCCCTCAGCACTGGTAACTTGGGAAAAGCTAAACAAAGGACCTGCCTACAGCCAAAGCTGCTCGAGCAGTGCTCTCCCCACCAAGCAACCCGGGTCTCCTGGGTAAGAAGGAATCACACTGCATGATTAAATACCACTAGGACCTCATGCCATCTCCGTTCAGGCCAGCTCAGGGGTCAGTACTGACCCTCCAGAGCAGGGCCCTTCTCAGCAAGGCCCAGCCACAGATAAAAACAAGCTCCTCAGTAAAAAAACCAGGGTGCGGCATTACTGCGGTCTGCACCTGTACACGAGCAGGGAGGGACCCGTGCTTGTGAGCTGGGCTGCTTTCCTTGGGATTTCAATGGCTTCTTTTCCTTTTTTTTTTTTTGCTGGTGCAACTCTTCCACTGTAACAAGGCTGCCCCACACGTCCCAAGGCACACAGGAGCTGGTTAAAACAGAAGGAAGGAATGCTCCACCCCTTCTCACTCCAATTTTAGCTCTCTTCCCCCCCCTTTCATTTTCTGCTTTAGTTCATGTTTTTCTCCTTTAATGTTTTTGTGGCAGTAGGAGAAACACCGTTCCCTAGAATGCATAATATGCTTAATTATCATTCTCTGTTAGTTCTCTAGGAAAAAAAACCCTACAGGAGAAATCAGTTTAATTAATGAGTATGACCAAATGCAGCCTTAGTTCTAATGCAGTATCATATATTATATGTCCAGTTGGGCAGTTGATCTTCTTTGGGTAAAATGAACAGAGATGCAAAAAACTAGGGAGCTCATGAACCAATATTCTGAGTGAAACTACCCCCTTTTTTATAGTTATTCTAAGCTTCCTACAGATTTCAATGACAACGTCAGTTCCCAAATACTGCTTTTGGCTTTGGTAACACAGGATTGGGCCTGTACAGTCTAGTAATAGAAAGCTATTGCTTGGCAGTACCAAGGGTTCTGCCACATGGTAAATTCATTAAGTAATTAAGAAAAAACCAAACAACCCTTAACTCCAAGATAGCTCTCAAATAGCCATGCCTAATAAAAATCCCCAGTGCCTGTGAAGGACAAGGGTAGTAAGGTTTCTTCTGAAAGTAAGATTTGGTGATTTAGATGCTTTTCAAAAGAGCTACTCTTCACATACTAAATTATTAAGGAAATATTATGGAACAGGATTATCAGGAAAGAAAAAAAAATGCAGTGTGCATTAGCTGGCTTAGTCAGAGGAGGTTTTGCTGCATTCCTCATGCACGGAGATGACTCCCTCCCTCTGTAATTCCCTGTGCACTCCCAGTTCTCTGGTGACTGTTGGTGTGCATCATCATTGCTCCAGCTGAAAGACTGTCCTCTGACAGGGGTTTGGGCTCCCTACCATTGCTGTATGTCTTCTCACATCTTTTTGCCTTTTTATAAAAATCCATGTTCTTTCCCAAATCCCATTCAGGCTGCGTCACCTGCATGATGTACTTCATTTCTGGCCCAGGCCAGACTGTTCACACTGGTGCTGTTTGTACGGCACACAGGCTCCTAAAACAGTCTACCCTTTCCATTCTTGCTTCTTGTGACACAGTGAATTGTACTCTGCACTGAACCATGTTTTAAACCATTTTAGGCTGCTTTTCTTTCCCTTTCAGTGCTCACTCTGCAGTCTCTATCAAAAGCACAAGTCATTCTTTTCTGGAACACTTGGTTACTTTTTTGGAGAGAGGCTACGCTGATGTCCTGATATTCATCTCATATTGGGGCCAGTAGATTAAGAGGGGAAAAAAATCTGCAGATAAAACCAAAGCCTCTGTTTTACAGCTGAGAAGGGAAGACTTCTAATCAAGAAAAAACACAGAAACGGCGGGGAAAAATAGAGAGATGGCCAATCTTCAGGCCTAATTAACCACTGGTGTAAACAGATGTCCCTGCAATCAAGCCAGAAGACTTCGGGCCACCCACCAGTCTTGAGCACAAACCCAACATGAGCCTGAAAACCTTGACAACATGGGGCTGTCAAACATGCAAGCCACACATGCTTTAATACAGGGGTCGCCACCATGTCCCTTGTGCTGATGGACCACCTGCTCCTCGGTCACCAGGAGAGAGCAGCTCCACTGGTCTGGATTACCGTGTGCGCTGCACGTGCTACAACCCTTTTCCCAAGCAAAGCTGCTCCTACAAAGCTCTACGTGGAGACATAAATTTCTGGAGCACACATGCCCCCTGCACTCTTCTTAAGCACTCTTGAAACCTGAAAGAGGCCTGGTTGCATGGGCAAGTTGGAATACGTTTGGCACTGCTCAACCCCGCCAAAGGCTTGACAGACCAAAGGAGGCCACCGGTGCGGTGACTGGAGGTTTCCAGAAGTGGATGTTCCTGCTCAGATTAGTTGCATTAAAGCATTGTACCACAGTAGCAATGAGTTGGGGGCTGGGAGGGCACAACCAAAATGGTGTCGTGGCTACCATGTTGATGTGGAGTGTACATGTACAGTGGCTCAGGGTGTTACAGAGCACTGCAATATGTCATGCAGGACTTAAAACCATGTCAACTGGAGTTTAATGTGTTTGTGCTCAGATGCATTACCAGAAAAAAAAAAGAAAAAAAAGAAGCCAACAACCACCTATTTCAATCCTTATTTACATGAAAACATGAGTTAATACATCAACATCTAAATGAATGCACCCACCTCTAGAGCCGCTTCTGCTGGCTGGAATACAGCCTGTAGAGCACATAAATGCTCTTACACAGTTTGGGGGGCTTGGGCCTCTTGTTTGAAACTAGTTTCTGCAGCTTCTTAGAGCCTCTAGATTCAAGGAATGCTTAACAAATAAGATAGAGGCATTTTCAAAGTAATTCAAATTTGCAATGATAAATCCTTCCTCTGACTGTCCCAGGTGCAAAATTCTTTACAGACAATGTTTATCTGTGCTCCTTTCAGACAGAGGTTTCTGAGGGTCTAATTTTAAGTAAACAGTGAGTGACCTACACCACTTCTTTAAAGAAAAAAACAAAAAGCCAAAACCAACAAACCCCAATAAAACAGAAGTTGAATCTGCAGGGCCAAATTTAGAAGAGGAAGAAAAAAAAAAAAGGAGCTGGCAAAAAACCTAGCACAAGAACATCAAATGTAGCAGCATAAACTCCCACTGCCATTCTGTTCCTCTACAAATAATGGAAGATCATATAGAACTGAACTCATTGAGTCAGTGCAGTGAATGCACAAGTTGTTTTAACCCTTCACAAAATGTGTTATTTCGTAGATTGTGTGCAAAGAGGAGATTAAAAAAAAAAAAAAGACTGAATGAGTACATCAGATGCTTTTAGTGACTATGCCTGTGGTAATGATTCATTTTGTCTTTCTACATTCCCTAGTGCTTGCACGGCTAAGAGTCAGCAGAAGCTCATACTGTATGTGCAGGTAAACAGACTGTGGGTCATGTCTGTATTTCTTAACTCTACCTAAAACCACCCTGTAACGGTCAGAAACACATTTTATCTTTCTGAAGAAAAAAGGAACTGCACAAATTAATTTAGGTTCTCCTGTAACCTTTTTTTATGTTCTTTCACTTTAAAGGAAGCTGTTCATTTTTAGTGACCATTAGCCAAAGGCTAAAAAAGGTTTACACCTAATTAGTATTCTGAAGCAAAGATGAAACACTAAATCACTGCAAACCCACCCAGCATTTAGGTTCTACCAACAGGGCAAAGAAAAAAAGCTGAAAATTCACCATTTATCATCACAGCCCATCTTCCCCTTCCTTTCGCACCTCTTAACGTTCTCTTTCTTCCTCCCACGGTGTCTCTGGGGTGCTAATGTCCTTGAAATGTGGCAGGGGGTCTGGAAGAGGGGAGAGGCAGCTCTCCTGCCTGGTCACACCCATCTGACAAAGCATGTGTGGGTATTCGCCGGGGTGGAAAAGAAAAAAAAAATAGGGGAAAAAAAAAAGAGATATGTCGTGGGCAAGGATGGTATGGAGTTAGGGAAGAAGATGCTTCATGTGGCAATAATTCTCCCTTTTTTGTTGTTGTTTCTTTTAAATTTTAGGCTTGGTGAGGGAGCAAAACAGACCTGATGGGATTACAGAGGGGAATGAGTCAAGGAAAAGGAGTAGATCCAAGAAACAAGGAGGAAGAGCTTTATCCCCATTGATGGTGCTGCTACTGAGTCCAGGACATTCTCCGGACAGCAGCAGGAGAAGAAAATAACATGAGGTGTATCACAGAGCCTTCCCCTGCTGCTTCTCCCAACCACAAAAAAAAAAAAAAAAAAAAAAGGGGATGGGCAGAAGGCTCCTAAACGCCTCTCTTCCACACAGATCCACTTTCCTACAGAGGTTCAGCTTTACAAGCCAGTTTCTACCAGATTCATTTGTGGAAGGAAAGATGCCAATGACTGTCCTGAGCCATAACTCCTGTCTGCGGAGTGAAGGACCTGCCCACCAAGCCAGGTACTGCACAGAAAGGCACCAGCCTATTTGTAATAACTGGGCAGAAACAGGCACCCTCTGCAAGAGGCTCACAGCGAGGGGCCAGGCAAGCCAAGGAGGGATGGTTGTCCATCTGCTATCCCTCATGCCCCAGTGCATTTTCTAATCATCCACACCCAAGGGACATTCCTAGTGTGATTCCTGATAAGCAAAAAAGTCATAATAAACCCCACTTGCTTTGCTTGCTTACCTACTACAACAATAGTGTTATCTTTCAGGTTCAATGTTTTTCTTTTTTTTTTCTTTTTCCCCTGAATCTGCTCTTCTGCCAATTTTCCTTTACTCTTACTGGATGTTCAGCCCCAACCATAAGAACAAAAGGAGTTAAGCAGGTGTCAAAGTGCTGATAATTTGACTCCACACACATATCCAAGTACTATTCCCAAGCAGGTTAGCACATAGAAACCTCTGTTTGCTGGCAGCACTCTTCAAAGGAAACGCTTTCTCATCTGAGCAGCTGGGAAAGTGCAAGTGCTCACTCCTCACTCTTAGTTGTGGGGTTCAGAGAAAAGAACATCGGTGCATTGCTCCTACCAGCAAAAAGGGAAGCCTGGCATTTCATGGGTTTCTTTTGGTTTTAAAACCAGAACAACCTAACCCAAACCACCTCCTGTTAGAGAAACACTGCCTTCCATGAGATGTTCAGGTGAAAGACCTCAGGCTCCCAACAACTTTTTTCCTCCGCGCTGCCACAGCTGATGTGGGCAAAATAACAAGAAGGAAATGCATTTGTTGTTTTGAACTCTTCTTCCTTTCATTTAGCAAAGATTCCCCCTAAATAAATGGCAGTGGGGAGATCTTGGAATAAGCCCTAGCAAAATTTTAATCACACTTTTTCTTCTTGCAAGCGAGCCGTCATTCAGTAGCTAGGTGGTTCTAAATAAAGAACTCTAGTCAACAACAGGAAATAACTCCCACAGAAAAAAAGGGCAGAATACAAACTCGCAGCAACTCTCGTACATAGCTCACAACGGCCTTTTGTTCCATGCACATTAAGTCCAAAATCTTTACTTTTCAGAACATGTTCTTACTCTAAGTAATTAAAACTTATTTTTAACTTGTCGCGAGTATGGATCCCTTCCTTGCCTTTCTCCCCAGAAAAAGTTACATTAAGAGTAGGAAAATCACAAGCCATTCCCATTTTTCCTATTTCATTTAATAAGTAAGGACAATCTAGGAATGCCACATGATGACCAGGATGGTGGGGAGGAGTTATATTCCCCCCCCCCCCCTTTTTTTTTTTTTTTGTTTAGGGGGAGGTGCACTGTTGTGTTCTCAGCTGCAAACAGTTTACATCCTTCACAACGTTCAGAAACCACTTTATGTTCAGAAAATACAAAGCACCTGGTCTGTGGGAGGGGGATGAAGGAGAAACCACACATCTCCAGCCACTTTTTAAAAACTCAGGTTAGTGTCTAGAATCATCAGCTTTTAAATTACATCATGGGCCAATGACTGAGCACAGACATCAAGCACAACACCCAAAGATGCTCAGCCAAATTCCCTGAAAGAATAGAATGGTTAATTCCATCTGGCTTTGAAAAAGTGTGGTTTTAGTGTGCCAGGGAGGGAATTTTAAGATGGCTATTGCCAGTTAGCTGCCATGGATAGGTCCCTGCAGGAGGTGGGAGAGCTTCTTGAGGAATGTTGCTATCATTTGTGGCATTTTCTGGAACACAAGCATGGATATAGCAGATTTTAGCGGCCAGCTGATTCCTGCATCTCTCCATCAAATCACCTGACATGGCTCTGTCACATTGCAACCTACCTGTAAAACCAATTTCCATTTTAGAAATTAGTCTTGTTTGAATTATACAGCTGCAAGAACCAGAGTTGCAGTTCCAGAAAGGATTTTTGTAGCTGGAATATGTGAACTGGCTCAGTGTGCACATGTGTGTAGCTGTGTGTTCATGTGCATGTGCACCACCAAAAGTTTACAGGAAGAGCAAATCAAATTTGCTTCCTAACGCACAGTAAACATGATGCAACTCTGCACTCAAATCGAGCCCAGAATAGTTGGTGGTTGTATTATAAAGTCCTCGGCAGTGGGTGCAAACCTGAACTCACAGTTACAGTCTTTTCTGGTTTAGAAAAGAGATGCCACTGCTGAGAGGTCTGGACTCCTTTTGAACTTTCAGAAAGGAATAAAAATTGACGAGGTAAAGTATCCCAGAGCAGCTGTCCCACTGTTTCCCAGCTCTCACCCATTAGGTTAAATACTACAACGATTTCAGTGGGACCAGCACACTTTAAAAGATGTAGTCTCTCTGTCTTTTTCTCTCTCTCGCTGAATGATATTTCTGCCCACATGCACTGACACATACAGTGTCTAACAAGGCTGTGATTCATTTTCAGTTCTAGTCATGCTCACAAGTGATGTAGCACACTTGCTGTGCCTTCAGGATCTGCGTAATTTAGCTTCATTTTCTCTGCCCCCACCCTGCATTAAGTGAAGTTCCAACAAAGCCAAGTCATCACCCACCAACTCCCCCTCCCACCTGCTTGGGGGATGTGTACAGCAGGAATCTGAATAATAATAATAAGATTAAATTAATTTTTTTAGAAAGAGAGAGGAGGGGATGAGAGCTTGAGAAATATCGTGAATTGTTAGAAAGCTTTCTAACAGTGAATAATGTGAGTGAATAATGATAATGGGATGTATACTACCAGATCACTGAAGCAGCTGTATCAGTCCTGAATCATCTCCCCATACGTGTTAAAAGCAGCACTGTGTATTGCATCATGCACGTTCATGCTAAAAAACGACTGACATTAAATCTGAATCCCTGATTTATAAAGGCAAACACCTCCTCAGCCTCTCCCACAGTAACTTTGTAGTGACCATTCACTTGTCCCCTGTCCTTTGCAGTCACTTTGACCGAGCACAAATGTCACCACGTCCCAACTGTGAACTTCTCTTTACCCAGTGGCCACCATCCATCATGAATTACACACGGTGGTTTTGTGATACAAATTACAAGCTGCTTCTGAGCTAAACTCCATGTATTTGAGGCATAAGGCCAAGCTGGAACAAAGTGAAAGACAGGCTTTTTATTTGATAAATCTCATTATCTCGCTGGCATTCAAAATTCATCTCAGACACAGAAATGCATCGCAAAGTAGTTCTCTAGTTACTTGGAAGAGCCAAGATGCTTTAACGTTGAAGTTAAAATGTGTTTACACACTCCCATCGCACTAACATTTCTAGCTCTCCTCCACCTTCAACCTGGAACTATGTTTTGATGGAACAGAAAACTTGATTTTCGAAAGAAAAACAAGTCAACTGCATTTCTTCAGCAAAGATCCACAGACAAAAGTGAGTCACTGCAGACTCCATCAAGCAGATCTTAGTGATCTGCATGATTTCCTTAATCCCTAACCAGTGACACAGGGAGAAAAGAATTAGCACCAAAAGCTAGAAGGTACTTCAACATTACAGGTGTGATCCTGAGAGGGTCACTGTCACGACAGAGTTACAGTGAATTAAGACACCACATATGATCTTTCTTTCTTTACATGAAACGTGTGTGGTGGGAGCCTTGCGTGAGACACACCCCCCCCCAGGCTAAGCAGCCCCTCCTGTTGCTGACCCTCATTCATGACCAACATGAGCAAGCCAGAGCAGAGATTAAATTCCCTATTTGCTGTAGAGGTCCATCTACTTCTCCTCCTCACTCACTAAGTGCTCACTCAGTTTGGCCATGCAGCTCATCAGCCAGCATGTCCCCAGTTCAGCCACACTTAAATGTCCTGTAAAGAAGGAACCCAAGGGGACACCAGAATTTTGGGCCACCCCAGGCTTGTCCAAGCCTAAAGGTTGGGAGGGGTGGAGTTCCTCTCTCTGCCTTCCCGTTAACATCCTCTTTCCTGCCAGGACAAGCCTGGGCTGATCAAGAGCTCATGGTCATTTGCTTCTGATCCATTTTCCTCCTCCTCAGCTCTCAACTATATCAAAGGAATGGAGGAGTGAGTACAGCCAGGGAAGGGCTGATGTACATTTCTGATGTATAACACACAGGACTGGGAAGGAACCAGGTCATCCCATGAGGCTGATATCACAAAGGGCTCTACGAAGCTCTGAAACACTGCAGGAGGACAGTTCCTGAGGCTGGATACTCGTTGGGAGTAACGGGTCAGTCAAAGAAAGCAGCAGACTGTCATTTCAGCAGACGGGCTACTGCCTCATTTTGCAAATTGAAGAAACGAAGCGCAGGGAAACTATGGGATGTCTTATTGTGGAAATGGAAGTCAAGGCCATGTGTTTTGATTTCCAGAGTGCTCAACACAAGTCCAGCCTTCCTCATCCACGAAGTCATGCTGTAAACATCCTCAGGGCAGGGCCTGCACCTCTCATTTGCTTTATGTCTGTGGCTTCCAATCTTTCACGGTTTGCAGATCCCTTCACGCTTTCCAATAGGGCTGTGCATTTAAACCTGCTGACAACAGGCTTGCTTTCCCTGGCTTCCCTGCACATCTTGCACGTAGCTTGTGAATCCTCACGAATCTGTTCTCTGTGGCCCTCTGCAGATTCCCATGTGTCCCTCTCTTCCTACTGATCCCTACACATCCCAAGAGCCAGCAGCAGGCGTTTTCAACGTAGCCCTAACTCAGTCTAGTTGCCCTAATTCCAGACAAAAGCACAGAGCTTCCCTGTCATTTCAGCATTTCCCATCTCAAGGTATGGGAGCTGTTGATCTCCCACATGAAAATGCATTATGCTGTCAGCCCAGCCTAAGGGCTGTTATTTAATTTACTTGAGAAGGTAAGTGAAAGCCCCTTCATGCAAATGCTTACAATGTGATCTGGAAAACAGCAGGCGTAATTAGATAAAATGGCAGCAAAGCCCACCAGGGAAATAATGTTAATTCATGAGGATTTTCCTCTCCACCTCCCTCTCAGCAAGGTTTGAAGCCAAGGAGGGGAGGAAAAAAAAATCAGAATCCACCTCAATGATCTATCTCTTGGTGAAGTAGAAAAACAGGACAGCAACCAGTGGGGTCATCTAAAATGCCTCAGCATGGCACCTCCAGCAGGACTGGCAGCCCACGTTCCTAAGTGATGCATTACTGAAAACAAAAATTGCTCTGTCACTGTCATAAGTTAATCCAAGTAGAGAGATAACGAGCCATCATCCCAAAACTTCACATCATCTCCTGACCAAGGCCTAGCCAGGCAAAAGAGAAGATCTGTCACATGATAACAACCCTGCAGCCCCCTAGCCCCAGTAATAACACCACCAGAACTCTTTTGCAAGTCTTTGAAAGCAGATCTGGCATTTCCAACCCACCCGTGAATTCTTTCCCTCAAAAATATCCAGGGAAGGGTTTCGACCAAGCAGTGTCACAGCATCAGTGGTAAAGGGGAGCGTGAGGGCACCCTGCTCTCAGCACATGGACACGGATACGAATGGCAGGGGAGCTCCCACAGCGACCTTGGGAAACCACAGCTCTGTGTTTCAGCTTCCCCCTCCCACCTAGAAGCCAGCCAGGAAAGCCACCTCCTGATTGCTGACCTGCCACTACCGAAATGGATTCCAATTAGCCAACTCACTCACGGCTATTAGGAAAGAGAGACATTTTTTGTTGTTGAGTAATTACTCCTCATGAAATGGCTTACATCCCCAGTTGATTAGGTCACAACACACTGTGAGCAAATTGATGTAACAGAGATATCTTTAACCTGATAAATTAAGGCATACTTTCTCGATATAGAAAGCTTAATTGAAGCCATGCATGGGGTACTTACCAAAGGCATCTAGACACAGATGTAACAGGCACAAGCTAACAACGGTTGAGATCGAAAGGCAGCAGCCCATACACATCCAACTTGCTTATTTATTGGAGGAAAAAAAAGAAAAAGCTAGTTTGTTTGCTTACTGTGAGGACGGTAAATGACTCAAAGTGAACAGCATAGTTTGACATCAGCAGTTGCATATGTAAAGGCAAAATTCAGGTGGCACATAAGAAAGGAAATTTTGTTTGCTTGCTTCCCTATATACTTTCTCGAACTACCAGAGGAAAAACATTTTTTTTTTAAGTCAGGGACTTACTCGCTAAAGCAGTCAGAGATACACAAAGTTCATACAAAGCCCAAATAACCACACAGTAGGTGTGCCACAGCAAGGGTTCCCAAAAAGTCCCACGAAGTCACCCTAGAAGAATCTTTAGCCACAGTCAGCTTAGGTTGTATTGCAAATAAGTTTGATTACATTTTCTCTCCCTTCACTAAATCCCAAACTTTAGTGTCCCTCCACAAATAAAACTTCATCTGCCTGGAGAAGAGCAGCTCCACCACCATTTCTATCAAGTCATCCATCGAGGTACACTGGTTCACTTAAAACCAAAGCCAATTGCCCAAGCCTGTAAATACCAATGACTTCCTGATTTTGGGACTTGCTCATTTACTAAAAAGGAGGCCGTTCTCTTTACAGACCGTGGCCCTAATCTTTCAAACAGTTTCGCCTGTGCTTAGCAGGAGCACGCGAGCACTTCGGTCCAATGTAAGCATTTGTTGAAGTGAGGCCAGTATTTCCTGTTGCAGTTAAAAGCACATTATACAGTTAGGATGGAAAAATATGACTGCGACACAAAACCAACCCTCCTCTTCCCATTTCAGGATGGGGGGGGGTGAGAGGGTGGGTCGGAGAAGCACCCTCAACGTAAACATACGTGACAAGGGCCTGGGTAAGAGCGAGTGCCACGAACAGCTTTACACTGCGTTGGCTTTCTAAGTCGGGAAACCAACTGGGTGTCATTTAATCTCCCAGATTAAAATCACTTAGCGAATATTGTATTGTTTCAGTGTTCTCGCTGTCGGCTCAGCGCTGGGGGCCTCGCCGGAGCTCTGCTGCCGGCAGACTCGCCGCTAATGAAACCTCGCGCAGGAGCAGCTGCCGGAATCTGTGTCAAACTGCATCTGGCACCCATCTATCTTCCAGCCATCTAAATTCACCTCTGAAATCATACAAAAGCAGCCGCAGAGCTCCCTGCAGCCACTCCAACACACCAGGCTTTGTCTCATCAAGCCTGTTAAGCGATTTAAGGCAATTTATTTTTTTTAATTTGCCTTGTGTTTTTTTGGCGGCAGCTCTCACAAAAGAGGCGAAGAAGTTAAGAAAAAAATAGGGGGGGGGAGAAAGGGAAAAAAGTGCCCCTTTTTTTTTAAAAAAAAAAGAAAAAGCCTGTCAAGCTCTCAGTAGACTATCATTAAACCAGTTTTGGCTGAAACTGTGTGTTTAGGGGTTTTCCAATGGAGACACTCTGGTGCCTGCAACACTCAGACAGGGAGGGGAGGCTTCTATACAATTGTTGAATTGTTGTCATGGCTATTAAATATGCTGTAGCACAAATACCCAACAGGGCTGAAGGTTTGCCATGTATTGGCTCTGGAGAGGTATCAAAAGTACTGGTATTAACTAGCAGATAACTGAGTTATACAAACACTGAATAAAAGATTCAGTCAAAAGTTTTAAAAGGTTTATTAACTTCAAACCAAACCCTTCCCCCCCTTTACTCCCCTTGTCCCCAACTTGGGGCTGAAAGTACTCAGTAAATTAAAAACATTTTACATTTACTGTAGC